>NC_082646.1:1287500-1587500 GCF_028023285.1 Balaenoptera ricei
ATGTTCCAAGTAGATTTGCATACTGAGAGAAAGAAATGTGGATTGACTCGTTCTGTACAGCCCCAAGAGCCCTCTAAAGATTGAACAAGCTCTCTCGGCAAGTAATGAATGAGATTCCCGTTACTGGAGTCATTCGTGTAGAGAATGGATGGCGTGGGATGGAGGGTAGATTCATATTTAAGAATATACATTTTGAATAAGTCAAACCGGCTTTGAATGCTGGCTGTGCTGTATACCACCTGTGTGACCTTGGGCCACTATTCTAAGCCTGTTTCTTTATTTATAAAACAGATGTGGTAAGTCATTGCTCTTCTTTTAAGGGATTTGGTGACTTTTCAGTGAGATAATGTATATAATTGTTCGGCTGTTTATACTTGGTTGGCAATAGCATTGCTGAGGATTAGGATGCCAAGACCAGAAGGTAGTTTAATTTCGTGGCAGTGCGGTGACTCCACACTCACTAGGTGTTGGTTGAGAACCTGCTCTGTGGCCAACGCTGATACGCCCACTGGGGACACAGGTAAATGGAGTTGACGTCACCCTCACCTTCATGGCATCCAGATTCTGTGAGGGGTTAAGTGGCAGGAGAGGTACTGACGTCACTTTAGGGTCAGACACTGAATGGAACTGGAGCTCCCCTCGCTGAATACTGCTCCCGTGAGGTCTTGGGTCTCCACTGTTGGAACCTTGCTGGTGATGCTATAGCCTGGCATTACTGTTTTTTGGTTCCCTAAGGACTATGAAAAGGTACCGTATCTCACGCCTGCTGTGTCCCCGCTTGCCTCCTTTCTGCCCAGCTTTTACTCCAGGCAGTGCTGTGGTGAGAAACTTCTCACAGATGTGAATGGGGAGCATCTCACCTCAGCTGCACCTGTCTTCCCTGCCCCGGGGCTTGGCAAGTGGCTGCAGGAAACTTCTAGGCGCTCAGGCATTAACCTGAGTGTGAGACCGTTGAGAAGCCACGGTGCAAGTGGAGGTGGAGGATGTGTTCTTTCCTCTCCAGCCCTCAGGCAGGTGATGCGGACGTGTACTTACCTGGCTCTTTAGAAGGGCTCTGCAGGATTGAACTCACCTGGTCCTCGGCTTGGGTCTGGAGGCCCACTCAAGATCTCTCCTCTCTACCGCCTCTTCCTCCTACCACGGTTTACCCCTCCCAGGCTCCTGGGGTCACTTTCACAAATAACTGTCTTTGCACAAACCCTGTCACGGGCTCTGCTCTCCTGGCTGAGACACCTAATCATCAAGTCTGTATCACAAGGCTCAGTCAGCATCTCTACTAAATCTCCGTAACTAGCTCTCTGGTCCTGAGCACCCAGCTATTTGTTGAGGGGTGGGTGTGTCAGTGGTTGTCCCACAGTGGAGATTTGTCATGCGACTTCAGTGCAGGCTTCTCTGGCACCTCGTCAGACCAGGGCTGTGCTCAGAGTTATCTCTTGTCTAATACACAGGGAATAGACTTTTCTGATGGGTCACAATATAGCAGCTCCAAAATACAGCTTATGCTTTGTACACTTATTTCATCTCTGATGATCAGGCAGTCCCTAGAGTTAAGTAGGGTAAGTATGAGAATGAGTTGTCCTTTGGGTGATACCCGCTGGCCGTAACTCGTGATAAGCTCCCTGTGGTGTGATTAAGCGTATCCACTTTTCTGTTTTCTCGTTCCAAACGCTTTTACCCCTCCCTAAAGCCCACAGGTGATTATGCTGCCATTACCTTTGAATTATTTTAAATATTTCGTCTCCCGTTTATGTCCTTCAATATAAAGTTCTTTAATAGCATTTTGAATGATTATCATAGTAGGTTTTTTAAAGTTAAGATATAATTCACATACCATAAAATGTATCACTTTGAAGTATGTAATTCACTGGTTTCTAGCATATTCACAAGGTTGTGCGTCATCACTCTTAGTTAATTCTAGAACAGTTTTGTCACCGTTGAAGAAGTCCATACCCTTAATAGTTGTACTCCCCCCGCCCCCCACACACACATCAATAGCTTTTGTCTTCCTACTGCTTTACTTATTTTGCCTATTCCGGTCTAAGTGCTGTGGGTCAACACATAAAGCTCTTCTAGGGATATAGAGGAGAGTGACACTGGGCTGTCCCGGATACACCATTTTGACCTAACTACTTACCTACTCTATGACTTTGGACGAGCATTTTATCCTTTCTGAGCCTGTTTCCCATTTATGAAATGAGAGGATTGGGCTCTTTCAGGAAGATTTGCTCTTGGATTTGCAGGATCTTAGGAAAAGAAGGCTTTACAGGAGGCCCGTGAATGCTAAGTCTTCAGAATTTTGAATGAATGTTGATTGGTGACTTTTTCTGGAGAAGAGTCCAAAACATTTAGCAAAACTATAAAAGAGCCTGGCACCGTCCCCATCACTTAAAAAATGAACAACTGACGGAAGTGACAACGGAGCACTGTTACAGCTCTAACATCTCATTTTTGTCCACTTTTCCCATTTGAGGAAACAGTTTTGGGGCATGACTTGCTCACATCACAGGGCAGGAGCAGCGGCACATAGCAGACGTCTGATTCCTGGGCCAGTGATGTGTCTTTAAGCCCCTGCTATGGCTTTGAAAGAATGTGTGTTTTGGAATCAGAAAGGTCTTCAAGTCTCATTTACACATCAAAATATGCAACTCATAATACTAATGGCTTGGGACAATAAGAGGATTTTCCAAAGGGGTCCCAGATACAGCAAACACTCAGTAAATCACATTTTTATCCTCACTCACTCAACTTGTGAGAAGGGATCATGGCTAAGTCTTTTACAAAATACACAGTACAAATATTTATATGTGTGTACATATATATATATCTCATTTTTTTCTGGCTGAGTGGAATTGCCCGCATGTCTCAGCTCTCCTTACCTCGCTCTCCTTGAAGCACAGCAAAACCTTTGGTTGTCCTGATCCCTCTCACTGCTTGAACTGGGCAAAGCCATGCCCTTCGGTGAGATCTCAGGGGCTGTGGATGTGCTGCCTGTCTTTATGCTTCACACACACCAACACGGTGTATTTTCTTTTTGCAGATGAAACGTATCTGGGATCTGTGTACAAACATACTCTGTCATTTGGCCCTTTGAGAAGGTGCACTGAGAACCCACGTTCTTTCTCCTGAGCTCCCTTTACGGGTGAACTTCCATATTCATCTTGATGGGTGGTGTCAGCTACAAATTGGCACTTGCCATCTACCTCTACAAGAATTAAATCACGTGCTGCGGCAGCTGCTGACTTTCACCACCCCCTGAAAGGAGCTCAGGGTGGAGAGCAGAAATGAGGCCCTCTGTGCTCGTGCTCGGGGGGGGGGGGGGGGGGAACTGGCAGAACAGGTCTTCAGATAGATATTTTCAGGAGCTGATGTTATGAGCCCAATTCTCGTACCTCCTCATGTCTAGGAAAGCACTAAAATCCTTCATGGTGATGTCTGCTCCTTGTGACTAGCAGTAACCTTCACGAGACTAGCAGAAATCTTCTGCAAAAAATATGTGCTTGATTGCATGTATTCCCCCTTCACCAAAATCACATGCATACTGACCTTCCCCCCGCCACTTCTTTCGAGCAGTTTCTCAGAGCTATCTGAAATGCTGTCTCCCAGGCTATAGTCCTCATTTTGCCCCAGATAAAACATAACTCACAACTCTCACGCTGTGCATTTGTTTTTAAGTCGACAGTGGGGAGGAGCTCAGTTTACCAGGGAAGGATGTGGTGCATCTCAGGAGGTTGGTGGTTGCCCCTAAGTTTGCAGAAACATCTCGAAGTTCAGGTGTGACCTCACCCGCCCGCCTGGTCCTGACAGAGTCCAAAAACCAACATCAGTCAACCCTCAGCCCACGCACCCTCAGCATCATGCCACACAGTTTTCATCCTTGTGCTTTCAGCTACCTGCCCTGACCACCCAGACAGCAGGAGCCCAGGCAGTGGGAGATAATTATAATATTAGCTTAGACACAACATAATTATAAAGGAAACTGTTGATAAACAACATGGATTTATGCATTCCCAAAATCAACTGACTATTACGTGGGTTGTATCCTCTTTAGGGGTTAACCATACTGCTGTTCTGTCCCTAGGGTTTGACATCTGAGCGTGCAGATTGTGTAACCTTGTCCCTTTGTCCACACACAGGAGAACCCCTGGCTGGGCTTCTCGTCACCCACATCCCCAGGTGGAGACCTGCATCCACTTTCTCCCGAGGAGAGCTGGGTTGAGGTTGTGAAAACTTGAGCCTAAATGGACCAGTAGGAGAGAATTTAGCAACTAGCAAAAGCAGGGCCAGGGGTTTCAGGAGCTTTAGACAAACAGGGACGACAAGGAGCAGCAAAGCACAGAAAATTGACATTGAAAGTTGCATGTTTGAAAGACACGACAGCCTTTGCTTGTTGTAGAGCTAATTATTATGCAAATTTATGCTAATAAACTCAGCCTCGAATGTTGTTGAGAAGCTGCATTTTCCCCGTTAACATAGCTGTAATGAGAGGTAAATTTGTAATGCAGATGCCCGAGGTAATATATCCTAAATCACTTTATGGTGTAAAGGACTCTCTCTCACCCCACCCGACACAAATGTCAATTTAAATTAGTTTTTGCTTTGCATATTTATTGAAGCTTTATTTATTGTTAATATGTACTAAGGATACCAACTAAACAGACCCCACTGCTTGTTAGAAGTGGAATTGAGCAGAGAGCTGGGGTTGGCGTTTGCTCATCAGGAGAGGGTAGAATTTTCTCTCCTCCCAGCTAGAGCCGCCATCAGCTTGGATGATGCCAGCACCGCTCCGGGGTCTCTCTTCTCCTCTGAGCCTGCTGTCAATTCAGGCTCTGCCATGAGCGGGCTGCCCGATGATGGTATTTATTGTAGGGCATCTCTGGAGGTAAGAGTCTTTGTCACCTCTGCATCTGCGTGTGTGGTACTGCCCAGAGCTGCAGAAGCTCGCTCCTGCCCACAGGGAAGGGCGTAGGGTTCAGGTGGCACCAGCTGTCGCCTTGGGAAGCTCACACACACCCTCACCCACATCTTCACACCCTCCCCAGGCAAGCTCACACACGTGCGTGCACTCCGGCACTTTTTCTTCTGATAGTCTTTAGTCTGACCGTCTTGTACACGTCCTCTCTCGGTGTTTACACACAGCTCAAACATGCACAAATCTCCACTCGCCCTGTGCCCCAGCTATGGTCCTGCAGTACCCCCGACTCTTTTAGGAAGGGGACAGGGTATGCTTGAAAAGTTTCCTGCAAGTAATTCCACTGTTGGGCGAGGAAACAATGGCACTAAACCATGAGTGATCCTCTAGTTCTGGTTCTGTCAATTTTTAAAAAAATAAAGTGCCTACTGTGTGTCAGGATACAGTGTGAAGCATTTCACTTGCACTGTCCCTTACTTGGCAGTGACCGGTATGTTGGTATGACGATGCTCTTGGGTTGGCCAAAAAGTGATGTTTCGGAAAAAACCGGAAGGAACTTTTTGGCCAACCCAATGTTTTGGAGACCAGGAGACTGAGGCTCTGTAGGCTTAAATACCTGCCCACAGTGATTCACTTACTACACACAGCAGACAAAATTCAAAGGTATGTTTATCAGGCTCCAGAGCTCATGGTCTTTTCATGGCACCATTCTGTTTCCTAGCTACTATCTCAGCAAATTTGAGTTTTTGTTTCTTCTGTAGCTTAAGAAGTTGGGTTTGATGGTCTCAAAAGTTCTCTGATCCCTCTAGCTCCAAATTATATGATTCTGTGGTGATGTAAGTGATTATCTCCTGATCCTAATCGTCTCCTTCCATCTTTTATCGTGAACTAAGCTTAAGCTAGTGACTTGTGCAAAGATCCATGGCTGAGGCCGCTGACCTCTTCAGTTACTGTGTGTTGATTCGAGGGCCCCTGAACCTCAGTTATTCTGTCTGACCCCAGCGTGGACAAATGGACCTATAAAGAATCTGGGCTGACCGAACACAGGAAGATGCAGACCAGATGTGTTAATTCAGGTATACATAGATTCAGGGCTTGCCAAGATGTCCACCTGTTACAAAATGTCAGGGGCCTAAAATTTTCCTCATTAGCATAACTCCTGTGAATCAAGTTATCCTGGCAGGCCCCTCTGTGAACATGTAAATTCACAGGGTGCAGGGCAGTATATCAGCTGTTTGTGCGGGTAATTCAGAGGCGTGTATTTAGCAGAAACCAGAACCTAAATAGGGAAGCACCAAGAGAACAGAGCCGTGAATTTTGATGAAGAAACAGGCTGAGAACTGGCTTTTGTTTTTTACCATATGGAAATAAAAACCCAACTAATAAGGATTTTTTGGTTCAGATCTATTAAGGGAAACAGTCATTTTGTGGCAATTTAAGGGAAAATTATCCAAGCAGATTTCAGGGGCTTCCTCACCTCCCTGTACCCAACCCGGCCCCAATTCTAAGTCTGTCCCCAGTAAACCAGAACGTCTTGATTCCACTTTAGAGGTTCAAACTTCGGCTTAAGGAACTAAACTAGGTTATAATGCTGAGTCTGGAACCAAAACACAGTCTGTCCACATCCATCTCTGATACTTTAATATAAATAAGCTTATCAGATCAATTTTAGTTGTGACAGTGTGCTGAGAAAAGGCTTTAAAAAGGTGTATTGTTTCATGTTTAGAAAGGAAATATATTTCTCTGTTAAAAGTTTTAAAAATGTGAAAATAGTGAACAATATAAAGAAGGGAATAACAATTACGTATAACTCCACCCTCAAAGATAACCGTCCTTCAAACCTTGCTATGGCCCATGGGACAGAGTGAGTAGGGTTTTGTCTGAATGTATCAGGAACATGTTCCCAAAGCAGATGGACAGCGTGGAAATGGGTGGACCTGGATATGAGCCACACAGGGGTCAGGGGTGGCCGTGACCACCCTTGAGGCCACAGGACAGCAGGACAGAGCAGTGACAGAGGCGGTGAGGGTGTGTTTCCAGATGGCACCCGTTCTCCACCTCGCCACTCTGCAAGCTGTGCTCAGGTGCAGAAACGTGTTTGCATGACTGATTCAAATCCCTTCTCCTCTCTGCGTCTTACTTTGCTCCTTGGTAAAATAGGCAGACTAGTACATCTCTTAAGCTTCCCTTCGGTCTGTGGTTTGTTCCACTTGAAAAAGGAATTGAAATTCTGCTGGCCCTGAGTTCTTTCAAGGGTTCGGTCAGCGTCAAGCATGAGAACGCCCAGATTCAAGAGTTCTTCATTCCAAACCCCAGGGAGTCCCCCCCAAATAGATGAGTATTTGTCGCTGTTGAAGAAACATGAGCGATGATTTACAAGAGGAAGAGCCTGGCGTCTGGACCCAGACAGCCCTATTCAAGTTCAAGGTCACCCTTTCCTGCTGTAGATTTCTGAGCAAACAGCAATGGCTTCCGTTCTGTGAGCCTCAGATTCCTGGTAAATAGCACCAATTATACATACTTCAAAATATTGTTATAGAAATGTGTAAGTACATCCACATAGCATGTTCCACAGTTTCTAAAGCACTTTATGCCATAAGTGAGCAACAAGGTAAAGAATAAGAACTGATTTCTTAGAACCAAATGTAATCGCTTCTTTTAGTAATTTTTTTTTACTGTTTGGTGGTTTTGCTTTTCAGATAGCTTTCACCTGTATTATCTCCATACAGCTTTACAAGGATGGGGGTTGGTACACAGAACCGGAGGTGGCAGGCTTAATTGATGGACGAAGGGGCCCGGGATATCCCGACGGTTTGCACAGGGTTACGTAGTGCCTCCCTTCCATATGGTTCTGCCATCAGATCCCAGAACTGGATTTATCCTGTTGTATTGTAAACACTGCAAAAGACTCAAAGCAGGCTCTGAGTTTGGTTCCTTGAACTAACGAGAACCTCAGTCAAGTCTCAGACCCTCTGGCCCGGGGGCCTCTTCTGTAAATGATGCAGTGGGCCCGGAACTGGCATTTTTCAAAGGCTCTTTTCAGCGCTGTTATTTTGAGTGTTCCCAGAACGTTTCTACATTTGGGAGGTGCCTGTAGTTGAGAGTCCCAGTGTGCTCACCGGCTGTACTATTGGTTCCCGCCCAGGAAGAAGGCCACCAGCGTGTGTGGAGGTGGGGTGAGCAGGGCACCCTCTCAGCCGCTCACTCGCCTGTATGCGGTCCCCTCCTTGGTGGGCAGTGGTGTAGACAGAGCCGCGGGCACCGCAGTCCCGAGACGGCAGCTCTTCTTCCAGCCCCCGAGGGATGGGGCGCAGGGCCTTTCTGGCCCTTGTGCCCGGAGAGGATGGCTTTTCCTGCCAGGAGGTGAGGAGTAAGTAAAGGAGCCTCCCCTCGGGCTGCACACGCAGTGTGGGGAGGATGCAGCCACAGGGAAGGGAGCACCCAGGACAGGACAGGACGGCGCCCGAGTGTGGGTGTGGGACACGGCCTGAGCCTTGCCCCTCAGGGCAGAGTCAGGAAGGCTTGATCTAGGATTTGAGGGGTAAGAGTTTAGGTGGTCGGAGGGGAGAGAGCAGGGCTCTCGGTGGAACAGCACGGCTGTGAGCACGCGTGGGGGGGGCTCAGCTGGCCTGAGACCCTGGCATCCCAGCCTGGCTGACCACGCCGTGGCTGGACTTCAGCTCTGCCCTCGTCCGTATCGGTCCTTGTGTCCACACAGAGGGGCCCTGCAGGGAGAGGCTGGCAGGGGGCCTTTGTGATCTAGCTGCCTGTCTGGAGAGACGGCAGACGAGAGCCGCACTGTCAGGGACCCCAGGGCCGGTGGTGAGGTGCGTCCCACGTGCCTGGCTGTGGCCGCGGTGCTCAGCGGACACACGACAGCATCCCTACGCGGGAGGAACGATGCGCGTGTACACACCGCCTGTTTCCATCATCGCGCGCACCCCGGGCCCTCGGAGCTGTGCGCAGGCCCTGGACGTGGCCCATCCCGGGAAGACGGCCGGGCCGAGGGCAGCTCGGTGCCCCCGGGACACAGCACGTCCTCCACCTCCACGGGGCCCCTCTTTAATGCCGCTTCTCCCTCTGACCGTGTTAGCCTCGTGGGCGTCACGTACGCTGCTTGGAAGTGCAGTTTCCCGATTTGTCCCGCGTCCGTGTCCCCAGTGGAGCTGCCTGCCCTGGGGCTACGCACAGGGACACCTCCTTTCCCGGCAAGGACCCTGCTCCCCAGGGGGCCCTCAGAGCGCCTCAGGTCGCACGTCCTGCCCTCTGCCGCGCGGCGCCTGCTGGTGTGCCCATCGCCTCTGACCCCTGGCCACTCCCCTCTCCCTCCCTGGTTTAATTTTCCTCCTTGTTCTCGTCACTGTTGGACGTATCGCACACGTTAGGTCGGGGTCGTGGTATTCGTGTACCTCGGGGATGGAATATAGGCTCCACGGCGGAGACCTGTATCTGTTTTGTTCAATGTTGTGTTTTCAGCTTCCGATAATGTCTTTGTAGTAGATAAATACACCCTTTCTTACACCCACTACGTACCCCACGTCGGGCCATGCGGTCACAGAGGCGGAGGAGCTCCCTGCCCTGCACGCTTGGGGTCTGGGGTCTCCTCCACATCCCAGGGCAGCCCGGAGGCCCACTCACCTGCTCTTAGGAAAGGACCAGCTTCGGTGCCAGCCCACCCGGGAGCAGGGTTTCTGGAGGCTCATGATGGCCGGCAGTGCATTTCCCGCCACGACCCATCTAGAACCGGGGTTGCGGGGGGCACTAAAGAGAGGTGGCCTCTGATGGCCGCACAGGGACTCCCAGGAGAGAGACACGGGCCCTGCTTGGCCCAGTGTGCGGCTTCCTCTCCCCGTCGGGCCTGCACACAGGCCACGCTGTCCACTGTGATGCAGCCGCAGGACACAGGGGACCCTGCCCTTCGGAGGGGCCAGCCTGCCGCCCGCTGTTCAGCTGATGGCGCTGGCTTCTCCTCCCACAGAGGAAGGCCGTCTACACCTGGGCCTCAGCCGGGAGCCTGCGGGGTGACGTGCAGTGCTGACAAGTGCCCACTGAGTGGAGTCGGTGCTCCACGAGTGAGCCGAGACGGGATGCGGAGCCGGCATCACTTACTCGGCCTCCAGACTTCCTCACAGGAGTCCCTGCTTTCCTGGTCCCCTCCACCCTCCCCGGGGCTGTCTGGCCCCCACCCTGTCCTCGCCCTCCTTTGGATCAGGGCCGCTTCTTGCCTTTGCCTCGGGCCCGCTCCCTGCAATAGTCCCAGAGACGAGGGGCTTCAGGACACAGGTTTTTGTTTTTCTTTTGTTTTAAGATTTGAAAGCAGTGTTTCCCAGCCCGTCTACAACTGACACATCAAGTGATCAAATCCTGTTCACCGTTACCGGTTTGACAAAAACATCCAGGAAATTTTTCTCAGCTCAGAAGCTGCTTTGCAAATCTGTCTTGTATTAATGATCACAAACGGCTCTGTAAATGACCTTTTTAGAGCACGTGGCTGAGGAGAACCTTACAGCATACATACAGGACCCAGTCATCGTACAGATTCTATTAAAACGAGCGCTAGTGCAGACACGCTTCCCAGCGAGGACGCACGAACGGCACAGAGAGCCTCGCGGAGCCCGGGGACTGTGCTCCAAAGACCTTTTATGAGAGTACGGTGTACCTTTCCTGTTTTTGGCACCACGGGAGGCTGTGTCGCCTGCTGGACTTGACAAAGAGACGTGAAAGGTGGAAAGAGCCCCTGGGAGTAGCTGGGGCCCCAGGGGAGCAGCCACTTGGTTATTTCTCTCTCGCTTTTTGTATGACGCGAACCGTCTGTCCTGGCTCAGAGCCGTCCCGTTCTGCTTGCCTGTTACAGACAGAATGGCCAGGAAGGGGCAGGAAGGATGGACCTGCCCACCGGCCTGGCTAGTCTCTGGATGGACAGATCTCACGGTATGAGCTGAGTGAGTGCCCCGGATATAAAAAGAGGACAGCACCATCCCTATAAACCCAGACAGGTGCAGTGCAGTGACAGGCACTAGGCGGATTCAAGGCCGGTGAGACTGTCTGTGCAGACAGCGGGTCCTGCAGGGGGGCCTGCGAGCCCCTGGGCTGCCGGCGGGCTGCACGCGGTGGTGACAGGAGCACAGCAGAAGTCCACTCCTAGAGCCCGCGCGATGGATGGATTACAGCCGAGCAAGGCAGCGTCTGGGGCCCGGGAGCAACGCCTGGTACCGTTCTCAGAACTGGAGACAGCCCCAACTCAGAACTGGGCCAGGCGATCCGAGCTGAAGCAGCCACAAGGGGGGCGTGGTGCTTCCTCCTGGGACGCTGTGGTCAGTCCTGGGCTTAGTGGCGTGCGAATATACACGAGGGGTCAGGAGACCTCATCTGTTGGGAAAGCAGGGACGCAGGGCAGGAAACCAGGCAAGGCAGGACAACCTGGGCCAAGAGCTTTACATGAACCCTCTACATGGAAATCCTCAACTGGAAACTGACGTGTTATAAGAAAGGACGACTCTAAGTCCCCGTTTTCTTAGATCCTAGTATTTGCAGGTTAACTGTTCTGGGAAACTTCTTGGGCCTGTTGGCGTTAGCGGCGGCATCCTTCAGGGTAGGAGAGAAGGCTCTAGACACAGCTGGTGTTGACTCTGCCTCCACCTACACACAAGGACCCGTGGGACCCAAGGCAGTGATGGCTCAGCAGGTGACCACGGATCCCCTTTCACCAGGGTGTGGGCAGTGTGGGAGAACCGAGGTCAGGCAGCTGGGTGGGCTGAGCGCAAGGGGTGGGTGGGGTCTGGACTGAGGGGTTTTCCTGCATCCTGACGGGGTTCTGAGTGGAGACTGAGGTTAGCACAACACACACCCTGGAGGTTACACTGAGCACAGGCCAGACTGAAGGACCTCCTCTAAAAATCATCTTTACACCCATTTCTAAGAAATTTATTCTAAAACTCTTGTTAGCATCCCTTCTTGCCGCCGAAGGAGACCCCGTGTCCCCTCTCATTGAGCTTCTCAAAGGTTCCACCAACCTTCTCAAATTTTCTAGCTCCCACCACCCTTTCTGATTTTACTTTCTTGTGGCATTTATGGACGTGCCCAAGTGTCCATGGATGGTAAAAAGAAAGGAAATGAAAGCAAGGGCCCTGCCTAATCATACTTGCAGAAGAGTTTGGGCAGGAGAGGCGAGAAGGTTTCTTTTGCATAGAGCACATTAAAATAATGTATGGAGAACCTCTCCCAGCTAAGGAAGTGGTCAAGATGAGAGGATCAATCTTTAAAAGAATAATGTTTTCAAAATCAGGTTCCTTGCCCTCAGATCCGTTGATGTATGAGTGTGATAGTGGGTAGGACACACAGTGAAATATACATGAGCTTGCCTAAGACGAGAAGAGCTGAGTAGAGGGAATATTAGTGTTTACATCAAAACTCAGTTGGAGCGCTGCTTTCAAGATGATGGTTTGTTAGGCTGAGTGCGGTTTAGGCCCACAAGGCTGTTTCCTTCCTGTGTCTGGGAAGCCCCCCATCCCTACCAGGACCCCACTGTCCATCCACTGCCCACTTCCTTCCTCCCCAGATCCAGGTATAAGGATGCAAACACATCCACAGTGCGATTCCTTCTTTGTGGCTGTCCATTTTACAGGCTGTAAAGGAAAAAATAGGAGGAGGTAGAACCCTCTGGACACTGCCGGCAATGCCTTCGCTTTTTGGAGACTTAATCAGACAATTTTAAACAGACAAGGCATTAGGACAGAGAGCGCTTCTTTTTTTTTTTTTTTTTGTCAGAAAATCAACCAAAGAGATAAGCAAGCAAGAATATCTTCCTCCTCTCTCTCCTCAGCCTTTATTTCTCTTACACACGCTTGACGGGAATTCAACCACAGTGAAAGACAAGTGGTGGCAAAACTGACCTTGTTTGGGAGACCCAGCTTGGTAAAAGCAGCTTCTGCTGCCGGATGCAAGCTGGCAGATTCAAGCTCGGATGCAGGCAGAGTTTGGCATGAGCACCATCTCTGCAAGCAGCAAGTCCCCCTCGACGAGCATTTAGCAACAGACGGCTGCGTGCAGATTTCCAGGCCTCTGCGTGGCACCCGAAGAGGTGTGCTTTTAAATGTCGTAGAGCATCCTTCAGCGTCTTGAATGGGGAGGCTTCCTCCCAGCGGGGTGCCTGCTTTTCTCGCCCAGCCGCTCCTCTCAAGCTGCACCGCAGGATGGCTGCAGGTGCCTTGGCCCCGCGGGACCAGCGGGCTACAGCGGGCTGACCGCCTCCTCGCCTCCACACCTGCTCTCACCCAGCATCCCCTCCTCCCTCAGGGTGATGGGCACAGAGCAGGCAGTTCTGAGCACGAACCTGCACACAGGTGCTAGGTTCTATTTCAGGAGTGGAGGGGAGCGCCTTCCATGCGTGGCTCTGACAACACGTGGCTATTGTGATGTGTCAGAATCGTTGCTTTCAGACTCAGGTGACACAGAGCCCAGTGATCGGGAGTGGAGGGATGGTTCCCGTCTAACAGCTTTGTGGTCTCTCTTTATCCCAGTAGTGGATGTCCTTGCTTCTTTCTTGGAAGCTGTGACGCCTGAGAGGATGGGAGGCCGGGGTTAGCAGACGCAAACTATGACATTTAGGATGGATAAACAGCAAGGTCCTACTGTAGAGCGCAGGGAACTATATTCAGTATCCTGGGATAAACCATCACGGAAAAGAATATGAAAAAGATTGTATATATGTGCATAACTGAGTCATTTTGCTATACAGCAGTAATTAACACAACATAGTAAATCAACTATACTTCCGTTAATAAAAGAAAAAAAAACAGAAAAAAATGAAACCTAAGAAGAGAGTAGAAAAGGAGAAAAGAGAGGAGGGGGTGGAGAGAAATGGAAGAATTGGAAGTGACCTCAAAAATTCTTTATCCTAATTCAGTTTTTTTGAAGTTTAGGATGTGAGAGAGCCAAAGAGAGGAATAGTTTAACAGAGGTTTTATAGAATGTTGGTGGCAAATCTAAGATTCAAAATCATGTCTCTTGACTGTGAATATCCCCAAAGTTCTCATCAGAAGAGTCTGCATATTAGAAGCTGTAAAGACAGTGGTGGCTGATAAAAGTTTCCCCCAAATTATCATTTTTACCTGAAAGCTCAAATTTTAGCATTGACAGCAGATACTGGCAGGTGTTTTCCATGAGGTGATGCTTTTGAGAAGGTGACTGTCAAGGACCCACGTCTGAATAACCGTAGATGGTCTGTCCTTCATTCAAGTAAAGATCACGCCCCAGGAAGGCAGCCACTGGCACGGCTGGCAACGCGCACACAAGGGCAGGTCCGTAAGGCGACCACAGCCCAGGGTCAGGGAATGTCCCCTCTCAGCACTCATAACGCTGTGAACTTTGTACTCGAGAGCTGAGATTTAACACATCTTTTTACTGTTTAGTGAAGGATGCTCTCAAGCGCCGCAGGCTCTGGGGTTCTCCTGCGAACGCCGGGGAGACGAGCAGGCACAGCCAGCACGCTCCACGGCCGAGACCTTGGTTTGTGCCGAGGCTCTGGCGGTTTTACCCACTGTTGCTTTTGCATCATCAGTGTAAATATCAACACAGTGAAAAATAAAGAATATCTTAATATTATTCTGAAAATAGTCTGACCTCACAAGAACCCAGAAAGTTCTTGGAGACCCTGGGAAATCTAGGGCTCAGCCTTTGAGAAGCACTAAATTAAAGAATCACAGGATCCTCTGGGGACCAAGGCTCTGGGCCCAGAAACTCTTAGGTGTCTTTTGTCGGAAAATAAGAGGTGTTAGTGCGGCAGTACAAATTCCAGGCAGGTCCGTAGTATTCATCTGTGATATTACTGTGCTGATCTCTGAATGATACGACACAGAAGCACTAGTGCCTACCGTTGAGTCATTCACCCAGGAAGCCCCCAGACCGTCCTGGAGGAGAACCTGGTTAGTTTCAATGACAAACGATTGAGGTCTTTGCAAAATTACCCCGGGCCTGACGCCTACAGCACAGCTCCCCTGGCACACTCGTTCCTGGTTCAGCCGTGGCCCCAGGTGACCCCGGTCAGTGAGGCCGCCACCTGTTTGGAACCCACCCCGGGGGTGTCTTTAAACACCAGGCTTCCTTTGTCTCCTGAAGTGCGATTAATTATTTATGTCTGTTGAATGTAAAGACATCTTGCCATTTTATTTTCATTTTTAGCTTTGCAAATGCTTAGGTCGTATGTCAACAACTCTCAGAAATCTGCATCAACTTGGGCTAGAAGTGGGAACGGGTTGCTGCTGCCCCCTCCTGGGAGACGCTGCGAAGCACACACGGGGTGGGGCTGGGCGCTGTCGCTGGGTAACTCCAGGGGCTGTGGGGTGGGGCGACTGGCTTCTTCCTGCTGAAACGGGAAGGCCCAGGCACTGCACCATAAGACAGAAGTTGAGGCAAGAAGAGGTCCCCTGGCTTGTTCCCTGGCGCGCCGTGTTCTCCGTGGAGCGCGTCTTGGCCGTCCTCCTGGCTCCTCCTCTTCAGCTTCAGGGTGTCACATACATTAGGAGGCTCCGCATCATTGGTCCTCCTGTCCAAGCCCTTCCCTCCGTCGGGAACGCTCTCCCGTTGCCTCTTGCTTTCTGAGAAGCTCCTACTCATCCTTTTACACCTCATGCCATGTCACCACCTGTCAGAGGTCCCTTGTCATAGCCCTCATTCTACCTGAGCAACTCAGAATCAAGCCCTTCCTCCTTTACGTTTTGATAACTTCAGTCATACTGTGTTTAATCATTTATCCCATGATGTTATACTTAGTTATTTACCTAGGTTTGCTACTCAGCTTAAAATTCTTCGAGAGCATTCCCAAATGGAAATGAGCTTTGGGTCGGGTATGGGCCAGGTGTTGGGTCAATACTGAGTAAAACAGATGTACTGCCAGCACTCGAGATATTCCCAGTGGTGAAGAAGGCAGATAATAACCAGTAAACATAAAGTGTACTCTGATGTGTTATAAAAGGTAACAGGCATACAGTGTCAGAGAAGATAGGGATTTGTGTATTACAGACACTGAGAACATTATTGTGTACAAGGTAGGAGTTCAACACATTTTGCTTAGTGAATATATCCTAGTTGTGCACTTGAAGGCTTGACAGGGCCCTACGGAACCCAGCGGGTGTTATGGAAGAATGTGTAATGAGCGAGCTGTTACAGGGATGTGGGCAGAGTTCAGGAAGGAGACATGATGATGAGGCTGGTGTGGGCGGTGGCTTTGGAAGAGCAACTACCCAACAGGAGCTGGGCTGTGGGTCCCCGGCTTCTCGCTCCACCACCTCCCATCTCCTGCTGGGGCATCCACTGGCCAAACCCAACCAGAAGCTGAGGGCAAGGGAACCTGGCTGATGTGTCAGTAGAGGTTGGTGTCCGAGGGCACAGAGCGGGTCGGGTCGGGAAGAGTGGGGAGGGGCTGGAGAAGGAGTCCCACCAGAAACAGAGTAGCCAGCACGCGTGACTGAGCGAGCGTGCGTCGCATCGAGGCAGCCTTCGGCCTTGCATCATTCTGGATCAAACTCCACGCCACCTTGGGCTCTGCACTGGTCCTTCTGGTGACAGCGCTTGTACAAGGGGATTCCCTTAGGACCTGGGGCCAAGTACTTGGCATAGGACTGTAGCTACCTGTGTGCAGGCTGTAGAACCCCGGTCACGTACAACTCAAGACAGAGAGTGAAAGCACATGAGACCTCCTGTCTCTCCCCTGGAGGCATTGCCAATCTGCTTCAGGAAGAAAACAATGTCCATGAGTGAGATTTCACAGTATGTCATATATGACAAAGATTAATATAAAGTTATCTGAATACTGCACATGCCTGAGGGCTTGGCAGAGATTAGGCGTGATCAGAATCAGGTTAAGTTAATCAGGTATTAACGTCTCAGCTGTAAGATAAAGTCCACTTAAACTGAGTTTGAAGGAATGTTGCCCCACTGTAAGAACAGACATCTTCCCCAAACATTTAATATTTGGAGGAATCCTCCAAATTACAAGAAAATTTCATAGTAGGTTTATTCTTTAATGTGTCCTCGTTTATTTCCATTTTCACTGGAAGAGATATTCTCTCTACTCTCAGAAATTTACTGAGTCTGGGGGGAGATTTGACATTGATCTGGCTTACCCCATCCATTTCCAATTCCTCAGAGACTCTCAACAGGTATTGATGGAGATGTTTATGCAGTTAATCATTCTGTCGTCGTGTTTGCTCTGCCTGTCTTTTTTCCTATTAGGACATGAGTTCGTTTATGAAATGACAGTCTTATATCAGATGTTCAAGAATGACCACATGACTTTTTAGTAGATACCAAATAGAGCATGAAATGATTTCTAACTCATCCTCCGGTCCCCTCACCTGCCAGCCTCCCCGCTCAGTCCATGATGGTTGGGCTTACTGAGTAGTTTGAATGCCAAGTTTTAAAAAATTATTATTTCTTCTACAATAAAGGCAGCTTACCCCAGGGTAGTCACCACTGGGAAGTACGTTCCTCCACTCCAAGTTCCCAGAGCCGACTGAAGGGGCTGGTGGGACTCTCCAAGGTGTGATGAGTAGAGGGGAGACTCCGACGTCCCCACGGACGTCGCCTGCTGATGGGCAGGTGAGAACAGTCCATGCCTGTTCCTTTAAATCCCCGCACGTCTTCCACCTACGCTGATGGGATGTTCATCCAGCCCACGAGGGCAGCCAGCCAGTAGCTGAACATGAAAAATAAGGAATCTAAAGAAAATAAGGCAGAATACCAGAAAGGGAGTGAATGGGGGTGGGAAAGACACTCCTTTGGGTGGCACGGTCGGGCAAGGCCTCTCTGGGGAGGTGACGATGGAGCAAAGGCTTAGCCGATGGGAAGCCAGCCTTGGGAAGACCCGGGAGAGCCGTGCTCCAGGGAGAAGGAGATGCAGGAGCCAGGGTGGTGTGTGTGAGGACGCCCGAGCACGTGGGGTGTGACCGGAGCCCCCAGGGAGGGGCAGAGGAACGGAGCGTGCCAGTGGTGGTCAGAGCAGCATGCAAACACCCACAAACCAAGGTCGCATGGGGCATTTATAAGGAGTTTGGATTTTAGGCATAACGGGAAGCCCTTGGAAGCTTTGCAGGGGCAGAGGTGTGACCTGATCTCTCAGTGTGAAGGGGCAGATGTGAGCGTGGGGGCCCGTGGGGGCCGCTACATGGTCCTGTGCTGGGACTCACGTGGAAGGGGTGGAGCAGGTGAGATGGAATCAGGTCCAGGATACGTTTAAGTCAGAGGCTGCACCTGCCGATGGGCTGGACGCGCAGATAAGGAAGAGAGGAACCAAAGATGCCGTTCAGGGTTCTGACCCAGGAGAGTAGGAATGGGGATGCCCTTTACCAAGGCGGAGGCTCCACGAGGAGAAGCAGGTCTCGGGGTGGAGGAGGATGGTTAATGAGCAGGTCAGTGTTGTTGACGGAAGAGCCCTGTAGACATCTGGGCCACATTGTCCTACAACGCATGATGGAGGAATCGACCCCCAGGGAGAGTCTGCGACTAGAGGCACACATTTCAAAGCCATTTTCCCAGCTATAGACTCAACAGGAAGACCCAGGAGTGGATGTAGAGATAGATGATCCAAAAAAAGGAGGTAGAGCCAGCAGAGACTGAGAGAGAAGGGAGAAGAAGAGGCAAGTGAGGTAACGGCTTCAGGAGAAAGAACGTGTCCACCGTGATACAGGTACCGAAGGGCTGAGGAAAATGAGAGAAATTTTAATCATTGTTTTCGGCACAATGCAGTTCATGGGCGACCTTGACAGTAGCAATTTCAAGAGTATAACGGGAACAAAGCTGATTGGAGTGGGTGGAAATCAGGGGCTAGAAAGTGAAAAGTGCAAAAGAGAGCATATGTGATTTTTAAAAAAGTTTTATTGTGAAGGGGGGCAGGGAACCGGGGCGATCGCCAGCGGGGTGGGTGTGGAGCCCAGGAAAGATGGTCATGTTTATGATGATTACTGTGATGATAGCCATTACCATCGTGATCACAAGGACCGCCATTTATTGTGTAGCTAACACATGCCAGGCCTGTGCCAAGCGCTTCCCATGTGTAATCTTATTGCATCTTTCAGCAAACCTGTGGAGAAGGCTCTGCTATTGTTATCAGTTTAGAGGTGTGAGAACAGAGGAACCAGGTCCTAAGTCTGCTGATAGACCTGAGAGCTCAACCTAGCTGTGTCTGACACCAAATCAGAGTGTCTTAAACACAGCAGATGGATATGTTCCCTCTAAGAGACCAGCTGAAAATGAGTGAAGTTCTTAACTGGACTTAGTCAAGACCCATTTTGGTTGCAGGGAATAGAAGCCCAACTCAAACTGGCTTAAGAGAGATAAGTGAAGGAGATTAATTCATGTATCTCAGAAATCCAGAAGTAGAGTTGACTTCAGGTATAGCAGAATCCAGGGGCTCACACAGGGTAATTAGAATTTAGTCTCTATCTCTCAGCCACTGGGCTCTGCTTTCCTTTCAAGATTCCCAAGCAGGTTTCTCCATGTGTTGGTCTCTAGCAGCTCGAGGCTGACTTCCAACAGTCTGGAAAATCCAGGGTCAAAGTCACAGGTAGGGGTGGTTCTTAGTGCACGGCCTGTGTCACTGTCACCTGCCCGTCTCAAACAATATCTATCCTGGGGGCACCTGATGACCTCATGCCTGCCTCCAGAGCCACGAGGACTGTTGTGGGTGTAGAGCTTACTCTCCAAGGGAAATATCTAGGCACTATTAACCAAGAAGGGGATACTGGGCAGGCAGCAAAGGGCAGATGTCCACTAAACCATGGTGTGTTCAGATGTTCACTCTTACAGCATCAGGCTATGCTTCCAAATGCTCTACCGGAAGATAAGTTCTGTGAGGACAGAGGCCTTTCCAGTCTTGTTCACCAAATGCAGTTCTGAGCGCAGCGAATGGCACATCATAGGCTTGGGTTTAAACGTACATTAACTGAATGAATGAGTGACCTTAAGTGATTCATCTGTAATGCCGCCCCCTTTCATTTGCCTTGTTTACATTATTTTATTTTTAGCTGGAGATCTCTTCATTGTATTTGAAACTCATTACATTTCTGACCTGTAGTTCTCCAACTCTCCCAGGCTCTTAGTTTATATGGAAATAGTGTATTCAATTAATGTCCTACTCTTCAGAACAATGTTTTTAATGTTATTTTTTTCAAAGGGGAAAAACTACCTTGGTACAAAAACCCCAGCACTCTCTCTGATGTCCCTGGAGGGTAAGAACATGATGGTTTAGCCAGAACTGAAATCCCCACAAATTCTAACGAAGCTCTGCTTTGTCTGACCCTCCCGGGGTTTATTTCCTCCCCACTGACTCTGGAGGGTAGAGCTCTGGGGAAAGACAGGTGCATGACAAAAAGCTGTTTGGGTGTATTTGCTTCTGACGGCAGTGCCTGTGGCAGAACTATCCGTCTGGAAAGCTCTCAAGTGGGTGGAGAGAGGAACGTTGCACTATCCTCGTAGACTAGGTGAAATTTTGCATGTATGGAGTGCCAAGGTGAGGATGCTGAAGGGCCTTTAATTGCATAAAAAGACATTTGAATTTTGTGTAATGATTGTGAGGGAAAGGCTTATAATAAAAAAAAAAAAATCAGGAAGGTCAGTCTCGTCCTGCATGAACTTAATGCCTTCTTCCCAGTCGTTCAGAGACTTTTTTTTTTTAATTTATTTTTATTTATTTATGGCCATGTTGGGTCTTCGTTTCTGTGCGAGGGCTTTCTCTAGTTGTGGCAAGCGGGGGCCACTCTTCATCGCGGTGCGCGGGCCTCTCACTATCGCGGCCTCTCTTGTTGCGGAGCACAGGCTCCAGACGCGCAGGCTCAGTAATTATGGCTCACGGGCCCAGTTGCTCCGCGGCATGCGGGATCCTCCCAGACCAGGGCTCGAACCCGTGTCCCCTGCATTGGCAGGCAGATTCTCAACCACTGTGCCACCAGGGAAGCCCTAGAGACTTTTTTAAATAGTAAAACGTTATGAAAGGGACATGGAAGAGAAGCATGGCCCAGTACATAGAACGTGGACGGAAAGGGGCAGTTTGCCATGAAGACAGAGAGTGTGGGCTCCAGAGTGTCACTGCCTGGGTGCAAACCCTAACTGTCCCCTTCCTTAGATGCCTGCAGGCGAGATGCTAATCACCTGCTTCTCAGTTCCCTTATTGGTAAAATACAGATAATAAAATAGTGCTACTTCCAAGGTGCTGGACATCAGTTCATGTGTTTAAAGCGTTTAAAACTGTGCTTGGCACATAGAAATCAATACGTGTGTGCTTATTTCTATTGTTATTATTTTGAATGGGAAAAAGATGGGAATGTAAGTATGAGTGTGGAGGAAATGATGAGCTTTGGTCCGAATCAGCCACGGTGTGTGTGTGTGTGTGGTGTGTGTCTGTGTGTATGTATCAGTGTATGTGTGTGTGTGACTGTGTGTGTGTGAGTGTGTGGTGTGTGCGTGTGTGTGGTGTGTGTGAGAGTGTGCATGTGGGTGCACGTGTTTGTGTGTGAGTGTGTGTCCATGTATGTGTGTGTGCAGGTGTGTGTCTGTGTGTGTGAGTGTTTGGATGTGACTGTGTGAGTGTATGTGTGTGAGTGTGTGTTGCATGTGTCTTTGTGTCTGTGTATGTGTCCATGTATGTGTGTGTGCAGTGTGTGTGTGGTGTGTCTGTGTATGTGTGATGTGTGTGTGTTTGTGTGTCTGTGTGTGTCCATGTCTGTGTGTGTATGGTGTGAATGTGTGTGTGTGGTGTCTGTGAGTGTGTGTCTGTGTGTGGTGTGTGTGTCCATGTTTGTGTGTGTGTGGTGTGTGTCTGTGTGTGTGTGTCTGTGTGGTGTGTGTGTGGTATGTGTCTCTGTGTGTCCATGTATGTGTGTCTGTGTGTGTGTGAGTGTGTTTGTGTGTGTCCATGTGTGTGTGGTGTGTGTGTGTGTGTGCAGTGTGTGTGTCTGTGTCCATGTTTGTGTGTGTGTGGTGTGTGTCTCTGTGTGTGTCCATGTTTGTGTGTGTGTGTGAGTGTGAGTGTGTGTGGTGTGTGTGTGTGTGTCCATGTTTTTGTGTGTGTGGTGTGTGTGTCTGTGTCCATGTTTGTGTGTGTGTCTCTGTGTGTGTGTGGTGTGTGTGCCTGTGTGTCCATGTATGTGTGTGTGTCTGTGTGTGGTGTGTGTCTGTGTGTGTGTGGTGTGTGTCTATATGTATGTCCGTGTGTGTGGTGTGTGTCTGTGTCTGTGTCCATGTATGTGTGTGTGTCTGTGTGTGGTGTGTGTCTATGTGTATGTCCATGTATGTGTGTCCAGTGTGTGTGTGTGTGTGTGGTGTGTGTCTATGTGTACGTCCATGTATGTGTGTGTGCGGTGTATGTGTGTGTCCATGTGTGTGGTGTGTGTCTATGTGTGTGTCCGTGTGGGTGGTGTGTGTCTGTGTGTGTGTCCATGTATGTGTGTGTGCAGTGTGAGTGTGTGTCCATGTATGTGTGTGTGTGGTGTGTGTCTATGTATGTCCATGTATGTGTGTGCAGTGTGTGTGTGTGTGTGTGGTGTGTGTCTGTGTATGTCCATGTATGTGTGTGCAGTGTGTGTGTGTGTGTGTGGTGTGTGTCTGTGTATGTCCATGTATGTGTGTGCAGTGTGCGTGTGTGTGCGCCTGTGTGTGTGTGGTGCGTGCCTGTGTGTATGTCCATGTATGTGTGTGTCTGTGTGGTGTGTGTGTCTGTGTGTGTGTCCATGTTTGTGTGTGTGCGGTGTGTGTGCCTGTTTGTCCATGTATGTGTGTGTGCAGTGTGTGTGTGTGTATGTCCATGTATGTGTGTGTGTCTGTGTGTGTGGTGTGTGTCTGTGTATGTCCATGTATGTGTGTCCAGTGTGTGTGTGTGTCTGTGTGTGTGGTGTGGGTCTGTGTGTATGTCCACGTATGTGTGTGTGCGGTGTGTGTGTCCGTGTGTGTGTGTCTGTGTGTGTGTGGTATGTGTCTATGTGTGTGTCAGTGTGTGTGTATGGTGGGTGTGTGTGTGTCCATGTATGTGTGTGTGCAGTGTGTGTGCAGTGTGGTGTGTGTCTGTGTGTATGTCCACGTATGTGTGTGTGCAGTGTGAGTGTGTGTTTGTGTGTGCCTGTGGAGGGAGTTGGGGGAGAGCGGGTTCTGAGACCATCTCTCCAGGCTCTGGGCAGAATATTTTAACACTCCAGGAACCGAGAGCACCTGTTGGGTGTCTCGCAAGTTTGAGAAGAGCAATTGCTCTGAAGTCAGAAATGGAATTCATGTCCTGGAAAGAACCAGAGGCTGATGTGAATAATTAAGCCTCCTAATGAGAGCATTAATATTTCCCCCAATAGATTGACTTAGTGTTTCTCTTGCTGGGATTGTTGTATAAACTCACCTGAGCTGGCCATCTATCTTGATTGTTCAGGACAAACTGCACTGGCAAAAATAAATAAATAAATAAAGCTGGTGGACCCCCTAATTTCACACTGAAAAGCCTTGGCAGGTAAAGGGAGCACAGCACCTAGGAAACCACGAGCCCGTGGAACGGTCCTCCGTGGTAGAGAGTTCTAAGGAAGGCATCTTCGGTCTTGGCCTTTGTTGTGTTTATTAATTCTCATGTGAAGATGGGCTTCGTTGCTCAGCTCATTCCTCCAGCACGTGATGTGCAGCAATCAGCGGCAGCTGGGCCTCCCAAGTTCACTGACGCCAACTCTTCTTCAAGTATAAGGACACCCACGGGTGGAAGTGATGTTGGCATTGCAGGCAAACCGCTGGACAGGCCGGCAGGATGGAGTGTCAGTGAGGATTCGCCAGAGCCGCGGGACCAAGGAGGAGAAAGATACGCACCGTGACGGATTTTTGCAAGGAGTGGTTTGCCCCATGGTGGGCGCTGGCTAAGTCCAAAGTCCTGAGGGGAGGCAGCCCAGTAGGAAAAGTCATGAATGGATGGGAACCCCACTGGCATGGGCTCAGGCTGGTCGTCAGAGGAGGCTATCGGAAGGGCGGGGGCACACTGCTCTCAGGAAGCCTTCCTTTGAAGCCTTCCTACTGGACAGGTCAGGCCCACAGGGCTAGCCTCCCTTTGATTAACTTACGTCGCTGATTGGGAACTTCAGTCATATCTGCGAAATCCCTGCACTGCGGCAGCAGGCTGACCGTGTGATTGGGTAACCAGGCGAGGATGCACGTGAGCTACGACGTGCAGCTCATCCCTCTGTCCCCCGGTTCTCCTGAGGTCATCCGCCCTGCAACCCAGCTAACGGGAAACACACCAGCAGGGGATCTCGGGAGCTGGAGTTCCACCTCCCGAGCTGACCCATCAAACAGCTCGCCCCGGATGGAGAGCAAAGGGCAGGGTGAAATGAGCTCCCAGGAGGACTTAGACCTGCAGGTTGTCAAAGAAGCAGACCAGGTCACAAGGCGGCCTATGCGGATCTCAGCCAGCGTGATTTTAGTGATCTCAACACTTCCCATTTACATGCCAGTTCATGGATTCCAAGCATTTTCACATGTGCAATCCATTTCCACTTTGTTTTGTTTTGCTTCGAGCTGTAAACCACCCTTTCAAACAGGGGCTCTGGGTCCTACCTGCCCTTATTGCACACCGAGGTGCCAGGGAGGTCAAGTCCAGGGTC
Source organism: Balaenoptera ricei (assembly GCF_028023285.1). NCBI lineage: Eukaryota > Metazoa > Chordata > Mammalia > Artiodactyla > Balaenopteridae > Balaenoptera > Balaenoptera ricei. Next base: position 1,312,023 of record NC_082646.1, read on the forward strand.
AGGGTGTGGTAGGTGTGCCCAGATCTTCTGACCCCAAGTCCAGGGCTCACACTGCTGCCCGAGACTGGCCAGGACGACACCAGCTCCTCAGCGTCTGGAGCACCCCCTCTGCGATGACACGTCACGTCACCACTGAGTCTTTGAAGCAACAGGAGACGATCCTAGGGGGCTGTGTCCGGATTTCGGCTGCAGGCCTCCTGCCTGCAGATAAATCCTACTCCCTGTAACTGACAGCCTCGGAAATTTGGAAATCACACAGGATCCAATGTTGTTCTCACGGGAGGCTCCGTATCCAAACAAAAGCCTCTAGATGACAAGCCCCACGAGGGCGGCAGCCTGTACCCGTGCTGTTCACCACGGTACCCAGGACACTCAGAGTAGAAGCTGTTACATCGCAGGCTTCCATATATACTTTTGTATAAAGATGAATTTTTAATGAAGCTACGAATCCTGAATCAATAGGGAACATTTATCTCTTCTTGAGGTTTTGTGAAGTAAGATCATCTAAACTTTTAAACTGACTGGGTTATCAGGCATACTAGCTTACTTGCCACTTCATGGGCAAAATGCACATTATTGATGCTGGGAGTCCTGGGAAATGGGTTCTAAACCTTCAAAGACCAGGGCCTGGATGAATCCGGGAGAAGACAGAGTGCCCTGCCTTGATCTTGAGAGACAGTGTGCCTCTGGGGCATAATAGGAAGGCTGTCAGCCCCAGCGTGCTGGAAAATTCCTTTTTCTGGGGTCTCTTTTTGGTAGGAACCATGAGCCCATCAGAAAAATGTTTTTTTCTCAAATAAGTAAATGCCAGACAAAAGAGGACTTTCACTTCTGAAGGCACAAGATGAATTAACCTGCAGTAAATGGAGGACTGCCCTGTCTCCAGCAGGCTCTGTCTGTCCGCAGTGGGTAGTTTCTGGCTCTAAGTGGTATGCGTCGGCTGCTTTCTTTTAGGGGATTTTAGGACCCTCTCCTGAGCGGTGACTCGTGCTGTGATGGCCGAGAGAGGCTGGTGGTTAATGAGATCTGCTCCGCCATCACTCTGCTTGCCTTTGAAACTTATTTCACCATTTATCAGTGGATGGAGTTAGTCTACCTGCCTGGGTCTCTGTGTCTTTTCTGATAAAATGGGGATGGTAAGAGTGTTTGCCTCATAGAATTGTTGTGAGGATTAACATGAGTTAATCATGTAAAGCACCTAGAACAGGGCCTGGCGGGGAGGAAGCTCTGGGGATTATGAGCGTTGGTAGGGTGTCGGTATCCCTTACTGAATCAGCGGGACGTTCTGTTGGGGGAGGAGGTGAGTCTCAGCCTCTTTCCGAAGCCTGGGGTCTCAAGCCCCTGAGAATTCTGGGGGTGCTGGGGGCGTACGGGGAGGGCAACCACCTGGTGGCCTCGGTCCAGCAGAGGTATTGGGGTTTCCGAACAGGGACAAAGAGGGCAGGACCACCCTGCCTCCCCCCATCCCGACACACACACAGAGCCCCCGGGTAGCAAGTTATACCGTGGAGATGGAACACCTCCTGTTCTCAGAGGAAGCTGGCTAACACCTCCCAGGGGATCCTTCACATTCAGAATTCAGACAAATTGCTGCTTTTTAATTAACAGAGTCCAACAATTCTGTTATCTGTCTTCTCATGAATCTATTTTCCTCTAATCCCTTCTCGTTTTCCCACCTTGTCTGCTTCTGAGCTGTAATCTGCCAGGAGTGGGCGCAGCGGGGGAGGAGAAGAAGGGGAGGCGGCCACGGGGAGCCCAGTGACCATGAGGTCGGTGGCTGGCAGGCACCCAGCTCTCTGGTTGCAGCCACAGAGGCTTGTGGCCGAGACCCCAGGTGAAGCACGTGGCTGGGGAGTCATCCACAAGCCAGGGGTTATTAAGGATGTGGCAGGTCTCCCCTGACAGAAGCAAGTGGAAGCAGCATTCAGGGCTGTCTCCAAATACCCCATTAATTTAAGTTTAGTAGGACAGTTATTGAATAATAAATAACAACCAAATCGAGGAAACATATTCATCAAGGACTCATGCCCAGATAACGCAATTGTGGCCGCACCAGTTGAGAAGCCAGAGTATTAATAGCTGCATCTCTGTGAAAAAAATCCTCCAGTGATGGTAAGAAGGGCTCTATCTCATGCTGCCGACGCCCCAGGGTTCCCCTAAAAGAGGCATGTTTTGTTCAGGCTGAGGCTGCACTTTGGCTGAGTAGGTGGACACACATCTTCACGTCGGGCCAGGTGAAGCTGAGATCAGGTTTTGTTTCCCAAGCATCCTCCGTGTGATGGAGATGTGAGATTGGGGCCACCTGTCTCAATCACCATTTCAGATCCCACCTAGGACTCTGGAGCATTCTCAATTTCTAGCAAACAGTTTCTTTCCAGCTCTGTTGCCAGCGGGGCACATCAAGAAAAAAAATGAAAGTTTTTGAGAAAAAAATGAAGTTAAAAATATCCCCTTCCACTTGGCTGCTCCTAACTTATTAGAACAATGCCTAAGGCAGCAGGGGTGTCATTGGCAGTTCTATTTGTGATGGGTCTGGAAGAGTTGATATATTTATGAATATTTACATCTCCCAGAGGAGTGTGCTGTTAAGTAGAACTTTTTTTTTTTTAATTCTTTAAATCTTCTCTCGTGATGTTAAAGTGCTATGGACCACAAATAGGCAGAGGGAGGAATGCAAAGGAAAAGGAAGAGGGACCCCTATGTGGGCCCCCCAAAGCCTGCACTGCAGACCCCAAATGCCAATGGGTATGAGAGAGAGAGGGATGGGTGAGGTGTTGGCTTCTAGACCCCTGGGGTCGTGCTGCCTTCCCTCAGCTTCCTTTTCATCTGACGCTTTCCTGTGTTAGATTAAATGTTCCCGGCGTCGGAATCCATCAGCAGAGGATGGGGCGGGGGGGGGGGGGGGGGAGGCTCATTCACACCGGAGCGGAGCGTGAGGCAGGAAGGCAGCGCCTGAGTGTCGGGTGGAAAGGGCATTAGGATGTCATGTTCTTTAGGCAACGAGCTGCTTCGGAATTGAATGATCAGTCTTTTTCAGGCTGTCAAAAATGAACTACTGCTCCATACTGCACATACACACTGTCTCCTTCCAAGGAACTTGAACATTTGTATTTTTGGAAACATGTCAGAGGTACTGACCTGGTGCCAAGTAGGTCCGATGCCCTGCTGTCAGTTTTCCCTGAGAATCTAAGTCGCGTGAGAACACACAGCAAGTCGGGAACGAAAGGGCGCTGCGATCCCCAGAGTCGTCTCCGGGCCAGCCTCGGGGCTGCGTCTCCAAAGCATGACCGTGACAGAAGCCTTGGCTCTCGTGCCTCGTCCAGCAGGAGGGCAAGGGCGGCTGTCTTCCCTTTCGTAGCCCCTTTCAGGCGAGCGTCTTGACGCTCGTCTGTTGGGGGAGCAGCTCCCACCGGCCATCAGGGTTTGGCCCGCCTCCTGCTTGGCCACGGGGCCATCGAAGCAGGTGACTATTGAGCCATTACTGAGCCCCCATTTTCAGGTTTCTTTGCAAAGAAGCCTTCCCCTTGGCAGGCCGTCTGCAGTATCAGCCTCGTGCCCACCTCTCAGCTAATTTAGAGACGCCCAGAGTAGTTGACTCGCTAACATTCAAGAGGATGCAGACATCGCTGGACGCGCCTTGTTCGGAAAATGTGGTGCCCGATCACAGGCGATGCTTCTGGCTGGGGAAAGGGAAGAAATGGCAGAGGCCACTCACAGGGCACAGCTCTAGTGGGGAGGCTGGTCGTGCCCTGGCCGAGCGCCGGGACCCTGGCTCCTTACCGGTTGTCGAGACAGTGAGTCCCCTACTTGTCCCCCCATGAGGGCTGCGCTGCTTCACTGAGCAGCTGCCACCCCGATTCAGGGAGCCAGCCCAGCAGCCACTGGGTTTTAGGAAGGAATGAGATGAAGCCATCTGTGACTGTCCCTCTGAGGTGGGCGGGTCCTTTTTTCTTTCAGCAAACACTAAGTTCCTGCTGGAATGCAGGACCATAGGAAGAACCAACCACTGAGTGGAGGAGATGCACATGGGAAATGATGGGCAGAGAATCAGAATCCAGCCTGTAGGCAGGTACAGAACACAGCACAGAATTGATGACGTAATTTCATGAGGGACCCCAGTCCACCAGCCAAAAGAGAGGGGGTGTTGAGAGGCGGGGTGGGATCTGCTGCTGGGCTTTCTGCCTGGGGGCTGAGCGGAACCAGCTCCTGAACCGTGGCAAGTTTTTTCCTTAGAGACAACGTATGTGGATTCCTAAATCCATGATGGTTATTTTGTTCACAAAAGGGGTGGAGAAGCCCTGAGACAGGAGAGATGCCTTTTCCGATCGTCGTCTGAGATTCAGGGCTGGTCTTCAGTGCCCTCGTTTTGAAGTGAGAGGCTTATTTCTAAGGCCCTTCTTGGACTAGTGCTTTGTGATTTTGTGACTGTTCCATTCCTTAGAACTTTAAAGTTTCCTGCCACACTCCCCGCTCTAAAATGAACTCGAAGGGCCCAGACTCCAGTTCAGGCTTCCTCTGTGTGACTTTGTGCAAGTTACTTCACCTCTCTGTGCCTCAGTCCCCCATCTATAAAATAAGGCTGGAATGGCACCTACTCCTAGAATAGAACGTGGATTAAAGGAGGTAACACATAAGAAGCCTGGCAGGGAGTAAATGCTCAGTAGACAAGCTCCATCTCAGCTCCCTTTGTGGGCTCCTCCTTGGATGGGCTTCTCATCACTGGTGTGACTCTGTCCCCTGAACTAGTTTGCCGATGTCCCCTCCCTCCTCCCTCCTGTTCTAACCTGACTGTGATGTTATCTACCCTCACATTCTCAGTTTGCCCCCCATACTAGAGTCCCAACACCTGACCTTCAGCCAGTGGTGTGCTGAGTGGCGGCGTGAGGCCAGATGTGCCCACCGTACTCACTGACCGCACATTGGTAGCTTGAAATGGGCCGTGGTGGGAGGATACCCACCACGGAAATGGGCCAACCCTGAAACCCAGGCTTTTCTCCTTCTTCCAGAGGCACTTGCTAAACGCTTAACCAGCTCTGCATCTCTGGAGCTCCAGACCCACATATCCAGCTGCTTAAATGATGTGTCCACTAGCTGTTCCATGGACACTTAGAGCTCAATATATTTAGTCCTAATTTATTTGTTTTCTTTATCTGTTCCTCCTTTGAGTCCCTTCTTCGAAAATGGCGCCCAGACACTCCTATAGCAACCTGGGTCACCCGTGGCTATTCCTTCTCCCTTACCTCCTACCAGCCCCCAATCCTACTGATTTTCATCCTGTATTTTTCTTTGTCTTCTTCCCCTCCACTGCCCCCACCCGAGTTCAGGATGCCCTCATCTATTGCCAGGCTGACATTATCAACCTCCAAGAAGGTCTCCCTGCCTCCCTGCCGACCCACCTCTCATCAGGGCTACACTCTGCAGCTGGCGTGATGCTTTCAGGACCACACACCCCAGCGTGGCACTCCTTGCTCACCACTCCTCCCCCAGAGACTCCTCAAGCATTCGTTAGACGCAGATAGCTTTTCACAGACTCTGTCACAGCTTATAGAGCATTGCTTGTCTCATTTCTTAGTGTCTTTCTACACGTATTTCTCACCCTTTTTCTCCAGCTCCCACCGCAAGCAGGAGGGTCCCTATGGGTGTGCACCCATGTGTCCACATCCACACCCACCTGTACACACGCACCTGCACACACACCCCCGCTTCACCTGACCTGCTTCTGCTGATCTTTCTAGTTTCAGCTTAGACTCGGCTTCCTTGTGGCAGCCTTTCCTGATCTCCTCCACGGGGCAGCGGAAATCTGGGGCTTTGCCATCACGTCATGTAACACCCCACTGCAGAAGTCTAGCCACGCTTCTGCATTGCCCACAGGAGGGCAAGCTTGAGGGGGGACAGGCATCCTGTATCCCCTGCCCAGCACAGTGCCTGGTGTCCAGAAGGTGACCAACAAGTGTTTCTTTATTCACTGAATGCAGGCACGAATGAATGAAGAGACAAAGATATCAGCAGATGAATTCACTCTCAGATATGCTCCCTTTGTTGCCAGTGTTTACTGGCTTGCAATTATTCCAGATCTATCTGCTGGGAACGATTTGTCTGGATTTCTCCCATTATTGTTCTGCCCCTTTTTTCTCTGTCCCTTTCATGATGCATAATACAAACAACCGCATGCAATCACTCACAATTGGGAACATCAATGGATGGATGAGAATGCATGAGAGAAAGGTCTCTGCACGGGCCGAGACCGATTCCGTTTGTCAGAAGGCGTATTGTCAGAACCCACACACCAGCGCTGTGGACCAGAGCTCAGGTCCTCCTGAAGCCGTATCACGGCCGAGCCGGAAATCTGTTTTCCTGGGGGTGCACAGCTGTCACCTCACATTTTGGGGAACGGCGGGGGGTTCAGGAAGCAGGCAGAAAGGGAAGGCTGAGGAGCTGGAGGCCCGGCCAGGTGAGGCTCGGCCGGCTTGGCCTCCCCAGAGGAGGAAGTAATGAGGAGAATGGTCCTCAAGGATGCTTGGCGGGGGTTCATCTGTGTCCTCTCATGATCAACTCCAAGGGAAATTAGGGCAGGTTTCAAGTCAAGATACGGTTTCTCAGCAGCCAGAATGGAAAACTGCAGCTGGACCCACAGTCCCAGCCTCTTGCATCCTCCCCGATAATAAAGATTCTCGAAAAAGAAGAGGGTTGATGATGTGGGAGGTGAAAGGGAATCCATCTGGGGTTCGCTCGAGCCATCCTGGCCGTTCAGGCGTCCGGCTGGTCTGTGCTGGGCGGGCTGGGAGGGGGTCGAGGCTGTGCGGGGCTGCCCCCCCACCCCAGAGAAGAGGCCGGGGACCGCGCGTGTTCCACGGGAAGCCTTCTCCTTGCGATGCGGCGCTCGGGAGGGGCTTTCTTCTCTCTCTGTACCTCATTCTCTAATTGTTTCCCTTGATAATTAAATTACAGTAACGGGTTGACACTGAAAATAGAGGGGGCGGCTTGAATGTCTTCAAAATTAAATTCATCCTGGGCCAGAAGCATGCTTGGGCGAGACGCAGGCTTTCTGCTCCGGCAAGTCGCTGAGGTGCCCAGCGTGACCTCGGCAGCTGAAGGGCCCTCGGACAGGATGGGAAAGGAGCCCAGGTCTCACCACTCGGGTCCCCGAAGGGTTGAACAGCACGGCTGGCCGCAGGCAAAATGGCAAAGGGACGGGGTGGGGATCCCGCTAAGGAGACAGCTCGGGGATGGTGTTCTTTTGAGCCTCACTGGACCCACGTGGGTGGGTCGCTGCCAGGGGCCCAGCTCCTATGGCGCTGGTCCTCCTGGCAGCTCTGTTGCCACGTCCCTGAGGCGGTGACATGATGCTCCTGCCTGGCAGAGTTGTCAGAAAGATGGAGAACGTGCCTGTCCAAGGGTTTCTGGTTCCTTCTGAGTTGGGTGCACGGTGGCAGCACGTGTATTTGACTGCTCTGTACACAGGAGGCCATTCCGCCCCGTCGGGCTCCTGGGGCCTCTCTGATGAACACTGGAAGGGGTGGTCCCATCGCCGTGGCCCTGGGCACTCCTGGAGCCCCACAGACCGCCAGCCCCGGGAGCCTGCCTTCACTAAGCAGGCATGGGGGCCTCTCTGGGTCCCCGTGTCACCTGTGAACGTGGGCCTAACGGTGGCGATTAGTCAGTGTCCCGTGAGGGAACGAGTGGGTCCCCTGCTCCCACGCTGGTACAGCATGACGAGCAACGCGTTCAACGAGAGGGTGCAAAGGTCATTAGCCAACAGGACTGGGTATTGATCCAGAAGTGAGTCCTGGGATGCAGAGGCGAGTCACAGCTCCTTCTTGTGCAATTCGAGCAGTTACGCCTTCTCGGAGGACTCTGCCTACCCCGGGGGGCCAGGAGGACCACTGCCCTTCGGGGGTGGAGAGGCCCAAAGAAAACCCCTGAACCCAACCCAAAGCAGCCTCTGTCTGTGTAGCGTGATGCCACAGATGCCACAGGTCCCAGAGGGTTTCGGCTTTTTAATGGACTCTTCCACTTTTCCATTCTTCGTCCACGCCGCTGCGTTCCCAGGAGACGCCCTCCCACTGTGCAGACAGAAGAGCGTGTCCATCAAACCATCCGAGCGAGGCAGTGTGTTTTCTTTGAATAACACTGAAATGGCAGCGTCGAGTTAATAGCAGAGGGTATACGGGACCCACTTTGTGGAAGAGGGCAGGTGAGGGTGCTTGAAGACACAGGACAGGATGTCGTTCACCTTTCCCAGAGCTGTTCCTCATCTGCTTCTTGACTAAATGGTTTAAAGGCAGTTTAAGCACAAAAGGGAACTGCGGATGGTGGAGAGGTTGTCGGAGCCCATGGAGGTTGCAAGCACAGGGGAAAGAAAAGGGCACAGGATGGGAGGCAGGGCCCAACCGTAGGGCTCACTGCTGTTGGAGAGTTGTTTCAATCGATGATAGTAACACCATGTCATCACCTAAGGTTTACTGATATATTGAACCTTCGACCAGGTGCCAAAAAAAAAAAATCCCATGCCAAGTGCTTTGCATGCATTATCTGATTTTGTCCTCACACCTGCCCTAGGAAGTAGGTGGCATTGTTCCTTCCCATCCCACAGATTTATAAAACCACACACACACATGAATAAGTCCCTGCGATAGAGAAAGGCTAAGTAACTTTCCCAAGGTCACCAGCTATCAAAGTCTTGTGGCTTAAGTAAGAAGCTGGGATTTGAACTCAAGCTGTCCCCGGTAGTTAATACTTTCATCTGGCTTTTTTCCGGCTAACTCGCAGTATTTCCCAGCCTTTTATAACCCAAGCCCCCCCGCAAAGCTTTCTGACGCCCTTCACCGCTGATCTCGCCCAGGTAAGGAGATGTCCTGTCTGGTTGTGCCTCCTGCTCTGTGTTGTGAAATCTGCAGGTGTGGTGTTTTGCTGCGCAAATCCCGCCCCAGGGCGTCGGCTGGGCCTCCCTCCCCCTCCCCGCCCTGCAGCATTTATCTGTGTGTTAATATGACAGCATCTCCTGAGTTCCTGTAGCTTCTGTGGGGAGAGAGCATCACATCAGTGACGCTCAGGATGACTCCCTGCCCCACCGCCAAGCAGGCGAGGCCCCCCTTCGTGCACTGGGCATTGTTCCTGGTGGGGCAGGTCTGCACGTCACCCACAGCTCGGGGGGGGGGGGGATTCCACCCCGCGTCTTTCCACACTCATCCCAAAGCCAGCTCCTCTCTCCACACACACACACACACACACACACACAGGAATTAAATGAAACATCCCTGCAGGGAAGGACTCAAAAGTCAATTCAGAAAGGCAGGTGGCGCCGGATGGGGACGGGCTTCAGCGGACGGACGGAACAGTTTGGCCTGGGAGCAACGGGCAGTAGGAACAGGTTGAGGGCCTTTGAGGAAGAGAGCAGCGTGCCAGGGAGATGGGCTGAGGCTACAGATTGCGGGGCAGGTTGGACGAATGTTAGGGATGAGTTTAGGAAGAAGCAGACCCGATCGGGGGCGGTGGGGGGGGGGGGGGCGGTGTGGGGAGGAGGTGACATGGAGCGTCCTCGGGGAGGAGAGCAGCATGGGGGAGGGTGTCACATAGCACGTTAAGGAAACAGTGAGACTCACACCTTTTTAGCCACCTTTCCAGGAGTAAGGAGTTGACTTGAGGGTGTCGATAAATCTGGACATGTTTCATTTGGGCAGATGAGGAGGTGAGGAAAGGGAAGCTCTTCCCTCCCAGATCCTCAGGTGACTGACAGGCCTCCCTTTCGGTCTGTGACATCTGCCCTCCGGCCGTTCAGACGCGCCACCGAGATCGCCGAGAAGGATGACGTGACTGGTGGCCTGGTTTCCTGTAGAGCCCGGCCCGGCGCTCCGAGCGCTTCCTGTACCGAGAGCAAGCCCCCCCCCCCCCGCCCTTTCATGCTCCTGGCCGGTCAGCGCCTGGGTGGTATAGTCCCGCCTCTCCCGTGACTCTGGATGAGAGGGCAGTGAGTGTAGACGTATCACTTTAATGGTCAGGGTTCACCTGACCTGAACACCTCTAAGAAGCGCTGTAGGGCTTTGAAGGCCTGAGGGGTCCGTGGGAAAATGTAGTGAGCATGGAAACTATTCCTTCATTCGCTCTGTCCCTCCCGAGACCCGTTGAGGTTGCCTTGGACACGATGGTGCCACAGGGCAGGAGGTGGCATCTGCCAGCCGGTGCGGGGGTGGCGTTGCCCTCTACACTCACCTGCCCAGGTGAGTAGAGTGTACATGAGGCTGTGGAGACAATCGAGTCTGTTCTCTGGTCCCCTCCCTGACATCTCCCTTCTGATCTGCTGCCTGTGAAGGCACTGAAGAGGCTTGCAATTCTGAAATCCCTGAACATGGGGATGAGAAAAGGGGCACCAGCCGGTGGGGAAGTGGCGGGTCACTTGCCACTTTCCTGCTCACTGCTTTGAAAGGAGAAGGACAGGTGTGGGTCCTGCCGATTCCGACACTGTCACAGATGAGAAGGAGCATGAAATGGCAGGACAGCTTTGGAGAGAGCAGTCTGGCACCCTTGCCAAGATCACAGAGACCTGGAGGAAGGGCTGTTTCAGCCAAAAACAGCAGTGTTTTTTGTTTTTGTTTCTTTTTTTTTTTGGCAACTTAGAGGCAACAGTGAGTCAGAAGAATAAGAAGGAGACCAACCCTGACTATTACAACCGATTTTTTTTTTAAAACTTGGTCTGCACTCGCTTCTTCAGACAGCAGAAGGATGTGGGATCCTATCCCAGCTCTGCCACTGGCTAGCTGTGTGACCTTGGGGATCATGCTTAACCTCTCTGGGCTACAGTCGCTTCATCTGTAATGAGAGGTAATAATAGCACCTCCCACACAGGGATTTTCAAGAAAGTTAAGTTAGACTCTGGCCAGAGTGCCTGGCAATATAGAATAGCTCAATTTTAGTTGCCATTATTTAGAAAAAAATCTTTAAATTATAAATCTTTTTATAAAGGTAAAATTGTATATGTCGATAACCATGGTCTACTGATAATAACCCATGCTGGTTAAACAACCACCTTGAGGCAGGGAAATTATTATTTTCCCCTCATTTTATAGATAAAGAAACCAAAGCCCAAAGATGTTCTGTAGGAGGGTGATGGACAGAGCCAGGCAAGGCTGGGAGACAGGTGTCCTACCTGCACTGGGAGGGACCTCGGGGGAAATGCCACCCCGGAGAAACTGACTCAGCCCCTTGCGTGTCCAGGCCACGTGGCTGGTGCTCGGGCCCCCACCTCTCTGCTCCTTCACATCGGGCCATGAAAGCATCAGATGTGAGAATGAGAGACGGCCATAGCCTTGATTTGCAAGGACAATGGGCCAACGGTGATATCCCTCTGCTGACACATGAAATGTGCTATGGAGGGAAGAGTTCACATCCCCAGCCCAGTAGTCTGCATTCCCTTGGTGCTGAAGGGGGCTGGTGAACTGCTGTCAATGGGGGGCTTGTTCTCAAGGAGCTGCCCCCCAGGAAGCTGGACTGGGTACCAGCACGGTGGACCCTCAGTTAGAATCACCCATGAAGACCAAAGTTTGTCTGAATTCACCCAAATTGCAGCCATTTCAGAGCCATGGCCCTTTTCCTGCCCACTGGGAGTTCCAGCCTGCACAACACAGATGCCAGCTTGCTTTCCTTTAAGGTCAGGGCTAATTGCAAGGTGACGGAAACCTTGGCAACATGAGAGGGTGATGAGTGAAAGACAGCTGGGGCTCCTTTTTCTTCAGCAGGATCTGAATTTCCTACCCAGCAGCTGTGGGAGCCTAAAATTGACATTTGCTCTAAGTATAAATTTCACTAGCTCTCGACAAAGGTGGCAAATGAGCCCATTTATAGGAGCTGCACTTTCCACTCCAGCCCGGCTCCTGATAAAAGAGAGTCCAACGAGGTTAGAAGAAAATCTAGAATTTAGACTCAACATTAGAGGTCCTTCCAACCTACCTCCCACCCAGTGCAAGGGTCCCCTTTGCAAGACCCCACAGAAGGCTCTGCAGCCTCTACTTGACCACTTCCAGGAACAGAGAGCTCAGTAACCGAAAAGGTCACCAAATCCAGTTTTGAACCTTATTTTGTTTTTTTTTTTTGGCTTAAACTGGATCTCATCTTTGATTTCCTGTAGCTCTTACCTGTTGGAGTTGCTTCCCAGGACGAATATATCTTCATCCTCAGGGTGGCGCTCTGACTTATTTTGAGGTTAACTCTCTTGTCTTCACTTTTGTTCATTTTTCATTTATTTAGTCATTCCTTAAAATGTTCGGCCTTTCGTTCTCTACCCTCAATGCCTTGTTCTAGGGCACTGGGTAAACCTTGTCTGAATGTTTTCCGTCAGGGCATGCACCGCGGTCAGTCCTAACCCTTTGTTCCCTAAGGCAGGGTGCCCAGGACAAACCTTACACGTAGGAAGGGAGCACCTGGGTCATGGCCACAAAGATCACCCAGACCGTCAGCACCCAGAGGAAGCAAGCAAAGAAACACGAGGGAGAAAGTGTAGCAAATGGACAGAAAGAGGAGGAGTCACAGGATGACTCAGAGATCTAGCTTTGTTCTCAGGCTGGCAAACGAGGCCCCTCCCCTACATAGACTTAGGCTGCTGGTTCTTTATCCTGAATCGATTTCACCAAATTAATCTTGGACCATATTTCCCAGAGATCAAGATCTTTTTGACTCCTGATTCTGTCTCTTTGGGTGTTAACTACTTTTCTCAGCTTGATATGGTCCATAGAAGACATTAGGATGCATTCATATCTTTTCTCAGGTCATGGCTTAAATTAAATATCCAGTAAGACAGGGCCATGCACAGAACCCTGAAACACGCCCCTGTGTTTGTTTGGCATGCATTGGACATGTTGAAATGTACCTCTTGTAACGTTTGGTGAGTGAACGTGGGTTAAAGGAACGAGAACGACGTAAAGGAAATATCAGATCATCTAACTACAGCATGTAGGCATGTAAAGAAATGTGAACAATAAAATTTAACATTTCTCTCACTAGACCATGGAGAATATCTCATTGATCTTTTGCAATCTTGGTAGCTAAGCAGTGCCTGGCACATCATAAGAATTTGTTCCATGCTTATTTCTTTTTAATGAACACACAGTGTTGCATTATCCTGGGAGAGAATGGGGATCATACATGTTCTCAACTCGGTTTCACTGCATTTCAGCAGCGAGTCTGCAAAGCCACCCTGATTCATTGTCTCCCAGCCAGCCCTGGTGATGGGCCTCTCCTCTTTCCAATCTGACCTTGTCAATTGATTTTGAATTTTCTGTTTATCAAGATCTCAACTTCCTTGAGCAAATCTGCTGTTCATGGTAGGTGTGTTAGTCTGCTCAAACAATAACAAAATGCTACAGAATGGGTGGCTTCAACATCAGAAATTTACTGTCTCACCGCTTGGAGGCTGGAAGTCCGAGACCGAGGTGTTGGCGGGGTTGGTTTCTCCCGAGGCCTCTCTCCTTGGCGTGCAGATGGACGTCTTCTTGCCGTTTCCTCACGTGGCCTTTTCTCTGTGTGTATGCTCCAGTGTCTCTCATCTTATGAGGACACAGGTCAGTTTCGATCAGGACCTACCGTAACAGACTCATTTTAACTCCATCACCTCTTTAAAGACCTTATGTCCAAATGCAGTCATATTGTGAGACACTGGGGTTGGAACTTCGACAGATGAATTTCGGGCGAACACAGCACGATCCACAACAGGAGGGCACATAAGTGAAATAGCACACGTGGGCGGAGAGGTCCCGGTTGGCGCTAATGTCTGTGAAGCGGCATTAACATTGGAAAAGCTAAATGATGCGGTCTAGACCTATTCTGGTCCGTTTCCTGACTTTTCACCACTGGCCTTTTTTGTAGGAGGGGGACTGGTACCCATTTCCCTCCATCAGCCCGAGCCGGGAAGTGCTGTAGGGCCCATTTTCTTTTTCTCGGTACGCTTGATCCAAAGATTAAGCCTGCAAATGGGATTTGCTGGAGAGATTTATGAACATGCACCTGCAATATGATTTTTGTAGTTGGTGGAGTAGAAACTTTCTCTAGGAAGAGGAAGCTTTGCTGCCAGCTCCGGGACCTTGAGAGATAGGGTGCCAGGCCGCCCTGCGTACTCCTGTGCCGCGGGGCTGACGGCAGGCTGGGTGCAGATACCCTACGAGCCGGAGTGCGTGTCAGTATCACCCTCCCTCCGTATAAATCACAAGGGGTGTAATGCTTATGAAAGCAAGGCTCCCAGTGCCTCCCTGCTTCCGACTGGGGCGTTATCCATCTGGAGTTGAAGGTCACATCAACCTGATGGGGGCGGGGCGTGGGGTTGGCAGGGGAGGGCGGCAGGGATAATCCTCCTTGCAAAGCCTCCCTCCCCCAACCCCGCTTCATCACACCCGCGCCGGGTAGAGAACCTGCCTCTGCTGGTGCTGGTGGGAACTCACACTGTCCCAGTGTGAGTGACAGGTGCACAAAAACACAGGATCCAGGGTCCAGAATGGAGTGTTTCCAAGCTAAACATTCAGGCTATATGTCTCCTAGGCTCGGTCCTCACGCCTTAGTGGCGATAAGAACAAACAACCCTTCCCCCCAGCTTCATCAAGCACTTTCTCTATCTCAGCCTCGGCTCTGAATGCTCTTTGCGTCTCATTCAATGCTCCCGACTCTCCGTACGGCATCACTCTTCCTTGGAGGATGCTGAGACACAGAGAGGTTACACAGTTTGCTCAAGCTCGCAGAGGCAGAAGGAGATAAAGCTGGCATCCGATCCCAAGGAACCTAACTCCAGATCCTGTGCTCCTTAAAGGCTGCACCCCAGGTAGATGGAAGCTCGCGTTTACTAAGCACTGGATGTGTGGCAGGCAGCGGTCTAAGGCCTTGTAGCTAGTGACTGCTGCTCCCTCTCCGTTTCCCTCTCTCGCTCGTGCTCTCACTCCCCTCTACACACGCACACACGCGCTCTGCTCCTCTTCTAGTTAGAACGATGCTACTGGTCTTGGGGTAGCTGCTTGGGATCTGCTCCTCCGAAGAGAACCCCAGACTTAGGGGGAGCGAGTGACGTAGACGTGCTAGGCCCCCAGGACTGACCAAAGGGGGCTTCCCTCCTGGAAGAGCATCTCCTCCATCCTTCTCTCAAAATACCACTGTTCAATCAAACATTGGCCAAGAATGCCCTTTCACACCCATTGGATAGGATCTATGCCTAAATTAACAGCTATACTTGTTTCAATCACAACTAAGTCATTTTCTTTTTCTGCATCAAGGAAGCAATAAAAGATGACATTAAGACTACTGTTTTCAAGGACAGACAGATTTGGCCATCCTGCATTTCGCATGTATCAACGAGCCCGCCCTGTGCAAATTAGATAATTTAATTATTTTCTGAGCTGCAGTTTCCTGATCTTAAAGTGGGAGTATCATGTCTGCTTCAGTATTGCTGTGAAGTTGATCCCATGACCACACAGCTAGGAAGATGCAGAGATAGGATTCAGATCCAGATTTGTCTGTTTCCATATCCGTGACCACCAACTGAGTATGTTCTTCTACCTGTTCTTAGGCTCAGTGTTCCTTTTTATACTTATTCATACTTATTCTCACCTCACTTATTTGTGATAATGAAGTGAAATGACGTACATAAAAAATAATGCAGTGCTGGGCACACGGGGTTCAACATGGAAGCTATTATGGAAAGATAAGTACAGGCTACAAGGAAAGATTTTTCCCTACAAGTGGTAAAGAAGAAGACATTTATATGCAATTTTCTTCTTGTATCTACTTTTGTTTTTAATTTCAGGATGTATGGATATGAATGGTAGTTGTACTTTCTGGCGTGTCTGAGGTTTCATGGTAGCTGGAGGAGCTAGGCTGGTAGAGAAGATGTAAGAAACGCAAGCTGCTGAGTCAGCGCCTTTCTTCTCAGATGTGGCCCTGCCCTTTACCAAGGATGGGTCCCCACCGGTCGTGCTGTGGAGATGGAGTTGTCGGCTTCAAAATAGCCAAAGTACTTCGTCTTGTCAGCTTGCTGGTAATTCATCAAAGAGAATAAATGGACAGAGTGCCTTGTGTGAGTCTCATCTCCCCTAAGCTACCAGACTCAGTTCCCAAGAAGGCAGGAGATGGGCCCCGGACGGGAACAATGGGGTGGAAAAGATGAAAGGACCTTTCTGTCCTAACATCTCTGCTTCCTTTTTTTATGAATCCATTTTTAGTCCTTGAACAAATGCACATAAATAATTCCAACCATTAGCAGCTAAAAATGGACAACCATTTCTGGATCAGGAGAGAGACAGGCTAATTATATTAATGCAGAGTAATTATATATATTTATGCTCCGTATCCCCACTGCAGTTCTGAGATAAATGTTTCTTCAGGAGGGACTTGGTGAGGTGAGTGAAGATGTAGGCTACAAGGTGGATGTTTAGGAAATTGCCGCTGTCTGAAAATCAAAGAAGTACCTGCATTTGAGCCTCTGATTTGTACCACATGCTGTGGGGAAAGGGCCCTGGCCACTAAGGAACCTGCAGCAGCTGATAACTACCAGCTTCTGGGAGAGTCCAGGGGGAGCACTTTTAATTCATATCTGGCATTAGGTTCTTGGTTCCACACCCACCAGGTACCTGTGTGAGGGTTATTGCCAGAAGAAGATGCTTCAATAGAATCTCTGGCTATTTATTGCAGTGAGTTCTGGACTGGCTGCCCCAGATTCTCACACAGACTTGAGAATTCAGCCACCAAATGATGACCCCAAGCTTTTACAATCACGGCCAACAGGAGTATGTGACAACTTCAGTTCCTTCCCGAGTCCCCTGTTGACTTGCAGGGGGAATGGGTGTGCGGAGCTGGGCTCAGCTACAGTCTGCACGAGGACTGTGTGTGCCTCAGGACAGGTGCACTGATCTGCACCTCACTGCCCTGGTGCAGGTGCAGGATGGGCCCCCCGGCTGGGGCTCTACAGACGGGGAAAATTATGGGAGTTGTCCGATGGGTCAGACTTGGGTCAGTCACTGGAGCCAAAGCGACTGGTACTATGACTCACTAGTTCTAGGTCACATGCTAACGCGGTCCGATCTGTCTGGAGGAGGACCAGCCCCACCAGCACCCAAGGAGCAGGGAAGGGCAAGAAGAAGTCTATTTCAGAGCAGCTTGAAAGAAGGGATGTCGGGCAAATACAGCCACTAGGCACCACTCTCGCCGTCTTTCACCGTGTGATGTGGGCAGCGAATGTAATGTCTTTTAGCTCAAGATAAATGGCGATGATAATTTATCCGTCATAAGGTTGAAGATTAAATGAGCTAGCATACATAAAAAACAAAGTACTGTGTCTGGCATAGAGTAGGCACGCAGTAAATGTTCATTCTTTGGGTACTAAATAAATACCTGCATTTGAATTCTTTTTTAGAGGTCTTGGAGTGCTAATTTGAAAGCTTGGTTCTAATGTTTCTGACTGGGCTGGGAATCAGGGAGGCAACAAGGAGGAGAAATATTTCTTCTGCCAAATTGCCCTATAGAAGTCCCAGTAATTCCAGAATTTCCCTGTGCCCTTCAGCAACCATCTCTGGGACAAAAACGATGGCTACCCTTCCTTTACATGCATGCTCTCTGGTTGCTTCTTACCATCTGTCTATCCATCCATCCATCCTTCCTTTCCTTCATGAGGTATTTCTGAGCACCTATGAAAAGCCAGATGCTGAGCTAAGAACTGACTATACAGCCGTGTTTTAAATAAAGTCCCTGCCTTGTGGAGCTATATTCTGAGTAGCCTTTCAGATCTCAAATCCTATTTCAGCGATCTTGTAGACTGGGGGGTGGAGAGGGGAGGAACAGGCAAAAGACCCTCTCTAATGGAAGTCAGTGAAACTTTTCCATGTGTAGTTGCTATAATGCCATCTTTGGAAAAAAGAAGTCCCGACTCTGAGCACAGGGCAAAGGTTAATGGAATGATTTTGGATACCTCTGCTTGGTAGAGAGAAATTCATTAAGGGAAAAAAAGACAGGAGTTCAGACTTTCCTGGATAGATTTGTAAGATGCCCTGACCATTGAAATCATCTCCAAATAACCCTTTTAAATCTAAAAAGAACAGTCTTGTTAATTAAATGTTTAGTGAATATTATAGCTGGCACATCAGTTTTAGGTAAAATTTATGAAGCAGTGGGCTGCATTTTATATGCTGCGTTATTTTATGACGGTCGTGACTATTAATAACAGCGTGCACTCTGTGGTCTCAATGTGGGCTCCTTTCCCGGAGCCTCTGATGATTCTGTTAACTGCACAGGGCAGAGCGGCCTGTCTTCATGTTACACATTAGGGAACCAGACTCAGATACCTGGGGCAGGGGTGGTGGGCGAGGAGTCGCAGGGCCAGAACCTTTTCGGCTTAAACTCCACATTGTTTCTTTTTTTTTTTTTTTTGAATTTTATTTTATTTATTTTTTTATACAGCAGGTTCTTATTAGTCATCAATTTTATACACATCAGTGAATACATGTCAATCCCAATATCCCAGTTCATCACACCACCACCACCACCCCCCCGCCACTTTCCCCCCTTGGTGTCCATATGTTTGTTCTCTACATCTGTGTCTTTATTTCTGCCCTGCAAACCGGTTCATCTGTACCATTTTTCTAGGTTCCACGTATATGCGTTAATATACAGTATTTGTTTTTCTCTTTCTAACTTACTTCACTCTGTATGACAGTCTCTAGATTCATCCACGTCTCTACAAATGACCCAATTTCGTTCCTTCTTATGGCTGAGTAATATTCCACTGTATAAATGTACCACATCTTCTTTATCTATTCGTCTGTCGATGGGCATTTAGGTTGCTTCCATGACCTGGCTATTGTAAATAGTGCTGCAATGAACATTGGGGTGCATGTGTCTTTTTGAATTATGGTTTTCTCTGGGTATATGCCCAGTAGTGGGATTGCTGAGTCAAATGGTAATTCTATTTTTAGTTTTTTAAGGAACCTCCATACTGTTCTCCATAGTGGCTGTATCAATTTACATTCCCACCAACAGTGCAAGAGGATTCCCTTTTATCCACACCCTCTCCAGCATTTGTTGTTTGTAGATTTTCTGATGATGCCCATTCTAACTGGTGTGAGGTGATACCTCATTGTAGTTTTGATTTGCATTTCTCTAATAATTAGTGACGTTGAGCAGCTTTTCATGT
Organism: Balaenoptera ricei; assembly: GCF_028023285.1. Taxonomy (NCBI): domain Eukaryota; kingdom Metazoa; phylum Chordata; class Mammalia; order Artiodactyla; family Balaenopteridae; genus Balaenoptera; species Balaenoptera ricei. The sequence continues at coordinate 1,331,173 of NC_082646.1, forward strand.
GCTTCTTGGCCATCTGTATGTCCTCTTTGGAGAAATGTCTATTTAGGTCTTCTTCCCATTTTTGCATTGGTTTGTTTGTTGTTTTTTTTTTTAATATTGAGCTGCATGAGCTGTTTATATATTTTGGAGATTAATCCTTTGTCCGTTGATTCATTTGCAAATACCTTTTCCCATTCTGAGGGTTGTCTTTTCGTCTTGTTTGTAGTTTCCTTTGCTTTGCAAAAGGTTTTAAGTTTCATTAGGTCCCATTTGTTTATTTTTGTTTTTATTTCCATTACTCTAGGAGGTGGGTCAAAAAAGATCTTGCTGTGATTTATGTCAAAGAGTGTTCCTCTTATGTTTTCCTCTAAGAGTTTTATAGTGTCTGGCCTTACATTTAAGTCTCTAATCCATTTTGAGTTTATTTTTGTGTATGGTGTTAGGGAGTGTTCTAATTTCATTCTTGTACATGTAGCTGTCCAGTTTTCCCAGCACCACTTATTGAAGAGACTGTCTTTTCTCCATTGTATATCCTTGCCTCCTTTGTCATAGATTAGTTGACCATAGGTGCATGGGTTTATCTCTGGGCTGTCTATCCTGTTCCATTGATCTGTATTTCTGTTTCTGTGCCAGTACCATATTGTCTTGATTACTGTACCTTTGTACTATAGTCTGAAGTCAGGGAGTCTGATTCCTCCAGCTCTGCTTTTTTCCCTCAAGATTGTTTTGGCAATTTGGGGTCTTTTGTGTCTCCATACAAATTTTAAGATTTTTTGTTCTGTTCTGTGAAAAATGCCATTGGTAGTTTGATAGAGATTGCATTGAATCTGTAGATTGCTTTGGGTAGTATAGTCATTTTCACAATATTGATTCTTCCAATCCAAGAACATGGTATGTCTCTCCATCTGTTGGTATCATCTTTAATTTCTTTCAAAGGTGTCTTTTAGTTTTCTGCATACAGGTCTTTTGTCTCCTTAGGTAGGTTTATTCCTAGGTATTTTATTCTTTTTGTTGCAGTGGTAAATGGGAGGGTTTCCTTAATTTCTCTTTCAGATTTTTCATCATTAGTGTATAGGAATGCAAGAGATTTCTGTGCATTAATTTTGTATCCTGCAACTTTACCAAATTCATTGATTAGCTCTAGTAGTTTTCTGGTGGCATCTTTAGGATTCTCTATGTATAGTATCATGTCATCTGCAAACAGTGACAGTTTTACTTCTTCTTTTCCAGTTTGTATTCCTTTTATTTCTTTTTCTTCTCTGATTGCCATGGCTAGGACTTCCAAAACTATGTTAAGTAAGAGTGGTGAGAGTGGACATCCTTGTCTCGTTCCTGATCTTAGAGGAAAGGCTTTCAGTTTTTCACCATTGAGAATGATGTTTGCTGTGGGTTTGTCGTATATGGCCTTTATTATGCTGAGGTAGGTTCCCTCTATGCCCACTTTCTGGAGAGTTTTTATCATAAATGGGTGTTGAATTTTGTCAGAAGCTTTTTCTGTATCTATTGAGATGATCATATGGTTTTTATTCTTCAATTTGTTAATATGGTGTATCACATTGATTGATTTGCGTATATTGAAGAATCCTTGCATCCCTGGGATAAATCCCACTTGATCATGGTGTATGATCCTTTTAATGTGTTGTTGGATTCTGTTTGCTAGTATTTTATTGAGGATTTTTGCGTCTATATTCATCAGTGATATTGGTCTGTAATTTTCTTTTTTTGTAGTATCTTTGTCTGGTTTTGATATCAGGGGTGGTGGTGGCCTCATAGAATGAGTTTGGGAGTGTTCCTTCCCCTGCAAGTTGTTGGAAGAGTTTGAGAAGGATGGGTGTTAGCTCTTCTCTAAATGTTTTTTAGAATTCACCTGTGAAGCCATCTGGTCCTGGACTTTTGTTTGTTGGAAAATTTTTAATCACAGTTTCAATTTCATTACTTGTGCTTGGTCTGTTCATATTTTCTATTTCTTCCTGGTTCAGTCATGGAAGGTTATACCTTTCTAAGAATTTGTCCATTTCTTCCAGGTTGTCCATTTTATTGGCATAGAGTTGCTTGTAGTAGTCTCTCATGATCCTTTGTATTTCTGCAGTGTCAGTTTTTACTTCTCCTTTTTCATTTCTGATTTTATTGATTTGAGTCCTCTCCCTCTTTTTCTTGATGAGTCTGGCTAATGGTTTATCAATTTTGTTTATCTTCTCAAAGAACCAGCTTTTAGTGTTATTGATCTTTGCTATTGTTTTCTTTGTTTCTATTTCATTTATTTCTGCTCTGATCTTGAGGATTTCTTTCCTTCTGCTAACTTTGGGTTTTGTTTTTTCTTCTTTCTCTAGTTCCTTTAGGTGTAAGGTTAGATTGTTTATTTGAAATTTTTCTTGTTTCTTGAGGTAGGCTTGTATAGCTATAAACTTCCCTCTTAGAACTGCTTTTGCTGCATCCCATATGTTTTGGATCATCGTGTTTTCATTGTCATTTGTCTCCAGGTATTTTTTGATTTCCTCTTTGATTTCTTCAGTGATCTCTTGGTTATTTAGTAACATATTGTTTAACCTCTATGTGGTTGTGTTTTTTACGTTTTTTCCCCTGTAATTGATTTCTAATGCGTTTAATGTTGTCCCAGAAGTCTCTTAGCCTGTCTTCATTTCTCTTCATTCTTTTTTCTTTATTCTGTTCCACAGTGGTGAATTCCACCATTCTGTCTTCCAGGTCACTTATCCGTTCTTCTGCCTCAGTTATTCTGCTATTGATTCCTTCTAGTGTATTTTTCATTTCAGTTATTATGTTGTTCATCTCTGTTTGTTTGTTCTTTAATTCCTCTAGATCTTTGTTAAACATTTCTTGCATCTTCTCCATCTTTACCTCCATTCTTTTTCCGAGGTCCTGGATCATCTTCACTATCATTATTCTGAATTCTTTTTCTGGAAAGTTGCCTATCTCCACTTCATTTAGTTGTTTTTCTGGGGTTTTATCTTGTTCCTTCATCTGGTACATAGCCCTCTGCCTTTTCATCTTGTCTTTCTGTGAATGTGGTTTTTGTTCCACAGGCTGCAGGATTATAGTTCTTCTTGGTTCTGCTGTCTGCCCTCTGCTCCACTGTCCCCATCACAGAAGGAGCCATGGGTGGATGAGGCTATCTAAGAGGCTTGTGCACGTTTCCTGATGGGAGGTACTGGTGGTGGGTAGAGCTGGCTGTTGCTCTAGTGGGCAGAGCTTAGTAAAACTTTAATCAGCTTGTCTGCTGATGGGTGGGGCTGGGTTCCCTCCCTGTTGGTTGTTTGGCCTGAGGCAACCCAACACTGGAGCCTACCCGGGCTCTTTGGTGGGACTAATGGCAGACTCTGGGAGAGCTCACGCCAAGGAGTACTTCCCAGAACTTCTTCTGCCAGTGTCCTTGTCCTCACAGTGACACACAGCCATCCCCCGCCTCTGCAAGGGACCCTCCAACACTAGCAGGTAGGTCTGGTTCAGTCTCCTGTGGGGTCACTGCTCCTTCCCCTGGGTCCCGATGCACACACTACTTTGTGTGTGTGGAGAGACTCCTCCAAGAGTGGAGTCTCTGTTTCCCCCAGTCCTGTCGAAGTCCTGCAATCAAATCCCGCTAGCCTTCAAAGTCTGATTCTCTAGGAATTCCTCCTCCCATTGCCGGACTCCCAGATTGGGAATCCTGACGTGGGGCTCAGAACCTTCACTCCAGTGGGTGGAGTTCTGTGGTATAAGTGTTCTCCAGTCTGTGAGTGACCCACCCAGCAGTTACGGGATTTGATTTTATTTTGATTGCGCCCCTCCTACCATCTCATTGTGGCTTCTCCTTTGTCTTTGGATGTGGGGTATCTTTTTTGGTGAGTTCCAGTGTCTTCCTGTCGATGATTGTTCAGCAGTTAGTTGTGATTCTGGTGTTCTTGCAAGAGGGAGTGAGAGCACGTCCTTCTACTCTGCCATCTTGAACCAGTTTCCTCCACATTGTTTCTAATCTGCCACTGTTGCACCTGGGGGTCGGGAGTGGGCAGCAGGATGCATGTGATGGGAGCACACATTTCCACGCACTTCGTGGAACTTTGAATGTGCTGCTCTAACCCAGTGTTTCAACGATTTGACTTTGCCTTTGTAGCACCTTGTCAGTGGTGTCTCAGCCGTCTTTAGGGTTGAGACCTTGGTGACGGCCTTACCTGGTGTCGCGTTGCTGTAATAACCAGGAAGTTGGTCTACCCGGGCAGGACTGAGGAAGCCCCACTCCCCAAATCTGCTCCTCTGTGACGGGGACAGTGGAGCAGAGGTCAGGAACCCAGACCAGATCCCAGCACCTCCTCCTAAGATTACGAAGAAACTAACCAAGGGATTCCTACCCCCCACCATATTTCATCTCCTTCCTCTGCAGCAGGAAGGGAACGGTACCCCCTGCTTAGGCTGCTACGGATGCTGGATGAGCCTTATCCGCTATGTGGGGAGTGGGCGGTGAAGGTGTTCATTCAAGAATGAAAACACACACACACACACACACACACCCCAAATGACTCACACGTGTATACATATTACAAACAGGCTGTAAACTTTTGTGTCTCACAGGAAGTGATGGGTACACTTGTCAGAATGAATCGAATGATGGAATTTGGATAATTATCTCGGGAAGTTTCACGTGAGCAGAGGAGAGGAGAGCTAGTACCTTGAGGAGTGCGCAGTGTGGAAATTCGTCCTCCCGAAGTTGTCTTTGCCAGCCTAGCCGGTGCTGGAGATTCCATCACTGGTCCACTGTTCCTTGTGTCTTAGAACTGTTTTCTCTAAAGGACACTTGAGGTGCAATGCTTCTGAGAAAGCAGATTCTCCACAAGTGAACGGTCCTGAAATGCAAAGATACGAGTTGCAAACTACCACTGGTTGAGGAAAGATGTGGGAGATTTCACACTCAAAGATCCATTCTTCAAATTTCAGTTTTGTACCTGAAGGAGGGGCTACATCGTCAAGTAGCTCGAAAGTAGCTTTTTCTTTTTTTTTTTTTCTTTTTTAAATTCATGCCCTGAATGTAGGATTTGTAAAAGCATGTTGACACTTGGTTGAGTTCTGAGTCAGGCTTTATCAGTCTCCCGTCAGCCTCCTTCACACAGGAAAGCTCTCATGGGGACTGAGGTGAGACACACACACCCACACCCACACACCCCACACACCGTACACCTCACACACACACCACACACAATATACCACACATACACCGTGCATGCATACACCACTCCCACACTCACACTCTATACACTATATGCTACACACACGTGCCCCCCACACACATACACACAGAGGAAGGAACCCCGCCTGTGTAGACCCTGACTCCACACTGTCACTTGCTGTGACACCGCACAAGCCACTGGACCCTCTGAGCCTTGGCTTCGTCCTTGAGGCTTTAGTGTGTTACCACCTTTCCTGCCTCTGGCGCAGAATCCATGTAGGGGCGGTTGCCGCGTGGGAAGATTCTCTGTGGCCGGGTGGGCCTCCTCACTGAACGGCCGGCAGGTCTTCCCCTCAGACCCCCGCTGGGGTGTCCAGGCCCTGCCATCTCCCCCCGGGCCGTCTACACCAAAGGCACCTTGTGAGTTAGACGCCATCTAGTCTGCATCGTGCTTCCACCAGCAAGTCTGTGCCAGCGCCTTCTTTTAACCTGCACTGAACCTCAGTCATATAATAAGAGAGATGTTACTCAGCTCTTATCCCGAATTATTTCATAACAGCCACACGTGGTATATACCTTTACTACATCTCCTGCATTCAGTACAGGAGAGGAAACGGCTAGGGTAACCTCAGCTTGCCAGGGACCGAGATTGTTCTAGGAGCACGAGACTTGCAGTCTTAAAACTGTGACACCGTAAAAGTGAGGCACAGAGACGCTATGTCACTTTCTCAGGGTCACACAGCTAGGAAGTAGCAGAGCTGGGATTTGAAGCTACCCAAGCATGTCAGCTCTACATCCCTCAGCTTCAAGTTCCCATCTGAGCTCTGTAACCTGGCTCAGCTCTCACCATCCCCACTATGGGGAAAATTTTTCAAGGTTAATGATATGCAAATAAAAATAAAAATGTGTCAGGGTTAATGATGTATCTCATAAATTATGTACATCAGGACATTCTCATATATTTGTCCAAACTACATGTAAAGTAAGAATAGGAAACAGCAAGGTATTAAAAATCTAACAGAAATTTAAAATACAAAGCATAAATACTACATATGCAGGCATAATAGTCCTGAAAAGATAAAACTGATTAGACTACTTAAAATTAACGACTGCTAAACATACAGGGAACAGGCAAAGCGGCGAGAGGCAGGTTAGAGAGAGAGCACTGTGGATGTGGGACCTGAGCTGGAAGGAACCTCAGTTTTACCCAGATCAGATTTAGAAAATTGGGAAGGAGAGATTTCTAGGTAGAAAAGCAGCAGGAGAAAAAGCAGGCAGGCAGGCAGGCAGGACAAAACCTACTGATGCAAGCGTTCCAGGGGAGCCTGGGAAAGGCTGGGAAAGGGGATGAGAGCAGGGGTCCAGGGCACCCGTGCACATCATTTGTCAGACGCCCACACGCAGGGTGTGGGTTACCCCTCAGACAAGCCAGAACTCCAAGTCCATTTTGACCCCATTTTTTTTATTGGAGTATAGCTGCTTTACAATGGTGTTAGTTTCTGCTGTACAACAAAGTGAATCAGCTATATGTATACATACATCCCCTCCCTCTTGGACCTCCCTCCCACCCCATCCATCCCACCCATCTAGGTCACCACAGAGCACCGAGCTGATCTCCCTGTGCTACACAGCAGGTTCTCACTAGCTCTCTATTTTACACATGGTAGTGTATTTATGTCAAACCTAATGTCCCAATTCATCCCACCCTCCCTTTCCCCCCGTGTCCACATTTTTCACATGTATGTATTTGAGTGTTTGGGGGGAGTCTCTACAATCCACTTCCATAAACTTTATAAATTATAATTTTTCACGATTATAAAGGCTACTAAAAACGAACAATATTCATATAGGCAGTATTTCCTGTAAGTTACTATGTGCAACAGACAATTTGAACACATTTGCCCAAACCAGTCAAGTCGTGATGAGGGAAATAATAATACATAATAATAAAAATCAAATTAAAATAGCACAAAAATACCCAAACAACCCCGTTTTCCAATTTCCAGTCTTGCTTTCAACTGAGAATCCATGTTCCTGAGAGTCCCTCCTGACTGACATACCAAAGAGTTAAGGCCTATAAAGTTTGAGTTTCTTAAATGCAGTTATCCAAACTCCACTGGAGCCTCCAATTGTGGGAGTGCTTTTGCCCAGCAGTGTTTCAAGCCAAGAGACACCACGCTGTATAATCAAGGACTTGATCACAGCCATAATCACCCACGGAAATGCCAGCATTAAAAAGACATTCCTGATACTTGGAGGTGCAATTCACAAGTGAGAAGACTGCATACATTTGCACAAAGAAAAATAATTTACACCTCTGTGAGCTATAGAATAAGTTGCCCCATATTTATGTATGTATGTTTACCGCTGGGCTGTACACTGCAGCTCAATATTCTAATTACTCCTGAATCAATCCCATTTTCCTCTCTATGGAGGGAAAAGAGCTATAGGCTCCTCTGTGCATATTCTTCAGAGAGATCTCAGCTCTTCCGCCTCCAAGTGTATCTTATAGTTGGAGGATGTCCTTCTTCAGAATCATTGGGGTTGTGTATCAAAATGCAGATTCATAGGACCTGAATAGTGCATAAGTTCAGGGATTCAAACACGTAAGATCTGCTCTCCAGGGGTCTTTATGCACTCTGGTTGGGAGGATCACTGGTATACAGGTGCAAGAAGACAGGTCCTTTTTCTCAGCAGCTCGCCCATGGCAGTGCTAGAACTGAGTCCTGGAAGACTCATTTTGCACTCTAGATCTTTTGCAACACGGCCTCACCAACCCAAGTTCAAATGCAAGAGGGATGGCAAAAATGCAGAGTACAAGCACTATCCCCCAAACCTTTTATTGATGAAATCTCTTCACCACTACCAGAATCGTCCAGGGAAAGTAGGTGACTTGCTTGACATGTTTTGCAAGTTGCAATTAAATATTCACAGAGCAAAAATTCATACGTAGTTCTTTGTCGTACACGAAATACGTGCAAAGGGTCTATTATCGCCGGCAAACAGTGTTTCTTAAACTGTACGCCGTCTTGACTGTGAAATCAAACCCATCCTGCCCCATGAGTGTCTGCTCCTCTTCGTTGCATGCATGCTTTACCTGCATTTGCTGCATTTTTACGTGTTTGCAGAAGCTTCACCTGCTAATGAGTTAAGGCCAGCCGGTGGGTACACTGCTTCACTCTCTCAAAGCAGCTCCTCACTTCCATGAAAAGTTCACAGCACACTTGCTCCAGTAGCCTTCTCTCACTTTCTCCTCCCCCACCCGGCCTCCTGGAGTCTCTGGTGGGTCTTCTGACCCTCCCTATCCCCCGCCTCCTGTAACACAGCCTGGGGTGCCGCCAGCTTACACGTGCAGGTTTCTGTAACACGTGCTGGTGTGACTTGGTGTTTGTCTTCGGTTCCCCATGGACCACGCGATGCCAAGGCATGGAGGCACCTGCCACTTCTTTCCTGAACCCTGAGGCTGCCCACTCAACATTCTGCAGACTTAGCTCCAGGCCTCTGTTCAGAGCCCGTGCGCCATCAGTGCTGCCAAAGGCCAGGCTCTGTGACCCTTCTTCTCCCTTGACCTCCTGGTGGGTAGACTGGAAGTGCTTCCTGCCACCCACAGAATGGAACTCGGTTTCCCCAAGTGTTAATTGTATAAACCCAGGAGAACCAAGCTGCTTTGAGTCCATCGGTGTGAGCTAGCCTCTTCGCTGTCACCACACAAACTCACGCAGCCTTTCTGTTTTCCCTTTTTTCCCCCTCACAGCCTATTTTTCAAAACCCTCAGTAAAGACGTTTAATAATCAAGTTGGTAGATTAGCATATAAAACCAGTCTTAACTGACTTTGAGTTCAGTCTTTATTTGAGGCGGTGATGGCTGATATTGACTATTGCATAGAATTATGAGAAACCCCTGAACAGTCAGCTCCAGTGGAGCCCAGATCTATTTTTTAAAACTAGTTATTGATTTCTGCAAATAGGCTTTCCTGGAGGCTCCCGCAGATCCTGGTCCTTAGGTGAAGCGTGAAAGGTGATGGATAGGGAGGGCGAGTGCATTTTCCCTTTGTTCATCTACATTCTTATTAATAATAATATCTCTCATTTATAACTCCTCTCATCCTCGGGCATCGTGAAGTGCTTTGCAGGCATAATAATGCTGTGTGGAGCGATCCATCTCCGAGCCCGGGGAGAAACACAGCTGTTGTCTGGCTACACTGCTCGGCTGGACCGCAGCTCGGGACCCCGCAGCTGTTTCAGGGAGACAGTTACAGGTGCTGAGACTGGAGTGGGGCTGAGCCCTTTGACCAAACAGCCACCTGTGTGGTGATGGGCTCTGCACCTTCTAGTGGCCCTGAGTCCCCGACCACTGCACCAGGTCCGGGTGGCAGCGGATCCTGTTTTCTCAAAGAGACGACCCATCTAAGAACAGTGTCTACTTTCCCCCTTCCAAAAAAACAGGAGGTAAAACATTAACTAGGCAAGTCTGCTGGGTTGTGCTGTGTCTGCAGATGTGTGCTCCCCCTTCACCCATGGGCAGCGGGGGCAGTGATAGCATTTTATGTGGTGCTGTCATCATCCAGGCTTGTATGCATCTCCCCTGCAAAGCTCTCGCTTTGTATCTCTTAATGGCAAAAAGGCAATATGGAAGAAAAACTATTTGGGCTCAATAGGTCAACCTGTAAGAGGAGGCTGAGGTCAGACGGTCACTTGTCACTTATCAATTGTGTGACCTTGGGCAAGTGGCTTCACCTCTGAGCCTCAGTTCCCTCATCTGTATGAGGAGAATGACAATAGTACCCATCTCTTAGGGCTGTTGGACCACTGAACAAGAGAGTTCAAGCCATGCTTATCATGACACCTGCCTCACAGGAAGCCCTAAATGCCAGCATTACTGTTACTATTCTATAGATGAGGTCACAACCCCATCCAGAAGTTGGAGAGCCATCTTTGAACCCCTTATGATTAATTTTTATCAGGCTCTTTTCCTCCTCATTGGTGGATAGCACCTTATAAATATTAAAAACATGATGGTTGGTTAAAAAGCAAAATAAGAGAGCAGAGGAAAGCACGAGAGGGAAAGAATGGTAAGCTCAGTTTCCCTTCCCAGGCGTTTGCCGTCAGGATTTACAGGTGACTTCTTGTAAGTGTGTATTGTATAAAGTAATTTTTCAGATCATTGGGACATTCCAAAATCTACCTTCTCCAGGAAAACTTTCCGTCTCCATCAGCAAGGAAATCGCCGGCCCTTCCAAACCATATCGGGAGGTTCCATGATGAGTCTCTCAGGTCCCACTTCTAATTAGCAGCCCAGATTCCTCCCACCCCAAGCAGCCCATCCACTGTGTCCTGTGCAGGGTGTCGGTGCCTCCCGCTCATCGATGGCTTCGGTCAGTGGTTTTACTTCACTGTGCTTTGAACTAGCTGTGTGTATTCAGATCACTGCCTGTGCTTAGAAAGCAGACTCTCAAAGCGTAAGCATTCTGCCTGCTTTTTTCCCAAGCACCAGGCCCAGCACGCTGTCCTGTCATGGGCGAGCAGATGCTCACATGTCCCCGGGTGCCCGTGGTTCGGGGTGTGCTATTTTGTTGTGTGCACTGGGTGTAGATTACGTTCCACGAGCTCAGTGGCGGTTGTATGAGCAGGACGCTGGCTTAATTACCTCTCCTGATAGCTGGTGAGGATCAGAGGACAGGTGAGCTGGAATGCCGAGTGGCACCAGCTGCCATTTCCCATTTCCTTACTGTCCCCAGCCTTGTCCACGAGAGGCAAGGTTAGAAATGACATCCAGTTATCACTGCTTTTCTCCAGTGACATGTGGCTCATACCTGTACGTGGGCGAGAGTCTTTCCTTCCTCCACGTGACAGAGGGAGAAAGCTCTGTGCTCCCCATTCCCCTGGTGACCCTCCGTCCAGCTACCCTGGTGATCTTGTGACCGCCTGCCCCAACTCCCCTGGTTACCATCCCTCCAGCTGAGATACAGGAACCCGACTTCTGTTGAGCAACTCTTATCTGCAGCTGTGTCCTCAGCTTGTGACCCAGGATCTATTACAGAAATTCTGGACTAGGGACTAACAGATCTTCTTGAACAGAGGGGTATACTGAGGGCTCTCGCTTGGAGTCCGCATTTGCCTCTTGAGGTCATTAATAAAGACAGTCTCTTCGTCCCTGGAGTCACAGGCACAACTCGGAGATGTTGAAGGTTTGATTCCTGACCTCCTCAATAAGGCCAATATCACAATAAAGTGAGTCTCATGAACTTTTTGGTTTCCCAATGCATATGAAAGGTATGTTTATACTGTACTGTAGTCTATTAAGTGTGCAGTAGCATATGTCTAAGAAAACAATGTCCATACCTTAATTTAAAATACTTTATTCCTAAAAAATGCTAACCATCATCTGAGGCTTCAGCAAGTTGTAATGTTTCTGCAGTAGAAACATCAAAGACCACCGATCACTGATCACCATAACAGATATAATAATAATGAAAAAGTTTGAAATATTGCGAGAATTACCAAAATTTGACACAGAGACACGAAGTGAGCAAAAGCTGTTGGAAAGATAGCGCCCATAGACTTGCTGGACACAGGGTTGCCACAAACCTTCAATTTGTAAAAAATGCAGTGTCTGTGAAGTGCGATCAATCCCTGCACAACAAAGCGAGGTGTGCCTGTGTGATTATTTCTAAGAAAGTATTCTGGCCCCAAAATTCAGGAAAATAATGTATTTCAGCGTCAAAAGTCAATGGCCCGCTCGCTCTTTTGCAGTCGTTCATTTACGCGGACGCGCCCTCTTACATGCCTGTAAGGACCGTGCATTCCCAAAGCCTAGCCTCTGGCCCGTGACAGCTGCTGGACGGCTGTTTGCAGGAAGACTGGAGGCGGGTATTTAAGGAGCAGGAGAGTCCACAGTGTGACTCCCTCAGTGAGGCTGCAAGTGTGTGGTCGTTGCTTAGGCTAAGTGTCTGATAGGTCGGTTAGAACAATCCACACAAGGCACATGTGAAGCAGAGGGGAAGGGATTGGGGAAAAAGAGATTAAAATCCATTCCTTGCTCAGGTCCACTAATGCGAAATTTTCTGAAGGATGTAGGAAAAAAGAAAAGGTAAAAGAAGACAATTTCTTAATGGGATTTCTTGAAGTTGGCATGCATGAACCCAAATCTTCAAAGGAGAGCCTTGCCTCTCCACACTATTAACGAATTTTTTAACTCTGAAGTTGTTTGGTCTCATTCCCTTAGCTCAGAAAAACCACCCTCTAACATTGCCAGGGGCCAGGCAAGAGCTTTGGACGCTGGTTTGTTTTTATCGGTCGGTCTTGAACGCCACCCTCTGCCCACCCTCTGACGCTGAGTTCCCAGGAAGCAGAGGAGAAGAAAGAACCCCAGCTGCTTGCTCCACGGTGCAGAGAGCTCAGGGCAGAGGAAATACTTGCGGGGGCGCTCCCAGGGCTCTGACCCCCCCGCCCCTCGTGGGGATGCGGGCTCCTTCTCAGGAGACTCTGATGGGACGGGGCTCTTGAATTAGGACTAAAGCGTAGGAACGAGTCGGGTTAGAGGCAGCCAAAGGGCTTTAAGGGCTTTTCCAGGTAGCCATGTGCAGAGTTTGTGGGTGAGGCGATGGGAAGTCCTATGGGGAAGAAGGAAAGGCAGGCGGGGCTCAACCCAGGGGGACCGGCCCCCTATCTACCCATCCATCTCCCACCTGGCCTGACTCGTGGACATGGACAGGCCGTTTGTGAGACCCTCTTCCTGTGCATGTTTACGTGGGCACCCAGCATCCCTGCCAGGCACTGCGGCTTGTTATTTTGACTGATTGCAGGCCAGTGATTATGTTGCAATGGCGGCGGCCACTCATTAGCTCGGGCGGGCCAGACAGAAGCTATCATCTCATTCCGACCACATCCGCCCCTGGAGGTGAATATTCAACAGGAATTGATCTCCTTAATGAGAACACAGCCCGCACCACTTCGATGAACAGCACTGGAATTTTAAACAGTTAATGATGACAGAGAGTTCAGCATGTGCCCACGTGCGCACCGGGGGGGGGGGGGGGCACGTGGGTGTGTGAGGACGTTGACACACAGATGGCGGGTGGGCGCTAGGCCAGTGCTGGGCCACGAGCCTTGGGGCACGTCCTGGAGAGCAGCCCTGAGCTGCTGGTGGCTGGAGCGAGAGGGGCCCTGCTCTCAAGGAAATCCCTTAAGGGAAACGCTTGGGGACGTGCCCTTCACTCCATGCCCGTAGGGCTGCCTGGGATGCCCTCCAGGACACTCTGTCCAGAGCCTGCCCAGTGCCCCTTGGCTGTGACAGACAGCCGTGGGACACGCCCCCTCCCCGGGATGATGAAGATGAATGCTGTGGTCCAGGAGGGCAGATCTGCCTTCCAAACAAAAGAGCTCCTCTTTTCTAAAACTTGGCTGGAAGACCTCCTTCCCCAAACCCAAGGAACATAATTAAGAATAGGCTGAAATGGACAAGAAGACATGATAATTGATTGTGGCCTTTCTGCCTGGCAGCTGCACTTAATTAACCTTTAGATTCAAATATCAAGCGGTGTCTGCATGGGGAGGCTGGGCAGGGGCTGTCTGACCACACTCATCTCTGCTCGCCGAGGGGCTGGTTCAGAGGTCACCTTGGGGCTGTGCCATCCCCATTCCCACCGGAACGTTGCTCGTGTACGTAGAGTTTCTACGCAGATCCTCAGGGTCACGAGGGCGTCCGGCACAGCGTGACGCTGTTGCAGTTCTCTCTGTAGCTTTGAGAACTAGCGCCGGCCCGTGGGAGTCCCTCCTTGGGGTCTTCTCAGCCGTGCTTTCAGAAGGCAACCAAGGCACAGGCCAGATGCCCGTGTCCAGACAACGAGGGTGGGATGGTCCTCACTGGTCCTTCTGTCTCACAAGCCTGTGGGTCATAATCGCTCAGAGGAACACCTCCTTTGAGAACAAAGCCCGGCGAGTGTGAGGCCTGCAGGTGGGCACAGGGGTTGGGAGGGGCTGCTCGCTCACACTCAGCAAACCGCAGAGGCCGCAGGCCCGGCCGGGGCTCCCGGGAGCTGCGCGCAGTCGGGCTTTGTCCGCCCTCCTTCATCCTTCAAGGGCTGACACCGGCGGCATGATTTCAGCTGCCCTGTCTTTGAGGCTTGTTGCTGGGGGACAGAGCAGTGTGCCTCGGGCATACAGGGCCGGGTGATGCCCTGTGTCCCCGGACACTCCCGCCCTTTGGGATCCGGCAGAGGCTCTTTCCGGCACAAGCCCAGTTGGGGCTCTTTAGTGTCTGGCTTCTCAGGGGCTGGTGTGGAACCAGCAGCAGCACAATGGACTGTCTGACCTCTAGATACAGTTCGGAGCGCAATTTCTGTCTCTCTTCCTCCGATCTCACTGGTAATCTGGCTTCAAAAGAGGGTCAGACTTTTGTGACCTGCAGAAGGGCATGTCTGAGTCGACATGGGTTTTGAAGGTTGGTTGTAGTGTTTCTGGCTCTGCTCTGTCTACATATCAAAACAAGAAAAGAGAGAGAAAAAAGGAAAGACAGGCAAAAAAAGAAAGAAAAGAGGAAAGCACAGAAAAGAAAGAATGTGATTATTCACATTTTTTTTCTCTTATTCCCTGCATGTTCTATTCCTTTTAGAATTTTTTCAAAAGCAACCCTAGTTATTAGACTCTTCAATAAGAGAGTAATTACTTTTACCGAAGACAGTTTTAGCAGGAATACAGTGGGTCCCAAGGAAGCGAGATCTCAGCTCCCCAGGGCCAGCTGGCTCCCCTCCTGTCACAGCTACAGTTGTCAAGAGTCCGGCACCCTTGTCTCCTTTTCTTTGGACCAGTCTTTTAGTTTCTGGGAAACGGAAGACTGTTATTCAGGAAGACTCCTGGTCCGTCGTTCATCCGTCGCTCCAGGAGTGGGTATGTTATTCCTCCTTCTTCAGGCAGCGCTGAGACTGGCGGTGTCAGCCGTCCGCGGTGGTCCAGGGATAAAGAAAAGTGGGACGGCGACTGCCCAGCTGAGCACTGACTGGTATCATGAACAAGGACTAAAGGAAAAAAGTATCCTCTGAGAGGAGAGGGACCCAGAGTGTGGTTCTCAGATACTGAATTCCCTATGAATCACCTGGGAAGCTTATTAAAAACGCCTTTCGCCAGGCGCCACGCGCAGAGATTCTGAGTGATTAGCTCTGAAGTGGGGCCCAGACATCTGCACTTGCACAAGGACACTGCGGTGACTCTTCTCTAAGTGGTTCCCGGGTCCTACCTGGACAGACGTTAGTGACGCTCTTCTGAGGACATTTCTCCCACATAGGCCAGCGTGGACCACGACCACAGGCCCAAGTGTAAAGGAGCAGGATGGGCTGTGCTTGCCAGTGTGTCGCAGTGTCTTTCGTTGCACGTGACGTGTCTGTGTGTACAGGCGTGGGGCACACGGGGCGTGCAGAAATAGGCTTTAGAGGCTTCCTCTTTCTCCCTTTCCTTTTTATTCACTGTGGCAGATACCGCAGGTGGCAGGGAAAATCTCTAAAATGGCCTCCGTGCGAGGTTTCATCCTAATTCCGGGTACCCGTGAATATGAGGGACACACCTAGCACTCCAGTGGTTGTGTTAACGTGACATGGCACAGCTGACCTAAGATAGGACCAGCATCCTGGGTTTTCCAGATGGGTCCAATGTTATTGCATAAACGCTTAAAGCAGAAAACTTCCTCCAGCTGGTGACAGAAAGAGACGTCAGGGAGATTAGAGGCACCAGGGGAGATTGGCTTTGAGGACAGAGGGTACCGCATGCCAAGGAATGCAGGTGGTCTTTTGGAGCCAAGAGCCCGAGGAATCAGGGACCTCGGTCTCACCTGGACCTGAACTCAGACAACAGCCAAAGTGAGCATAGTTGCAGATTCTTCCCCAGAGCCTCCAGGTAAGAACCCAGCCTGGTCAACACCTTGATTTGAACCTTGTGAGACCCTGAGCAGAGAAGCTCACCAGCCCACCTGGACTTCTGACCCTCACGACTGTGCGATGACAAACAGCTTTAAGCCACCACATTTTTGGTAATTTGTCAGCAATAGAAAATTACTATACCCAGGGAATATGAAATGAAGAAAATATTGCCTTGTCCTTCAGGATCTCATGAAACCCAAGAGGCCAGCGATACACAACCAACTGAAATATGATGTACTGAGCATTTATCGAAGGAGGAGCCCCAGGAACTACGGAAAGCAGGACAGGGTCCTACGTGCTCAGTGTGGCAGGAGTGAGGCAGGGAGGCAGTGTCACAGAGAAGGTGGTGTAGGGCCTGGGTCTTGGAGGACATTAGTGGGGGAGGACACAGGCAGAGGAGACACAGGACCAAAGGCAGAGTGGTCTGAAAGTACCTGTGAGGAGTGGGAAGGAAGACAGAGCCACCTGAGGCGGGAGCCTGGAACAGGTGGACAGTCACACAGATGCCCTTGGAAGTTAGGCAGTGGTCAGTGGAGAGGTTTTACACATCCTGCCAGAGATCAGGCAGTACCCTGCGTTTGCTACGGGGAGCTGGAAGTTGGGAAGCACAGAGTGACCGATCAGGTGTGTCTACTTGGAACTCAGGCACCAGAATTAATTATAACTGTGACCCCTGCCACACTCTCGCAACTGTTAGGGCCATGGCTTTGCCCTCATTCTCCCTCCCTCCCTCCTTCTTTCCCACCTTCTTGATATAATGCAAACTTTTGAGCATCCCCCCAACACAGAAGCCAGAACATTGACCTTGGTCTACCTGTGTGTATCCTCTCCTATCTTCCAACTTCTATCTATTGATCGATTGATTAATCCATTACTCTCTCAATCTATCAGTTGATCTATCTTGCAACATATCTACCTGGTTTTGTCCTATCTATGCATGTTTTTCAGCTGTATAATACGGTTTAGATTTTTTTCTAATTTAGAAGATGGCATCATCCTCTTTGTAATCTCTTGTGTTTGGAATTGCCATGCTCAGTTTCATCCTATGTGTTGTCTGTAGCTATATACCTCATTCATTTTGATCGCTGCATGTTATTCCATTAAGTGAACACACTGAGATGAATCGATCCATCCTTTTATTCTTCAGGTTCTGGGGATTTGGGAGGTTTAGGCAAGAGTTTTCTTAATAGAAAATATGGCACCAGAACTAGGTTGGGGAAGAGAGGCCAGGCTGGAAACGGACAGATAAATTGGTCGTGATCAGTGTTCAGAATGGCTGGCGTAGGAGATAGTTTCATTCAACTCAGATTGGAATATTAGACTCTTTTCTCCCACTGGACCTCCTGTGCCCATGCAGAAGGAAGCCTCATCTCCCTGATCCCTGGGGTCCAAGAGGACAGAGCAGAGCCGATATCTCAAAGTACAAGTGCATTCCATGCATCACAGAAGGGAAGCAATGATCTCCTGCATGGAAATACAGACGCCCTCTGCATCCTGCTGGTGGAGGGACGGTGGCATTTGGATGAACGGTGAGGCCCCCAGCGATGCTTCACACCCCCCTCCATGGGAAAGAGGCCTCTGATGGGATAACCGTCTTGAGATGGAGAAGCGGCAGGAACAGAACATTTTGCAGCCTAACAGGCAAGAACTGAATACAGCACTGGGTTCTTCTGACACTGTACTACCAGCTCACCACGTGCTGCAGGTGCGGGTACCACCTTGCGGTTCCAGAAGGGCACAGGGCCCCTCACTGACTCCTGAGGGATGCTGCAGAGGCTGACCACGCGCTGCCACGTGAATTTACGAGGTAGACCAGGGGGCGTTTCTGACCATCTCTCTTTAAAAATATGTTACAAAAAAGGGTGGTAGACGAGAGGTTTTTAATTTGTATTAGAAGTTATCCATACATTTAATTTCTTCTGTCAAGTGGACCATTATGCATACAGTGAGTACTTATCTTTATCATCCTAAAATACTTCATCTTCAAAGAAAATGTTTAAATAAAGCTTTGTTAGAATGCTTAAAGATGACGTGCCGTACTGAGTTTCTTTTTAATGAAATTTGCTCTTCTTGTGGGGCTGGCATGAATTGGATGTGTAGCTCATTTAAACTAGGTTTTCGTAATCCATTGCATTATTTTAAACATGTAATTTTTGAGTTATTGTGCACTCACCAAAAAGTGATTTAGGTCATGACAAAAGGGAAGGTTCTTGTATTTTTTCCCAATTTCAAGAGGGGTTTTATCTTGCATAATTGACTGCCTTTTTCTTTGTGCAGCAGGGCCCAAACAGTATGGGGGAAGCAAAGTCAGCTTCACCGGGAAAAATGGTTCTAGTGTCAGCTCTACCACTAAATAGCTATGTGACCAAGAGCCATCGCCTGCCTCTCTGTGCCTGTTCCCTTGTTTGTACAATGAGGGGGTGGATTAGGTAACGCTGGTGCAGATTCCTGTGGGAGCTGCCAGCCCAGTTCAGATGCAGATAAACGTGCTGGCCAACAAGAAGTGAGCCATCTGTGAGTCTTGGTCAGGATGCCGAGATGCCCAGGGTGCTATGGGAAAGCCCGACTGCAAAACTTCAGGATTAGAAGATCTCTCAATTCCATCCTTATTTTTAATTTAACTAATTTAAACTATGAGTTAGTTTCTGCCATGTGCAACATGCAGCTTTGTTAAAGAAAACTCTTCTTTGAGAGATGTTTACATTGAATTGTTTTACATTGAATTGAATTAACAGACAGATTCACATTTCCCCTCTTTGTTTAACAAGTGCTTCCACCCCAAATCTTCTAGGGTTCTGTAGTTGTGTGGGCTCCAGAAGTCAAGCAGGAGGTTGAGGTTGATGCTGAAGGCCTGAGATAAACACAAAGGATGATGGTGATGATGATGATGGTGATGATGGTGATGATGATTTTGTCTAGACCAGGGTTTCTCAAGCATGACACTATTGTTATTTTGATGCAGATAATTCTCTGTTGTCGAGGGCTGTCCTGTGTACTGTGGGATGTTTAACAGCATCCCTGATCTCTACCCTCTAGATGCCAGAGAAATTATACCTCTACTCCCAGTTGTAATAACCAAAAATGTCTCCAGACGTTGCCTAGTGTCCCCTGTGGGTCAAAATTGCTCCCAGCAGAGAACCATTTGTCCAAGACCAGGTGTCAACCAACGATTAGCCTGTGTTCCGGATCCGGCCAACTCTATTGGAACATGGTCATGCCCATTTGTTTACAGATTGTCTCCGGCTGCTTTTATGCTACAGCAGCAGAGCTGAGTAGTTGTAACAGAGATTGTATCACCCACAGAGCCTGTATATTTACCATCCAGCCCTTACAGAAAGGCTCGTCAGCCCCTGCTCTGAGCAATATAAGGAGGCAAGTGCTTTCCCTACCTGGCAGGAATAAAGTATAGCTCCTTAGGGGGCAGTGAGGGATGCAGGGGATGGAGGTGAGGGATGCAGGGGATGGAGGTGAGGGATGCAGGGGATGGAGGTGAGGGATGCAGGGGATGGAGGTGAGTGCAGGAGCAAGAAGATCCCTGGCAGCACGAACAACGATGCGATGACCACATCAACCTTGTACGGAACTTAGTCAGCTTCTCTAGAAGCTTTCAGGGCATGCTATTTTTTAAAAAAATATTTATTTATTTATTATTTTATTTTTATTTTTATTTTTTATTGAGTGTAGTTGATGTACAATATTATAGAAGTTTCAGGTATGCAACATAATGATTCAAAATTTTCAAAGGTTATACTCCATTTATAGTTATTATAAAACATTGGCTACATTCCCTGTGTTGGACAATACATCCTTGTAGCTTATACAGGGGAGGGTAACATTCACATGGGAGACTCATTTCTGCTTTCTTGGGGACAAAGGACAGAGTGTCTTTCTTGCACTGACTATCCTTTAAGTCACTTTAATTCAAAACAATCAATATGCCAAAGTGGCATATTCTGGGGTGGCCTATTCTGCTTTCCTTCATCTCCATATTTACTCTGCCAGGTTCTGGTTTCCTTTAACAGCATGGTTTCAAGAACTCTCTCATGTTTGGCTGCTCTGTTCTGAACACAACCAGTAGCAGTTTATCTAAACCTTAGATATTTCTAAATTCTGAAATTTTCCAGATACAGCACTACCAGTCATGTTTCCTAAGTTTGCATTGACTTTTTTAAAGTCAGTTCAGGATGTGACCTCATTATGAACTTATACTGCACTAAACCCCCTGTGGATTTTTACAAAAGCTGCAGCTTAGCTACTCTTTTCTCTTCTTCTATTTTGCGGTTGTTTTGGATCCTGGGGCTTGGCTTTCTGTTTCCCTCTCTTTCATGTCAACTTAGTAAACTCAGCACATAATTCTAGCCTTTTGAGACAGTTTTGGATCCTGTTTTTGTCTTCCTGTTTATTTAGTATTCCACCCAGCGTTGTGTCATCCACAAATTTTGACAAGTGTGTTTTTTGTATCTTTGTTCAAGACACTAATGAAAGTATTGAATAGGATAAGGCTAGAATCAGAGTCATCACTGGAGACCTCCTTCCAGATTGCCAGTAATTCATTCATCAGAAACTTTTGGTCACAGTTATTAAATTAATAACAGATTCACGCCATTAAATTATGATCCAGCCCTTATTTCTTTATTGTGTTACAAGGATACTTTAATGACTCTTTAAATGTTTGAAGGGTTTTCCACCTCTTACACATCTGCTTAGAATCTGCTTCTTCTTTGTTTGAGTCAGTCACACGTCTAATCCATTTAGCAAATATCCAAGAATTCTTACCCTACATCAGATGCTCCTCTAGATGTGGACCTACAACACGGTGCACTGACAGCTCTCCTGTCAGGTAGCGTCCTGAGGGGTAGAAGAGGCCTGAGGAAGGCTGTGATGGGGGCCCGGAGAGGGGAACTGCTAACCCCCAGGAGAGGGGGAGTTGGTGCCACCTAGGAGGTGACTTTCAAACTGTCTCTTGAAGAGTGAAAAAGACTATTCCAGGTGGAAGGGGTGGCGTACATATACAAGAACACTGAAACAGGAGCAAGGCCATGTGACGCTCTAGTGTGCATTGCAGGATATGAAAAGGGGCTGGTGGGCATTAGTTCTCAAGCACCTGAGTTCCTGGACCTTTTGCCATTCTGAGTATCCTACCCTCAGTGTCCTCGGATGCTGGCATCTGGCCCTGAACCAGCACTTCGTATTGTCCGCCTGGTACAGGACAGAGTGGGCTGATACCTTTCTGGGGCTGGACGTTACTTGGCTGAAATCAGTCACCTGGGTTTTTTGCACTTGGACCGTTAAGCCCGGTTCACCGACCTCGTATCAGCACAGTTGACTTTTAGTTTAAGTACGAGACTTCCTTCATGTGCTGCTGGTAGTAGCAAATGGTTGCATTTGGACAGACAGTGAGCATCTTTTTTACTCCAGAATCTAGTGTTTCTCACCTTAACCAGCTCTTCCAAATGTGTATGTACTGTTACATTTTTGACAAGTAAGTCTTTTCTGTTTACTTACAAAATGTGAAGTTTTGTGAGATCAGGGATTGTATCTATATATGGTAGACACAATATTCCTTTTTTTTTTTTTCAAAGGGTAAAAAGTAAATAAATAGTAACCTAAATCATTGTTCTGTATCAAATAGAACACATCAGAGCATGCTTTTAATCTCATCAGAAACTTCCGGACATGCCGACTCTGGTTAAATAACCAGAACTTTTGATGGAGATGTCCAAATAGCCATCAATCCATGTCAGTAAATAATCCATACCAGTGTCCTTAGCAATGTGGAAAATTCATCTAGTCTTCTTGCTGTGCCTCCTTAATCAGGCATGTTTGTGTACAGATCATTCATGTTGCAGATATCTTAGGGTGGGTTCTGTGGAACTCTGCAGAAAGTTTATTTGAGAGCGCTCCCGGGAGCAAAACCTGCAGGAAGGGAGGGAATCAGGACTGGCTGAAGAGAAGGATGGATTTTGTTGCATTTGTACAGAAACCCCCATCAATCCTGAAGGAGACCCTGGAGCTGAGATGGCCCTTTGGAGTCACCCGCAGATGAGGGAAGGGTGACAGATCTTTGTGTTCCCACACAGCCCAGGCCCTGGGAATGGGCCACCCCCTTGAAGGGAGGTGACCTCAGATGAGACAGCATGACCTCAGATGAAGCAAAGTGACCTTGGATGGACGAAGGTGGCTCCGTTCCCCTGGGGCAGTTCCCAGGCAGGGGGCAGCAGGGGGGAACGTCTACAGCCAGTACTTGTGGCATCTGGGAAATGACTGTCTCTGTCCTGAAGGGAGACTAACACTTCCTGGTATCCACATACCAGGAAAGAAAATCAGAAAGGGGATATCCTCAGGGCAAGAGCTCATGGAGCTCTTCTGAAATCCTGCTCTGCTTTTGATGGGAATTTTTTTTCACCACCTATTTCCCATTTCCATCTTAATTTTTCACCAGTCAGCGGAGATGGAAGGTAATCAATTGTCAACTCCCTGTGATGCACCCACTCTCTTACCGTGAGTTACAAGTGGCTGATCTATAATCTGACCTTAATTCTGAAGCCAGTGGGATGGCCCAGGGCTTCCTTGGACACTGGTGCTGTTTTTGAGCTGTCCTCCTTCCCAAAGACTGGGAAACTGAAGAGCTTCAGTAGTTGGTGAACTCAAGACCAGAGAGCATGTGGCCATACTACGGGATCCCAGTGATGTCATAATGAAGCCCTGCAACTCAGATTGGGACTTGAACCTTTTAACTGAGATCACACACCTGGTTTCAGGACTTAATGAAGCTCAGGTTCTTGATGTCTCATTGTGGAAAGAATTCAGTGAGAGACAAAGTGATGGGTAAGAAGTGGATTTATTTAGAGAGAAATACATTCCACAGACAGAGTGTGGGCCATCTCAGAAGGCGAGAGGCCTCGAAATACGGCGTGGTCAGTTTTTATGGGCTGGGTAATTTTATAGGCTAATGAGTGGGAGGGTTATTCCAATTCTTTCAGGGGGAAAGGGTGGGGATTTCCAGGAATTGGGCCACTGCCCACTTTTTGGCCTTTTATGGTTAGCTCTGAACAGTCATGGCACTGGTAGGTGTGTCATTTAGCTAATGTATTACCATGAGTGTATAATGAGGCTCAAGGTCTACTGGAAGTTGAATCTTTTGCCCTCTTGGATCTAGTTAGTTCTAACCAGTTTTTGTCATGTCCTGTGGCCATGTCATTCTTTTAAAGCTCGTGCCCTGCCCCTTTCCCTCCTGTTTCAATAACTCTATTGATACAGTGCCCTGTGCACTTGAGGTACACATGGGCACGTGTCTGCCCCCTTGTGGAACGGTCTGCATTGCTACAAAGCTCAAAAAACATACAACTGCAATAGCTCCCAAGTATAGGACAACATATGCAAAAAACTATAACCCATTTTCCCCAGAATCCTTTGTTCTTGGATAGGATTGCCATCCATGTACCAATAGGTAAAAATCCGAGAGAAGATCTGGACCTGGGAAGACCTGCTGTGAGCGCTAAAATGTCCGTGCCGAGCACCTCTGCTTCGCTCTGCACGGGCGTGAGTCTGTTTCTATCAGACACTGAATTTTTTTCCAGCCTAATTTCTGTGTCTTTCTGTGTGCCTTTTATTTTAGTAAAAGATGAAAAACACAAAATGAAACAAGCATGTGTGTTGCAGCTTCCCCCAGCAGTTCCAAAATTTTAAGCTTTAGCAATACAAGGGCTCAAACCCCTTCCTTTAAATGCTAAGTTCCCTACTTTGCCTTCCAAAGGAACAGAGAATCTGTCTGCTGGACAGGTTCATTAACAAATTAATAGAATAATCAGCAGGGCTTTGTGTGCATTTTAGAGATAAAAAACCGGTAACAGCATTCTTTGACTCTTTAATGGGCCGATAAGCACCAAGTATCTGCTCTGTGGATGAGCTAATCACGCAGATAACGGAGGTGAAATCAGTCCAGAGTTCTGCTGAGGTCATTTACAGCTGGAGCTGTGCTCTGCAGAGGCTAGAAGGATGCAGCCCTTTTGAATATAATAACAGGGATGAGCTCAAAGTAAGGGAGGAAGGCAGGGCAGGCAGACCCAAACTCTAAAATAAGCTGCGCTGTGCTGTGCGGGGTAAAATCCCCAAGGCCCCCCCACCTGCGGGGCTGCGCCCTTAGAGGCGCCTGATAATTTTGGGAGAAGTGCTTTTGGGATATGTCTGCTCTTGAACTGGTTTGACATCTGATCTGAAAGTTGGGAAAGTGAAGGACTTTTCTTCCCCTGCCTTCCCTCCTCCTGTTTTAAATTAAGTGAATATGATTGCTTTTGAGAGTGAAGGATTAATAGCTGAGCTATTTTTCGGACAATTATTAGGCAGGTCTCCCGCTCAGCCTGCAATCCCCGCCCCACCCCAGGACGGCCCCTTGACAGGTAAATGCACGTGCCTGGGGTCCTCCCCTCCCCGCCCCTGTCCAGGGATGTTTGCCCACTTTGTGTTTGGCCACCTGCAGGGCACTGCCCAGGCCTGGGTGGAAGGAAGGACCTGGGGACACGAGTAGCACCCGTGTTGTGCTGTCAGGACAACGCATAGGCTTTCACACCTCATAGTGCAAAGAGGTATAGGGATGATTCTAGTAGAAAAAGCGACACACAAGGGGAAAGGCCTTGGCCGCCCTATAGACAGCGGGTGTGCCTTTGTTTCACATAGTTGTGTCCAATGAGGCTTGGCAGTCAGTGGCACCCTGTACCAAAACTTACGCGAAACATCAGAGTTTATTCATTCAAATTGGGTTAGCCTGTAACAAAAAAGTTATGATGATAAAGCAAGATAGAACTTTGTTGCTCACTTAAAAGTAAAGAAGTAGCTCATTCAGGGTCTTATGGTGACTCAGAGTCAGAGACCCAGGCTCACTGTTATGCTGTGCCCTCTCCACCCGATGGCACTTTAAGATCCCAAATGGCTAATCTCGGTACATCCACGAAGTTCACATTCCAGACAGAAGGAAAGAAGAAGTACCAGGAAAAGGGGGCCCTCGTCGTAAGAACTCGCCCTGGAAGCTGCACATCCCATTAGCCAGGACTGGGTCATCGGGTCACAGCCAGCCCAGTGGATGCCTAGACGTTCTGAGGTCGATGATTAAGGGCAAAGATACAAATACTGAGTAACCATCAGTGGTCCCTTCCCCTCATGGCCAGAGGAATGCCCATCTCCTGAAATGAAGTATACAATATAATGGGACTTGGAAAAAAATTAAAAGCTTACATAAAGATGGGATTCACAGAAGAGATCCATAGGGAAAATCTAGATCAAATGTGCTTAATATAATTAATAAGTATCTATCCATTCTTAACAGTTTATTCTTGGATCACTGAGCCACCAGAAAGAGATGGTGTGAAGGTTTGGAATACATCTGTAGTCCCTGAGGAAAGGCTTGCTCTCTCTGTCTCTCTCATTCTCTCTCTCTCTCACACACATACACACACATGGGAAAGTATGTCTCACCTCTTGAAATGCAAAGGAGACCAGCTACACTGGTCTTACCCTATATGATCTGTCATGTGTTCCTACAGAAAGAGACAAATATCCAAGTACTATAGAGGTAGAAGGGGTAGAAAACAAAGGAATTGGGGTGAAAAAGCATTGATTTAGGCAGAAACCTCATTTGCTGGGTGAATCCACATCACATTGCTGTCATGTTATTTCCAGGCAATCTGGGAGAAGACTTTAGCCATTTATTCATCCATTCATTTGTCCCACAATTAATCTTTAAAATCTCCTCTCTCCAGAGGCTGTGGTTGGCAGTAGGGATGAGGTAGACAGCAGGGTCCAGAAATACTGGTTGGAGAGGTCGGGGAGCCCCGGAGCATGCGGAGATCCTTCTGAGTTTGATTTCATTCTAAGCTTAATGGGAAGCCATTGAGGGTTTTAAGCAAGGGGAAGGCATATGTGGAAGGCAGCTCTGCAAGTCATGGATGAGAGAGGAAGGGGGACAGAAGAAGGCAGTGGAGAAGCTCAGCAGTCCAGGCAGGGGGTGAGGGCAGAGTTAGATGACCTCAGAGCAGTGGAGGGAACGGGAAGGACCAGGCATCGCAGAGAGAGCCCATAGACGTTAGTGAGGGCAGAAAGGAGACAGAAACATCACAGCCCCATGACTCCTGCCTCGGGGATGGAATTCAGTCCATCTTTACTCCCAGACAGAGGACGGGTGCAGTGGAACGAAGGAGATGTGGTCTAGGTTCCGAGTGCCTGTCCACTCGAGGGTCCAGCGTGGACCAAATCCACGGAAGGCTAGTGTCAGCTAACATCAAGGGGGCCTTGAAGCAAGGCGGGAGCACAGGTGCCCTCACCCGCTGACGGGTGGAGCAGAGCTGACCCTCCGTCCGGCATGAGCCATGCCTGTGTGGCTCCCCCAGGAAGGTCCTAGAGGAAATGCGAGGTGCAGGCAGCGTGACACGGTCAGGCGTCCGTAGCCACAGAGGGCAATTCCAGCCTGGCCGCTGCCTCCCCTCTCTACCTGGCTGGTACTCAGCTGTCAATTGCAAATGATGGACAGGATCCCAGCTGCCTCTGTGGAGAGCGCAGAGCCATTAATAAAACATCAACACCACAGGAATCCAAAGGAGCCAAAAAATAAAATAAAAATTAAATAACAAGTCAGAGCTACAGCAAAATCACACTTTCTCGCCTCCCTGGAGTCTCTAAGGAGACAGTTATGTCCCAAGAGGTGTTGACTATGGGGAATGACTTTCAGGAGCGGCAGATGGAGGAGGCTTCAGATTAGACAACAGAGGAGAAGGACCCCCCCGGGGGACACCTGCTCTATGGAAATGCCTGGGTGCCCAACTTCCTTCCAAACCAG
Source organism: Balaenoptera ricei (assembly GCF_028023285.1). Taxonomy (NCBI): domain Eukaryota; kingdom Metazoa; phylum Chordata; class Mammalia; order Artiodactyla; family Balaenopteridae; genus Balaenoptera; species Balaenoptera ricei. The sequence goes on from NC_082646.1 coordinate 1,358,042, forward strand.
AACACCGCTGAGCGCCCCTGCTCTTTTGCCCCTTCATCTTCTCCTCTCCAGCTGGCTTTTCCGCCCAACCTCAGTGGGGTGAGGGTTGTGTGCCAGCTTCATCAGGAGGTGAAAGGACGTGGAGTGATCTACTTCCTATGGGCAGGTAGCAGGTGCCACCAACCTGTACATCCAGAATCCCCACTGGGACGGTGGGGGGATGCTGACACCTGTCAAAGGTGGGGGGCAGGGACACGAAGTGCCTGCAGAGGTCTGCTGTGTTCATTTGTCCATCTCTTGCAGAAGTTTTGTTTTGCAAGCAGAGCAAAGGGCACTCTCCATTGACCCCCTACTCAGACTTCAGTCTATGCTGTGGCCTCCAGAAACATAGTCCAGAGTTAGAGACCTTCATTCTCTATAAGAAGCAAGAGTGTTCAGTGTTTTCCAAGTTTGCCCCTGAGAAACAAGAGAAGACAGTTGTAGGCTGAAAATGCCCCCCAAAGATATTCACACCCTAATCCCAGGGACCCAGGGACCTTAGTTTACATGGCAAAGAAGTGTTGCACAAATGTGATTGGAGATTAACCTGGATGACGTGGGCCCTAAACAGAACCACACATCCTTATAAGAGGGAGCAGAGAGAGATTTTTACGACACAGAGGGGAAGGTGATCTGAAGACAGAGCAGAGAGATTTGAAGACGCTGCTCTTGAAGGTTGCAGTGATGTGGCCACAAGCCAAGGAATGTCAGCAGCAAGCAGATGCTCAGAGAGGCCAAGAAAGGATTCTTCCCTGGAGCCCCAGGACAGAGCCTGGACTCACTTGATTCTGGCCCGGTGATGCTGACTTCAGACATCTGGCTTCCAGAACTGTGGGAAAATACACTTCTGTTGTTCTAAGCCACCAAGTACGTGCTCATTGGTTACAGCAGCTGCAGAAAACTAATACAAGAATCAACAGGGACATTTTCCCAATTTAAAGAAAAAATGAGTTAATAGATAAAATTTTCTTTGTTTTCCATTGCATTTTTCTTCTCACATCTTTGGCATGTGCTGGCATCCCCAGATGAATGGAGAAATTGTACTCGATATTTTATGAATATCAAAAAAGGCACTGTGACTTTCAGGTCTCCTTTTCTCCCATGGATGTAGAGAAGATAATACCTGCAACTCTTGGTGGTGGTTTAATTCAGATGAGATCAGGTGTTTGCAAGTACTTGTCTGTCCAGCACCACGCAAAGTGTGAGCATAAGGTCTTATCAGGTGGGTTAATTTATGGAATAATCTACAATCAACCAATCAATCTCCCTTCTCCTCTTCCTTCTTCACTTCTTCATCTCCTTCTCTCTCTCTCCTTCTCTCTCTTTCTCTCCACACACATACGATTACCTATGGAAAATAATTTCATATAGAGGTGAACAATGGCATTATAATTATGTCTTATATTTGAATAACATTTTGGAGTTTACTGAGAGCTTTCACGTCCACCATCTTATCTAATCCTCACAACAAACACCCCTGTGGGCACACAGAACTGGCATCACCATCCTCATTTTGTAGGCAAAGAAAGCAAAGGCCTCCGCCATTGGGGTGTCAGGAGGCTACGCCAGAGTAACATGGTAAGCCAGGACTCAAACACCAATCTTCGTGAGGACATGAATGAAGGACTGAAAAGGCCCCAATCCAGTGACCCCTGAATGAGCACTTTACATTGCTACAGACCGGAATCGAATCCTTGCCTTCCCTGTGTAGCTGTGTAACGTTGGTCAGTTATTTAACCTCTGTGGCCTCTTCCTCCTCTATCAAACTGGGATAATAGTACACACTTCATCAGGCTGAGTGCATATTTGATAGAATATGTTAAGGGAAAAACCCTGGATCCATTCCTGGTCCCCACAATTCTCCTTTCAAAAATATAGGTTTGCTTGTTTGTTTGAAAGAGTTCAACCCCATTCTTAGCATCTGACCTATTTATTTCATCCCTTTCAAACAATTTGTATCAAGTTTTCTCTCTTTCTGTTTGTCGAAAGTAAAGTTGCAATCCCAGCTACTTGTCACTTAAAAGATGGAATTCATTACTTATGACTAAAAAGACTCTCATGACAATGATCGCACCACATTGAAGCAAGAGCATTAGGAACACCCATGGACAGGTGTTGAGGGTCCCTTCGCGCGCGTCAGCCTCCCCCTGGAGGTCAGCTGACACCGGGGGTCAACAGGGTAGTGCCCTGAGCATGAGGTGACCTGTAGTCCCCAGGCTCTGATTGCAGTATCCCCGGTGGTCTCTACTTTGGACGATGTTTGATTGAAGCACACCTGGAAGCACACCTGGAGACTTATACTCAAGACGGCCCCAGGCACTTGTTCTTCACTGATGACACTAAGTCCGTGTCGTGGTCACCCTTCCACCCTCCGAGCAAGTGGTATGATGGCTCGGGGTCGGCTAGCAGGGAGAGTTTGTCGTGGACTGCTGCTGTTTCCTGTTCGGTTCCAACCAGCGGCCATGGTGTTAGGGAGAGACTGAAATTTAATCCACACAACAGTGGAGTCCAGGTGAGACACATAGCCCTCCCTTCTACCTTCTGCTGAAACTCCCTTTTGTCAATTCAGCCTAAAAGCCAGTCTGGTGTTCTTGTTATAAAGGTTCACTCTTAGGAAGAAAAAAGGGAGATGTTTCCTCTCAGGAGTATCGGTGTGTGTGTGTGTGCATGTGTGCCCCGTACGTGTGTGTGTGCGTCCGTGTGTAAATGCAGGCATGCGTGTACTAAATATTAAAATAAGGATTCCACTCTGTTGACCATAGTCATTAGTTTTTTGTTTTTTTCTTTTTAAGGATCCCTGTCTAATGATTCCACCTTCTTTTTCCTCACAAACTTTTTTTTTTTAATTTTAATTGCATGCCATTGGCTTTTCTTTGAATGAAATGGGATTGTGGTTTTTACATATATTCATGACTTCTGCTTCTCTTTTCTGGAGTTTTGCATGTTTCCTGGAGGATTTTGCTAGTATGAGGAGTGATAAAGCCCCCTGCAATTGTAGATGATGGATGACCCCCCGTAGACACCTTGAGAGTTGACATAGTCCAACATGGGCTACTATCAAGTACTTACCCTGGTCAGGGATATTTTATAGCAAATTTGTAGTTCCAGGTTTGTATTTGGAAGTTCTAGCACACCTTTCTCTTTTGCCAACTTTAGTTTTCTTTTTTTGTGTCATTAGTGATTTTATTTTTTTATTTTTCATTTTTATTGAAGTATTGTTGATTTACAATGTTTCAGGTGTACAGCAAAGTGATTCAGTTATACATATGTATCTATTCTTTTTCAGAATCTTTTCCATTATAGGTTATTATAACATTGAATATAGTTCCCTGTGCTATACAGTAAATCCTTGTTGTTTATCTATTTTATACATAGTAGTGTGTATCTGTTAATCCCAAATTCCAAATTTATCCCTCCCCCTCTTTCCCCTTGGGTAACCCTAAGTTTGTCTTCTATGTTTGTGAGTCTATTTCTGTTTTGTAAATAAGTTCATTTGTATCACTTTTTTAGATTCCACATGTAAGTGATGTCATATGGTATTTGTCTTTCTCTGTCTGACTTCATTTAATATGATAATCTCGAGGTGCAACCATGTTGCTGCAAATGGCATTATTTCATCCTTTTTTATGGCTGAGTAATATTCCATTGTGTATATGTACCACATCTTTATCCAGTCATCTGTCGATGGACACTTAGGTTGCTTCCATGTCTTGGCTGTTGTAAACAGTGCTGCAGTGAACGTTGGGGTGCATGTATCTTTTTGAATTAGAGTTTTCCCCAGATATATGCCCAGCAGTGGGATTGCTGGATCCTATGGTAGTTCTATTTTTAGTTTTTTAAGAAACCTCAGTACCGTTCTCCATATTGGCTCCACCAATTTACATTCCCAACAGTATAGGAGGGTTCCCTTTTCTCCACACCCTCTCCAGCATTTGTTATTTGTAGACTTTTTGATGATGATGATAGCCGTTCTTACGGGTGTGAAGTGGTACCTCATTGTGGTTTTGATTTGCATTTCTCTAATAATTAGCAATGTTGAGCATCTTTTCCTGGGGCTGGCCAACTTCAGTTTTCATTCATCTGGCTTCAATTCCCTGTGAAGTACCCGCACAGGGAAGGCGGCTCCCCAAGCTGGTGGACTGAGTGCGGTCAGGCTTCCCAAAAGGCTGCATGTGAGTTAGGTGTTCTGTTCTAGGAGGTCAGGATACTTTGAAAGAAGGAGGGAGGGGCTTAGACTTCCCTTATGTCTGCCCAGATATGGACCCCTATCTCCTTTCCACTGTGTTGCCAAGGGTGCCACCCTCAAACTACACTTCTGCTATCTGGTAGCTCTTTCTTTGGGGGACACTCAAGCTGTTTAAAGCCAAGCTGGCAGCTTCCTTGGCTCCCGAGTTCCTGACGTTTCTGATGCCCACCTCTGGCTGCACCACAGTGGCAGGCTCATGGCAGCGTGCAGAGCTATAAGAAAAACCTAAATTTAAATGTTAAAAAGCTTTTGTTCATTACCGGTGGCATTTCCACCGCCCCCCCCCCCCCCCCCCCGGCATTTGTCACTTGGAGCAGAGCTGTGACTCTTTTAATATCAAACAAATAATAAGCTCCCTGTAAAGTGATTTTTCTGACAAGGAGCTCAATATATTAAACTTTATCTATATTTTAATAGCCAATTTCACACCAAACTGCCTTCTTAATAATGTATTTACCACCTGGGGATATTATTCCAACCCATCTGGAAAGAACTGGAAATTAACTGTCCCTAAACTGAGTCTGTGTGTGCTTTACACTTGCTGTAGAAAACAGCGGTGCCGTTGCTGGTTGCGGGGAGGATGAGAGGGGTCCTTCCACCTGGGGAGAGTGTGATCTGGAAGAGAAATGATAGTAGGTTTAGAGCCATGAATTCCTTCTCCCGAGGCAAAGCTCATTCCCGTGATGAATTGAGAAGAGCTGCTGCCCAGTAGGGCAGGGCTGGTGGGAGCAAGAAACTATCCCACCGCATTTTAGAGAAACATGGACTTCCTTCACTGCCAACTGGCAGCTGGTTGGCTTGGGACAAGTTTCTTATGCGCTAACCTGTAGTTTCCTCTTCTGTAGAAGGAAGGGGATGGCTGGATGCCTTCAGAGGTCTTTTGTGTATATAAAACTTGTATGCACATGGGCGGTTCGGGGCTCTGTCCTCAAAGTGCTTTATCCTTCCTCACCGTGAAGTGCACCGTTTGGAGGACTGTTGCTTTGCTCTGATGGTTATTAATACCCATGGAAATTGACAAAGACTGAGAGGCTGTGTAGACACTAAGGTGAATGAAGAACGCTTGGAGTAGACAGAAAATCTCCACTGGGGGGCTGTAAACAGGTCGCCATATGGACCAGTAAACACAGGCCCCCTCCAGTGAAGAGGGAGAAATGACCCACCTGTGTCTAACAAACCATTGAGTGAGTGCCGTCAAATCACTTAGAGTTAGCAAGCACTTCCTAACTCACAGCCCGCTGGGGGAGACGTCAGCAGGTTGTCCCATGATGATGAGAGAGTTCCGAAAGGGAAGGAAAGTGACAGAGCAGGGACGTGGCATCCTCCTTGGGGACACAGAGAGGATCACCAAGGAGAGTGAATATTTTACCCATGTCTTGAAGGATAGACATGTGGCCACAGGACATTCAGGTCAGAGAGTGGACCTGAGCCCAAGCCCAACTCTGGACCCTGACAGTGAAGCAGGAGGAAGGGGCTGACTAGTGGTCACGCAAGGTCTGGGTCCCGACTTGAATAGAGCACGGAGTTCTGGTGTGCGCTAAAACCAGCTAGGTTTCAAAGGGACCGTGGAGAGAAGAACTGTTTTGTTTTGTTGTGAATCTGAAGACGCAACATTTGTGTGCAGGATCACCCTGGAAAAAGTATCTGCTCCAGGATGTGGTAGACGCAGGTCAAGATTTCAGGAGTGAGAGAAGCAAGGACTTCCCTGGCAGTCCAGTGGTTAAGACGTCACACTTCCAATGCAAGGGACACAAGTTTGATCCCTGGTTGGGGAACTAAGATCCCCCATGTCTTGCGGCGCAGCCAAAAAAAAAAAGAGTGGGAGAAGCAGGAAGCTTTGTGAGGGCTGAATTGAAACTTGTGGGGGACACACAGGCTCTTTGAAGCAAACAAAACAGGAGGAACCTGATGTGCCTCCAGTGGGCCCGACTGGCCAGGAGTCTCCTGAGACCCCAGGGTGGGATGGTGAGGCGGGTCCCCCCCACCTCCTGCTGGCATCCTGCCTGGCTCCCTGCCGTTTGAGGAGCAGAGAGCCTGGAGGGTCCCTTGCGGATGCCACGTGCACGAGCCCAGCACCGGCGTCCCCAGTCAAGTCCGGGCTGTGCTGAGCAGACGCGGATGAGAAGAACAGCTTTCCCAGGAGGACAGCCACTCACTGGTGTTCTTCTTAGAGGGAAATGCACTGATTCACCAGGACAGAACAAAAAGGCTTCCACGGGAAGGGAGAGTCTGATGGGATGTTTGTTGGCTTGGGCTGATAGCAAAGCCACAGAAAAGCCAGAAAGTGGTGGTATCAGGGGACTGCCCTGCCTCATCTTGTGTCTGTCGCCTTCCTGGGGCCCTGGGGTCACTCAGGTGCCGGCATGTGTGTGGTGAGGGCGCAGGAGTGATAGCTATCTCCCAGGTCCTGGGGACGCAGAGTCCCAAATTAATCAGCAAACAAGAAGACTAACCGTGACAGGCAGGTCAAGGAGGAGAGGGGTGAAAGGCTCCTTTAATCCTGCCATCGGAGGACGTGTACTGCCGACAGTTACCTGGGGACCCTGAGATACCAGATTCCCTAACTTAATCAGACAGATAAAGGCGGCGCCGCGGCTGAGGCCACACCAGGAGGCGAGGGACAACAGGAGCCGGCCCTCCGGCTGCTGCAGAGATAATAAACTATATAAAAATCTGTCACCGAGAGATAAGTGATGAATTAGAATCAATTATATGTTTAAAATAATAGACATCCCGGCTTCTCTACTGCTCTACTGCCAGTGCGATTGTCTGAACTGGCCTCAGCGGTAGTAACAGAAGGATGACTCCGTGATGCCATCTATACGGGTGGACGGGAAGCACGGCCAAGACAGACCTTTCTGGCCAGACTGTCTGCTTTTTGGTGAAAGGGAAGAAAAATACACTGAGGGTCGCAAGCCGAGTTTTCATCTCAAGCCCCCTCCCCCCTGGTGAGTTTGTCTTCCCATCCCGTGTGCTGGCACCGAACCAGTTGGATAAGGAGGTCTTGGGCAAGGCATTTCTCCATGCCTTTCTTTTTCCAGGAGTACAACACGCGTAGTTGCCTAATCTATGATGAGGATTGATTGATGTTTGTTAGAAATACGCTAAGGTCCAGGTAGAATCATCCAGAATGAATGTGTAGCAGTGAAGAGAGGTTTGGGGTGTTGGTTGAAGGAACAAACCTAATCCCATTCCTCCGTCTTGTCCCTCTACTCCCCTACCCTCTTCTTAATCATATGAACACAGCCAACATTTGAAAAAGAGAAAAAAACCCCAAGAGCTTTTAGCTTTTTTAGCATTTTGGATTCCAATTCCGACTTTCCACATTCTCTTGTATTATTATTACTGCTACTGCTACCATTTGGTAAGAGCTTTAGCCCCTAGATCCAAGTTCTCTCTATAAATGTGACAGTCACAGCACATCTGGGTTGCCATTTCCTCCCTCCCCCTACTGTCTACCTAGCAAGCTCCTCTTCATGCCTCAATACCCAACTCATCCTTGGTCACTTTGGCAAAGCTCCCTCTGACCACAATTTCCTGCAGGCATCATGTGCACCAGTAGACGGTAAAGCGATGCTTACTTAGGGGCTTGGGTCTCATAGGCAGCTGTTTACTAACTGTGATCTACAGAGAGTTGTCTTTTTAAAGTCTCAGTTTTCTCAGCTGAAAATGGGTATTACAATAACAGCATTCAACTCCCGGGTTTATTGTGCACGGTAAATGAAATAAGGCATGTAAAGTGCCTGTGTCTATTACGTGCTCAGTGGATAGCGGTTGTTGATTGTATTAAAGCTCTTTCTTACTATGCTCTCTTGGTTTGATCACGTGTCTGTATCATTTACAATAACCTGAGTGTCGCGAGTGCAGGGGCCCTGTTCCATTCAGCTGCTGCCATTCCAGCACGGAGTACAGAGGCTGACGTCAGGTCTCCTCCTTATGTCCCTTGGGGCCATCAGGGATTGCAGGTGCACGTTGACGCAAGAAAATCCCTGCCCCGCCTTTACCGCATAGGGGACCACCCCTCCCCTTCCCCCTCCTGCACACCCCTTCTCCCAAGCAGGGCTCTGGCCCTTCCCTCTTCTCGCCTTTGCTCCTCCTCCGCGCGCTCAGGCTGACCTGATAGATTTAGTCTTTTGTGTGGTTCTGTATCAAAAGTTTAATTAGAAAATCGCGCCTGGGCTTTTTAGTAGCCCGAGTTCTGGCCGCACAGCCCTGGCCGCAGTCCCGGGTGCGCGCCGGGCTGCTTATGCAGGAGCGCGCCAGCCGCTGGGGCGCGCTGGGACTCCCGCCCTGAATCTTATTTACATTCGGACTAACAATAGCTCTGGAGCCTGGCTATAAATAATTTCTGGGGAAGAGTTGTCTAATTAAACGTGCCGCAGCAAGGAAAGTGCTTTAACCACGAGGCTGGTGTCCTAATGAACGTAATCACTGGATGGGGACAGCTTAGGAATCACATCTAGACATGTCCCTGTGGCGGCAGAGAGATGGAGGGAAAAATACTTGGAGAGAACTTCCAATCAATTTTTAATTGCGGAGTGTGTTAAACTCGTTAGAGGGCCTCTTTTTCCTTCTGTTTTCCCACACCCAGAGGTAGAAAGGATTTCCAAATGCAGCTTTGCTGGGTGGCCTCAGCCTCAGATCCAGTGCGAAAGTTGTCTGCAGGTTGTCAATACTGAATAAAAATGATCCGAACGTAAAGGTATGAATTAATAAGTCGCGGCATGCAGTCTTGATAGGTGCTGAATTTAAAGATAAAGTTGGGTGCGAAGTTGGATTTCAGTCTTTTTCTGCTAGTCTGCTGTATTTCTAGACTGTAGGCTCCTGGAGAGCAGGGGCTGTATGGGGGGTGCTCGGCCCTTTCCTAGTAAGCAGTCGGGACAGGGTGTCTGCTCCCCAGCGTGAATGATGACAGGGGAAGGGCAGCTTCCTGACGGCTGTCTTCGTGGAGGACAGTCCTCCTGGCGGCACGCAAGCTGCCGTCAGCCAACCCAGCCGGGAAGGAGGCAAGCCGAAGGCAGCCATGCTTGCTCTGCTTCATTAGAAACAGACAATAGAGCGCCAGCCTGATGGAAAAGGACAGCATCAGGGTGTAGGGCCGTTCTCTCTCCACGTTCCTGGTAGCATGCTGCTGAGGACAGAAGGAGTTCTGTGCCAGGAAGAACAGCAAAGCATCAGACCCGTGTGTAGGGAACAGAAGAAATGCACGTACACACAGATCCTCACAGATACCTGTAAACGTGCACATCCAGAGCACAGATACACATGCACACTCACACTGGGTAACATGCATGTTGTTGAAACCCGGTCACCCCAGTGTCCTGACTGTGTACATGGAGCGGGTGAGGGTGGGTGCCTGCGGAGGAACCCCGCTGAACCGAAGCGTGCTGACAGGCCAGTCCTCATACCCCACTGTCCTTCCCATGCACGGGGATTCAAAAACAAGTGTGGGCACCAGTGATTAATCTAATTCGCCACTGGATGTCAATGTTGCTCTAGCCAATTAGAGAACAAATAGAAATCCCGATATCCTCTGTCTGGTAAAAGAAAAGTTTGATGTGCTGAGAGTGTGAGTATACCTGGGGCGGGGGGTGAGGATGGGGGTGGGCGTTGGACACCCATTCTCTGATACAGCCCGAAACGGAAAATGATCAGATTCTAAATTCGTCGTCTTCTCATCACAAACACCAGCTTCCTCAACGCTCCCTATTCCCTGTCCCCATTTATTATTCCCCTCAATGAACACTTCCTAATCAGCCACATAATATGCTCATTTGTTTTACTTACTGCCTGCCTCTCCCCTCGACTAGAACATAAACCCCATGAGGGCAGGGAGATTTATCTTTGTTTCGTATGGTACCCCTGATGCTTAAAAAACTGCTTGGCATAAAGTAGGTATTGGATAAATATTGGTTTGGAATATGTAAATGAATAAGTGAATTAATGAAATTTGTTCAGTAAATACAAATGCAGACAGAGACATTATTTCAATACCGATGGATGTTCTGTTTTCTTTTCTGAGTGATGTGTCTATGGCTAGAGAAAGGGGCACAGAGGCAGATGCCTGAACTCACAGAATATCAGGTTTGGCAGAGACTTCGAGGCAAGCCTCTGCGGGTTCATCTAGTTTAATCTTAGCTCTGTTTCTACCTTGTTTTGTGAACTTGGAAGAATGGCAACTCCCCAACCCCTGCCCCGAGCAGCTTCCTTGCCAATGCAGTGGGATAATCGTGATAATTTTGGCCTCACCCACCCTTTGAGAATTTTATCAGATGAAATGTCAGTGTTAGTTCAAAATGTGTTTTTCCCTAACTCATAATATACCAGGCCCTTCCCAGCCCCCCACATACATGCTAGAAACCCTGAAGCTCTATAACCTACTATTGACAATAGAGATATTATAATCCTTTTTCAAATATGAATATGGAATTTATAAACCTTTTCCAAATAATTCACTTAACACAAAGGCCTTAACTGTTAAGGTAAACTACAATGTAAACGGGATCAAAAATCAATCTTGGGGTAGGAAATAAACAGTTTGTCCATCCCAGGACAGGAAGGGATTATAAAAAGAGCCTTTCCTTCGGAGGCGTGAGCCTCAGGATTGCTGCTGTTTCTGTTTCTCCTGCTTTAGGCAAATATCGAAGGACCGGGCTGCCAGAGCAGCTTCGCTAGCATCCTTCCAAATCCATATGTTTAATTGTTAATAAATAAATTAAATTGAGCAAAAAAATAGGTCTGCAGTATAAAACCCTTTCACATTATTTACTGTGCTGTCACTTTGGGCTCATTGATGCTTGCTAATATTTCAAATTTAATGATAAGCCCCATTTATAAGCTAACTAAGACATTATTAGCACTCTACTGGCAGGAAGGTACAAGGGCACCGCTAAGGTAAGGTGAAAAATGCATTATTGAATGAAATTTAATTAGCAGATTTTGTTCTATGAGTGGCTTATATATTGCATTTGTGAAAATGAATACAAATATGATCCCGGCAGTCTTTGCACTGAGAGAATGTCACTGATCATCTAACTTCACTCCTACTCTTCCAAGCAGATGCCGGATGGAAATTGATGTCTTAGTCTCTTGCCAGTCAAAAGGTTTTCTCATCTGTGGTTCTAATAATAACCAAGTGGTGGAGAGATGACTTCTCTGGAGCTCTGGCAGGTGTGAAAAAGGGTATCTGGTGAGAATTAATTGTGGCCTTTTCTCTTATGGCAGTCCTTTGAGCAGTGGGTCTCAGAATTGGGTTGCACGGTGCTCTGCTTAGCTGTCTGCGTTATGTGTTCCGAGAAAGGGCAGGACTTGGGATCGTATACCCATGGGTTCAATCATACTTACACCATTTATAAACTTCATGCAGTTTATTTTTTTAAACACACCTCATCTCATTATTTCTCCCAATAACTCCATGATGTTCATTACTCTTGTAGTTTTCATTTTTTAGACGAGGAAATGGAGCTTTGGAGTGCTTGAGGTAGTTGCTCTAGCTCACACAGCTAGTAACGTGGGTTCTCTGAATTCTCTATCTTCCTATCCTTGCAAGGGAGATGATCACACTGCCTACCTCCTAGGGGTATTGTAAATATTAAATGAGATAAAGATTTCAGTGCACAGACATGTATTCAGTACATGTGAGTCTGAGCTCCCTGTTTCAGCCGCTTCCTTTCTGGATGGAATCTTGGAAAGGACATGGCAGGCTAGTGAACAGAATTTTCTTTTCTGGGTCGCCCAAGTAACGTCTCTCCAGACCGCAGCTATTTCCTATGACAATAAGGAAAGAGAAGCAAGCCCACCCTTGCTCCTGAGGCTGTTGAGAGACTCCTGTGCGCAGTGTACAGGTGCTGTACAAATAGAAGGTGTGGTCCTTCGTACAGGTGATTGTTCCCTGGATTCTGTGCTGAGTTGCACTGACAGAAACACTAGGAGAGGAGGTGCCTGAGACCACTGCGCCAGGGCATTTCTTTGTGGTGAGTTAGGACTTAAAGATGAATGCAGGTGCCTGCACCTACTCTAACCATCCACCCAGCAAGCGGTGCCTGAGATTCTTGGACAACATCTCTCTGGAATGCCCCAGCCTGCTTTCAGGGTCTCTAACCTCCAGAGATCCTTAGCCTCAGCTGTTCTAATTCACACACATCCTTTCCTGCTCTTCCTCCTTCTGCCTTTCTTTACTTGCTACGACCTTGGTAAATCAGGAAAATCATCCAAGGGTAATAAAATGAAGACATTTGTTAAGGAGCGACCTAGAGTCATGATAGAGTGGAAGGATTTTTTTTTTTTTTCTTTAAAAACGAACCATGTCAAGAAAAAGATGTTTGATGGCTGAAGTTTTACCTTTTCTAAACAAAACTCAGGTGCACAGAATCGGATTATTTATCACCATTGGTCCCCGAAACCCTCTCATCAGCATTCTGTGAGTGACCAACCTCTTATTTTTCTCTTTTAAAAATAATATAATAAGCAAACACATGCTCGCAACTCTTCCAAAAAACGCAGAGGCTAAGACCTTGTCATCAACCTCATGACCCCCTCAAATTCCTCCTCCCGCCTCCCTCGAGAGGTAACCAGCATCGAGAATTTTGTGTCCATCTCATGCTTTCATTTTTATACAATCTCATCATGTGTGTGTGTGTGTGTGTGTGTGTATGTGTGTGTATATGTGTGTATATATATATATAAAATGAATTTTTTGTTTTGTTGTTTTTCATCTTCATAAAAAGGACATGCATTCTGATATGTGTAATGTTGAAGAAACTTTTTCACTTCTTGTACTTCTAAGATCATATTTTTTGTGTTTTGTTGTAGTTTGTTTGCTTTGACTGCTGCATATTATTCCAACTTGTGAATATACCTCTGTTCATTTACCCACTTAATGCTGATGAGTTTTTATGTTTAATCCATGATTTTTTTCCTATTCATAAACAAGGCTACTAGGAACAGATATGCCAAGGAGAGAAATTTCTGGGCCACAGAGTTTGGGAGTGTTTAAATATAGAAAATATTGCCAACCTGCCTACTGAAACACCAGCTTGTACTCCCACCAGCAATGTCTAAAGAGCTTGAGGAATCACATCTTCCTCAAGTACCGAGTAGGGACAGACATTTTCATTTTTGCAGATTGATTCTGTATAAAAAGCTATGCAATTTTAGTCTTCATTTATAATTTCTTAATATGTGTTTTCTCCTCTCTACTATGCCTGTTCATTTATTTTGCCCATTTTTCTATTGGTTTGCTGTACTCTTCTCATTGACTTATTGTTAGGAATTTCTTAAAGGTTCTTGACGTTAATTTTGTCAGTTTTATGAATAGCTCCATTTTCAATCCAATTGAGATAACTAGTCCAGAGAACAAAGGAAGCATGAATTTCTTTTATTCTTTGATCAAATAAACCCACTATTCTTGATCTACCTCATCCATCGCCTTTAATCTTCTTCCCCGTGACACAAGCAGATTGAATGGAGTTGAGTCTGAGCTGGAAAGGAGTCGACATTCATTAGCACATTCCAAAAGGAAATGACAGAGCTGGTCAAACTCAGAACAAAGGCTTCATTTTATTTATTCTAAAAGAAAGGCAGGGCTGCCCTCCCAATGTCTCTCCAGCTTTAAGTAATGGTCCTTCTCGACGCCTTTACCATCTTCTCAGAAAGCAGGCTGTCTTTCTCCAAGATGAGCAAAGCATTACGGATGAGCATTTCTTCCTTCCTTGCTTCCCTTGGCAGAGACAAGGCAGACACTGGAAAAGGCATGTGGGGATTCGTTACTTATGCAGATGAGCCTCACAATTCAATGGAGCTAATTAGGAAAATGATGGAGTAAATTAGCACTTTATGCAAGTGTATTAATATTAATAAAATTGCCATTTTACCCTGAGGTTAAAACAGAAGTGGCAGAGAGCACAGGCCTGACCAGAGTGGAGACTATGGACGTGGTTGCGTGCTGGGACCATGGCCAGCCTCACCCACCCTGCAGGATCCTGTTCCTTTTCTGTTATCAAAAGTTTCTTAATAGAAAGAAAGGGCGACACATTTCAGTGTCATGGGGGAGCACTCTTTGCTTTATTATTTGGGCTTCTTGAAAGAAAATTCCATCCTTTCCCACGTTGTTGATAATAATAACATGGCTGTTCGTATTGCAGTTTCAAATCCGTTATCTTATTCAGGTTTTACAACAAGCCTATGGGGTGAAGTGGGAGTATGGTCCCATTCTTCATTGAATGCTTTGCCGCCATGTCTTCCCATCATTCATTTCTCTCCATGACCACTGGCTTGGCTCCAGCCACCATCCTCATCTCGACTCTTGGCCCCTAAGATTCATCCTCCAAACTGTGGCCAGAGCAATCACTTGAAATCACACATCTGGTTGTGCTGCCCCAACCCAGCTATAAACCTTTTGGTCGTTCAACCTTGCTTTCAGACTTGACCCAAACTGTCTAGCACACGGGACTCTTTCCCAAACCAACCTCATGGGTCTCTGCATCCTTTCTCAGATCAGCCCCATTTTGACTTTCTGTTTCTCCACATTCCAGCCACAGGGAGCTACTGGCTGTTCCAGGTGCATGCAAGGACCTCTGTGCTCCATCACCTGGCTCCTTGGCGTATTTGTGCAGAAGTTGTTCTCTCCCAGATGCCTTCCTTTGACCCTCTCCCCCAAAAAAACAGCTTTCAAAAAACTCTCTAATTTTCTTCCCAGAGCCCTCCCAGTATGCTATTGTCCCTCATTTACTAGCCAGTCTTCTACCAGGACATAGAATTCCTAGAGGACAGGGGTCAGACCTTGTTGACCGTAAGGTTCCCACTCTCGCACATCAATCGAAATAAAGTGTTGTCAAAAGGATGAATGAACGAGTGAGAGGATGAATGAATGAGTGTGGGTGGATCACACAGTCACTTAGAGAAGGAAGACTTAGAAACCTGTCTTGAAATCCTGTTCTCTCTAATAGTCACGTGGTCGTCTGGATTCATGTTTGGTTCATTACTTTAAGGGTGCTGGTTTGGACGACCTTAAGATTATTCATTAGATGGAGCTTAAGAGGTTCAAATTTTACAAGGCTTGTTATTGGAATTCTTTCTACATCTTCAGTAGATTTGCTTAATTTGCCTCCAGAGGGTCATGGGCTCTATAGGGAATTTTCTATTGTAGTTTACTGGACTTTTATTTTTCCCTGATCATAATTAACTCTCTATTGCCCATTCTTGTTTTGATATTCCAAATCCTAAACAAGATTCCATTTCCATTTAATAGGAGAAAAAATTCCTAAAGCTATATAGATCCAGAACACTTATAAGCCTAATGACCTATATGATTTCCCAATTCAATTTTTTTTTTTTAACTATCCTTGATTTCATTCAAAAACTTTTATCACATGGACACCTTATTGTGACCCAGGCAAAATGCTAGGTATTTGTTCTAATTTGGGGATTGGATTTGGTAATAGTCATGCCAAATTCCTAAATCCATGATCTCAAATGTGCAGTTCTGAATGGCTAGACAGTCCCGAAGTCTGTTGGAGATGTGCTTCTCTTCCCTACTCTGACTCTTACTGAATGCACGATGTTCAGTGGCTTAATTAACCTTAATTATCCTCAGTTTCTCTATCTGTGGAATGATTATCATACTTGAATTCATGTAGAAAGTGTGTTAACTCCTGAGGTAGTGCGTTTTTTTAGAATATCAAATAAAATATTGTCTATAATCTCAAAGAATTGAGCCACAGTGATAGGTGAGTCAATCCGTGATTATCTTACAGTGAAAGAAGGGCTGGGTTGGAATTTGCAAGGAATGCTGTGGGAAAAACAGAGGCCAGGAATCTCCATTAGATGGAGGGGAAGTGGAGTCCAAAAGAGTTTCCAGGAAGAGTTGGCATTTAATGAGATTTCTGAAGGATGAATGAAAGTTGACCAGAGGATGAAGAGAGCATGGGAAGGATGTTCCAGGCAGCAATGAACATATGTGTAAATAGTCTGAGGTGTGATGTACGATGATCCTTTTGGAAAAAATGGGTAGCTCAGGATTGACTGCCAAAAAGCAAAACCTGTGAAGAAGGTAGAAAAGAAAAGCCAGGGAGATAACTGGGAAAAGAAAAGAAAGGATGGTGAGACTAGCAGGGTAAGGTTTTTATTTTGATGAAGAGAGAAGAACAGGCCTGTTAGGAGAAGCCTTTGGACGTATGGAGGGTGGTAGTCAGAATTCTAAGAGTTCCTCCTGCGCATGCCCCATATAAACCCCTCCTCCAGAGGGTGGGTAAGGCTTGTTAATAGGACAGGATTTCATGCTCAGGTTCAGGTTACAGTAAATGGAAAAGGGAAAGGATTTTGTGTATGTAGTTAGGGTCCTTAGAATCAGTTGATTTTGAGTTAATCAAATGGGAGATTACTGTGGATGAGTCTGACCTACTCAAGTGAACCCTTTGAAAGGGGATTCAAAGTGAGAGGTGTCTCCTGCTGGCCTTGAAGAAGCAACCCTCCACCTCGTGAGCTGCATAGGGAGGCTTCTCCCATAGTCAGCGTCCACATGGTGGGGACCTGAGAGCGTCCTCTAGTGGCTGAGAGGGGTGCCTTGCCCACAGCCTGCAGGAAAACGGGAGCTGCAGTTCCCACAACCCCAAGGAACTGAATTCTCCCTACAGCCAGTGAGCTTGGAAGAAGACAAAGGCTCATGTGAGACTACAGCCCTGACCAATGCATGCCTCGATTTCAGCTTGGTGTGGCCCTGAGCAGGGGACACAAATAACTTGTAACAGGACCCCTGATTCGCAGGAACTGTGAGAAAACATATGTGTGTTGTTTGAAGTTGCTAAATGTGTGCTTGTTTGTTACATGGCAATAGAAGTCTCATACAGGAGGCCATGGGTGTCCTGTGCCAAGGGAGATTTAGTGGGATGGTGAGAATGGAAACCAGATGATGTGTAATGAGGAGTAAGTGGAAGATGATGAACTTACGGTGGGTGGAGAAGAATAAAAACAAACAGCTTTCCCTGGATGGGATGGAAGGAGCAGGTGTCTAATTGGAAGAACCAGCGACAGGAAGGTGGGGAGATACTCGTAATTAGGTCAAGCCTATTGAGAGAGTGTTTATTACAGATGCACCATGTACAGAACAAGGGAACAATGGTAAGAGGAGTAGAGAGAGAGAATGGGTGGCAGGGTGTCCAGAACACTATGGGGTTGAGACTGTGAAAAAGTATAGATAAAAGGGGTTTTGAAAGTCAGCAATGATGCAAGGTGGCAGAGGTTAGATACTCGATGATATTAACGGGGCTCTTATTGCAAATATCACATAATGTTTTCGAGCCAGGTTAGGCAGAGGCAATAGGTGATGGCTGAAGCTGGCTCCTGTTCACTGGGGTCCAATCTGTGGGCCTAAGAAGCCCACTGGTGTAGGTTGGAAGGCAGAATACCTAGTGATGGAGCACCTGGGGCTACATAATTAGACAACCAGAGTGCCTATTCTGGCTCTAACCAGCTGGTCCCTTTACTCTGGACAACTCACTTAACATTTTAAAGCCATATTTTTCTTATCTATCTATAAAAGGAGAAAATAATGGTTAACAATTGCTAAATATTGTGAGGATTAAATAGGATCATAAATCTTGTGAAGCTTTGTAATACAATTATTTATTAGTATGTATTATTCAGTTGGCCCGTTAATAAGTGTTACATCTTCGTTCCCCAAGGTTCCCACACTGAGGGCTGTAATGGATTTATCGAGATTATATCATAAGTACTTAATAAACTTCTGTGAAATGTATCTTGAATGAATTATAACTGGGTAGCGGTAAGGACTCTAAGAGCTCCATTTCTGAAGAATAGTAAGTGCTCAATAAAACTTGGCTGTCACTTCAAGTTGTTTTGGTGGCTCAGCAGATCTAAGCCCAAGGTGGAGATGGTGGCATCATCCCACCAGAATCCAGGACAATGCAATAGGTACTCAGTTTTCTGCCCATGACACGGGTAACCTAGAGGGGGGCGTTAGACCCACTGGAAGAACGGCGCTTTCCCGAATTTCAGGTCTCTGCAAAACTCAGCTCTGAGTGAGGCTTTAGTATCCATGCAGGGCCATGGCCCTCCAGGAAATTTCCAAGGAATCCAAAGAATTCCAAGTGCAATGGACAGGAACCCGGGAAGGTGGCTGGTACACAGTAGTCATACTTATTAAGAAAGCAATTTCTCAGTGCTCACTTTAATCCCTTTCTTTGTTTTGCTTCAAACTGACCCATAGAACAGCAATGGGCAATCAACATAATTGACTTAGCCTTAGAAATGCACATAGCTATGTGTGGGCAAGAGATGCTATTTTTGTTTTAAAAAATATGTGTAGATATATATAGTGCTTTGTGGAACACTTGGTGTAAACAAAGAATCTTGTTGGTAATACGGGGGGGGGGGGGACCAGGAAGAAGAAATATAAGACACAGGCTTCGCTCTCCAAGTGCTTGAGCTGGTCAGCTATTGCCTGGCGATGAGGTGGTAGAGAAATAAGACGTGATCTCTGCTCTCCAGGGGCTCACACGGTAAATAGGACAGTACAGAGCTACAGGGCACGCCGCGCACCGAGCAAGGGCAACACGTGTTGCAGGAATCACTGGCATCGCCCATCCGATCGCCAGATGAGGCAGGATCCTGGCTTTTTCATCGAGGGTTGCTGCTGCCTGGTGCAGAGCTGGCACAGTGAGAACTCAAAGCTTATTTCTTGAGTAGCTGAGTGACTTCTGTTAAAGTGAAAACTCGACCCAGCAGGCAGCAGGTCTCCCCCAACCCAGAAGGCATCTACCCGGCATTGTTCCTGGGTGCCAGCGCTGGCTCTGTTCTGCCTCCAGCACCCGTGGTGCTGTCGGAGTCTTTGCTGCGCTGCCTGGGAAAGGTCCCTTGGCAGTGACTTAGCAGAGATTCTGACATGGGAAGATGCCGCCGGATGACTCTCCTTCTTGGAAAAGCAACTTTGGAAGCTGGAGGGAGCTGGTGCCATTCTTCTGGTGTTGATGGAAGACTGAGCAGGACACCAGCAGCTGTTCAGAGACAGGAAAGGCAGCTTCATTCAAAAAGCTATCAGGGTTTGGCAAGGAGCACTCCAATCAGTAGCCTTTCTAATGCGTGTAATTGTTATGCAAATAAGCCACCGAGTTCCCCAGGCTGGGAACAGGAATGTCAGCCCTGGGGGCCCGGGAGATCTGGCACAGATCCCGCCCTGGGGGTTGGCTGTGCTGTCTTGATGCTGGGCTTCTGGTGAACTGGTTTATTAAAGTTGACCATTGGAGGGAAGCTGATTCTTTAAAAAGTAAAAATATTTGAGTTTAATAAGGTGGTCCAGGCCTGGATTTTTGCTTCCTGCCTGCAAATGTCAGAAACGGAATGATAAAATCGGACGCGGTTTAGGGATTGCCAGGTGTCCAAATGCCTCATATTTTGGAGGAGAAGTGGGTCCAGAGTGGTAAAGAGATTTGTCCAAAGAACCCAGCGTTCTGGCCTCCAAGTTCGGGGTCATTTTACACCCACCCACCACCCCTTAAACCTGTGTAGCTGCAACACGGTCTGCTTTTTCTTGAGCCCTACGCCTTGTCTTTTGTCCTTTGTCACCTTCTCTCTTTTCCTGTCCATCAAGTTTCTATTCTAAAGGAATCACGAAGATCCCTGGACAGATAAGAGGTCTTATTTTATTCTCAAGAAGCCACAGTCTGTAATTATGGACAAGACAAACACCCAAATACCTGCAGTAGTAAGTGGAAGGTAGAGGAGGTTGAGGGGAGAGCGATCACGTACCTGGTGCGAGAAATGGAAAACTTCACAGGGTGGAGGACGTTAGGAAACAGGCTTTAAATCTTAAGAGGAAGGGAGCAGAGATACGGGAGCTGGTGGGGCTGGTAGCAGCAGTGCAGACCGGGCTTGTGGAAGGAGCTGCAGCATCTGGATGTGCCTGGGACACAGGGAAGGTGGAGGAGAGGCAGGCAAGCGTGAAAGTGTGCACAGAGCGGTGAAATCAGGGCTGACTCTTGGCAGTGCTTCTCGTCACGGAAAGAACCCCCTCCACCAATGCCTGGATAAGTGATCTTGCACAAGTAACTTAAACCTGTAAACCTTCATATTTTTTTTTCCTCTTTATAAGGGTACTGTGAAGATAAAATACGGTAAAAATGCAAAACACCTAACATGTCCTAAATAAGAGTTTCCAATTGCTCCTTCTTTACCTTGGCTTGGAAATTAGAGTTAGCTATCATGGTTTTCTGTTGGTTCTTATGTGCTGGTGTCACTTACTTTTACCTTTAACCCTCTTTCTAGAATTGGCCAAGTCCAAGTTCACCTCAGAAACCAAGACTGTAATAATTACTGTCTTTTTGGTTCCTTTTTTAAAAATCTCTCTTCTCTAATTATTCTTACATGTAACTGTCAGATTAATTTTCCTGAAGCAGTTCTTCAGCAAATAGTCAATTGTCAACTGTTTATAAATGGGGGAGGGGGGGTGGTCCCCGTCTGTGCTCCTTGTACCAAACCCACACTCCTCCCTCAGGGCCCTGTCCCCACTCCCAGCAGCCCACCGCATCCCTCCCAGCTCCCTCAGATGTGTCCTCTAGTGTATGTCAGACGTTTCCAGTTTGTCCTCAGATGTAGTGGACACATGTATATCTATTATCCTCGGCAGTCCAGGTAGGACTCAGCCATACAGGACAGGCCATCTCCATCATTTGGGGCGTTGCCATGACCACAGCATGGCCTGTCTGGGTCACAGCTTTACACTATTGGGTATAATAACAAACCATGTCCTGATCATTCCACTGCATTGTATCTGTCTCAGGGCTGCTGCGGGACTGAACATACTCTACAGACGAAAACCTTTTCAGTTCCTTGTGTAGCCTCCCTGTGCCTGGCACCGTGCAAGGCACTAGATAAATGCCTAATAAACGCTTGTGAAATAAAGTCACTGTTGACCTCAACATTCACAGCAGGCTCTCCTTTCTTGCCCACAGGGACATGGTTAATTGCGGGGAAACCCTTGGGCCTGTGTTCCCAGCTCATGGCAGGGTTTGGGGATGTGTCATTTACCAGAGTCTCTCTTGCCTGTGAACTGAGCAGAGCTGGCCCAGACCCCACCGAGGGAGAACAGAGAGGAAAACGTACATTCTTGTTTTAGAATCAATTTTCTGACCATATTATGCACTTAAAAATTTAATTTGCTAAAGGCACTTCAAGTGCATTCCTTGTTAACACTTCATTATAAGGTACTTATCAGTAATAAATCCACAGGGCCCATGTGTTTTAAAGAAAACAAGAAATACTTAGAACAAATAAATACATCTTGCTTTGTTCTCATCCTGGAACTATTTCTGTTCTGGATGAAATATGTCATTTCTAATTGAATTGATAAAAGATGTCAGACTATTATAAATGTAGTGTTTTTAATAATCACACAAAATGCCAAACTTCTCTAATTCCTCTTACAGGAATTTAATATAAACTGGTAATTAAGAGAAGAAGGGGAGTTTCTTGCTGACATTCTATGTCAATTTTTGATTATCCCGGTAGGAGCTCTCTCTGGCTTTCTTTTCCTACTTCTGGATGATCGCTAATGGTTGGTGAGACTTCAGGAAATAACCTGTCTGCTCATGGATCTAATCTCTACTCAGCATCCATACTGTTCTCCTTTGTCCTTTCAGAAAGTTCAGGAAAGAGAAGGGCTATCTTTGCCATCCTTATTTCTTTATCTCTCACTCTCATTTCAAGCCTCTCTAATGGGCCCTCTCTGCTCAGTTGAAACACGTTTCCTTAAGGTCGCCAACGTCTTCCCTAAGTCCAGACTCAGTGTTTCATGTTTGACTTTTATCTTACTTAGCCTCTTAATGACATTTGATGAAATGGCTAAGTCTTATGTTTCAAAATTTCACGCTTTCACTCTGAATGGCCAGTCTTCCTCCCAGCTTTACAATTGTTCAGTCTCCTTCTCCCTTCCCATTTCTCTTCAACGTTGGTCTCTCCATCCCTAAGCTTCTCCTGATGAAACACATCCAGTCCCACGGCCTCAAATGTTACTTCCATTCTGATCAAGTCTACATTTCCAACTCCCACATTTTTCTGAGTGCAGTGACCTTAAGCAAGCGTTTGTCCTAGTGGAAGAGACAATACATGCATCAAATCATAAATACATAAAGGAAAACACAGAATGCTAGGTGGCAATATGCACCAGGAAGATAAGGCGGGGAAGGGGTGGGAGACTGTGGGTGGGTGCTTGCCAGTGAGAGAAGCTGATGTGGCCTGGAAACCTCATGACAGCCAGTCATGTGCATGTTTGGCGGACGAGCTTCTCATGCAGGTGAAGCTGCAGCCTTGAGGTAGGAGTGTGCCCAGAGGCCCAGGAACAAGGGGGTGTGGCTCGTCTGGAGTCACATGATGAGAGGAAAGGTCAGAGGGGAGGAGGAGCCAGACCACTGGAGGCTCTGCTTTCAGAGTGGAGGGTCTGGGGCAGAGTTGTGACATCATCTGGCTTGTTTTCAACAGACCATCCCTGTTGCTGTCCTGAGAATCTGATGTAGGGCAGACAGTGCCGAAGCTGGGGGACCACCCAGAGGATTTCATAGTGACCTAGTGAGAGATGCAGGTGGTTTAGTGCAGGTTGGCATGCGTGGAGGTGGGCAGACGGGATGGGATTCTGAATGTATTTTAAAGGTAGATCTGGCATTATTTTCTGATGGGTGGGATGTGAGGTGTGAAAGGATGGGAATCCAGGATGTTTCCAAAGTTTTGGTTCTGAACAACTGAAAAGATCAAGTTGACATTTGCCGAGATGTGACACGTGGGAGATACAAGTTTGAAATACGAGAAAATAAGGAGTTTGGGTTTGGACTCTTCAAATTTGAGATGTTTACTTGAAATCCAAATTGAGAGGGTAAGTGGGCAGAAGAATATTCAATTCTGGAATTCAGAGAAAGATATATATGTGTAATCTGAGTTATTAGCGTGGCAGTGATACTTAAAGCCAGAGGTCAAGATGAGGTCTCCAGGGGAGAGCAGGTACGTAGAGAATGGAGGTTCAAGGACTGAATCCTTCTCCCTCACCCTGAAAATCTCCGTAGTTACAAAGCCTTGTCAATTCCATCCCAGAAATATCTTTTATTATCACCTTCTTCAGAGCTACACGCTTCACACCTCCAGGGGACACCACTCACGTAGCCTGTGTAAAGGGAACCTCCCTGGAACACAACTGCAGGAACGGTATCTATTTTGCAAATGGCTGTGCCTGCTTTACAGCTGGTTTAGTTTAAGCTCTCGTCATTTTAATGGCAAAAGCCTCCTGACTGGTCTCCCTGCTACCAATCCCTTCTCTCTGCTGTGATATCAGAGTGACGATTTTAACCCAAATCTGATCACACCCACCCCTGCTTTCTTAAAAACTATAGGGGCTTCTTGCTTATTAGATGTTAAAGGTCTCATCCTGTTAAAGCCTTCCCAGGCTTGGCCTACCTTCATCTCCGGCCTGACCACTCACGTTCACCAACTACTGCATTTCGTCGTACCGCCTTTGCTGAGTGTGATGGCCCTGCCTGCCGGGTCGGCCAGGAGCCCCAGTTATGCGTCCTGCATCCGGCATTCATTTCTGCCGCCACCAGGCTGGCAAAGCCATTTCTCCATCCCTTCTCTCTCCTCTGAGACCCTCCGTGTCCACCAAGCATTTGTGGCTCAGCTCAGCTCCCACGTCTTCTGCCAGGACTCCCATGGGTACCCTGGTCCATTTCAACTCTTAATCAACCGTGTATCATCTCACGATTCCTCCAGTGATTTCCTGTGTGCATCTGTTATCTGTCCAATGCGATTATAAACTCCCTTAGGGCAAGAAACTGTACCATATTTCTTTCTAGGTACCATAGCACTAAGCAGTGGAGAGACATCTTAATAAATACTTCTTTGAACTGAATTACATATATTGAAACGGCTTCCTGTTTTAACAAGTTCATAGATCAGGTAGGTCACCAAAGACTCCTATACATGCACTAAATAATTCTGTCTGCTATTGTTGGGTGCAACAGTTCCCATGGCTCCTAAATATCTCTTTTAATACTTACAATTCAAGGACTAGATGGCATAGGTTCTACCAAAGTGTATTTATAAGAATATGAAAAAATATGTCCACATGAGTGTGAGTGTGTGACTTCATGTATAGTGAGAGTGACACGTGATTTCTCGTGATTTGGAAAATGCAGATGAATAGATAGCTATCTATGAGCTAAACTGAGAAGGAAGCTGGCTCAGTTCCAGACTGGGTATTCCGGGGGTATTATTTAGTTGTTATTGACACAGTTGAGAATTCAGCTCAGAGATCCAACAGAGAAAGAGCTAGATCTTCCTTAGGAGCCTAGGGCAGGGAGAACAAACAGCTGTAAATAGCTTAGCAATCAGTGCTTCCTATTTTGAATAAGTGTTTCCAACAAGCAAACAAAACAAAACAAAACAAAACAAAACAAAGCTCTTCATAAGCGGAAATAACTAACATCCATCAAGCCTGATAATTTCCAAAACACTTTCACATTTATTGTTTTATTAGACCACCAACTACTATGCAAATAGATAAAGGGGAGAGATGAAAATCCCACTTCTACAAATAAGGAAATGAAAACCCTTAGATACTGAAAGATTGGTCCAGCGTCACCCAGGCAGGTTGCAGAAGAGCGGGGATACAGAACAAGTGTCTTCAGACACAACATCCAGCAACTTTCCACGATGCATGACACTGCTCCCAAAACAATTAAGGTTTCAAAAAGTTTAGATGGCCTCACGTAAAGATTCTGCCTCTTCTCTCCCTACTCCCTTCTGCAATAGGAATACCATGGAGACACTCACCCATATATTTGACAGCAAAGTGAAAACAATGCTTTATTTTTCCCCTTGAACTTTAAAAGGTAATTTAGTAAATAAATGACAAATAAACTGAGAAGAGTAGCTGAACCAGGTCTTCAGTTTCTAATAGAATCATAAATGCCAGAAAGTACTGGGGATGATTTATTATCCTGTTATTATAAGTGACTGGGAAGCTTTCAATGGAGTCCTTGCTAATTTCTAGCAGCTGCATTAAATCAGAAACTCTATTAGCTGTTATAAAACCATCATCCCATTTTCCTGCAAATCAACTTGAACACCTGATGGGAATTTGGAGCCGTTTGTTACTCTCTGTGCTAACCTCATCCTTGGCCTCCAGAAAGGAAATAAACACAAGTCAGAGGTGGCATGCCATTGGCCACATCAACTGTTAGGGATTAATAAATGACTGTCTACTTTTTATAGGAGATACTCTTGATGGGAGAAATAGCTTCCCTCATGAACACCACCTCATTAAGAGACTAGAGACTGAGACATCATCAAATCCCACGTTCTGAATTTGAGCACCCCCCTCACTCATTCTACCCAGCCTGACGCCTAAATCCAGTACCCATCCCCCCTTGTAAGAGCAGAGCAGAGAAGCAGCTGCATATAAATCAGCTGGAAATTGCTGGCACCTCTTCCCTTTGTCCTGATGTTCACAATAGAATTTACCTCCAAGGATTCACTCCCCCATGACCAGATCAGTAACATCTTATGTTGGACAAGTAGTCGATATCACTAACTCATGTTTCAGGAGACAGATGGGCAGGCATGGCTTAGGTGCAATCTGATGGGGAAACCAGGAGAGGCCACCACTAGATGATAAGCCTACTGTGTTTGTGCAGATGCTGGAGTCCGGGAAGCAGAGCAAGCCGCTGGGAACAGGAAATATCTCACCAGGTAGAATAGAGGAGAATTCTCAGAGAAATATATGTTATAGGACTTAGTAATGGGTTGGATATGGAAAGTGTGGTTTCTTGCCTGAAAACTCAGATAGACAGCCAGGCTGGAGGAGTTGAATAAATCAGGGGACTCCTACAGGTTTCATTTTTATGATGAGTTTATATTCCTATATACTTACCTCATATGCTGTCTTTGTTCTCGCTATTTTCTCTGCCCGAAATTATTTTCCACCAAAACGTCACGTGGTTCATCCCCTCACTTTGAGTTTTTGATTGACTGTCTCTTCATCAGAGAGGATTTCCATAAGCACACAATTTAAAATAGGATTTCTATTGCTTGTTATTCCCTTACCCGGCTTTAGTTTTCTTCAGAGCACTTATCACTTGTTATCACTGTATTTTGTTTTTATCTTTTATGTATTGTTTTGTATGCCACTCTAGGTTTGATGTGGCAGTGCCATTGTGTATTTTGTCCACTTCTGTATAAACAATAACTAGAACAGCACCCGCCTCCTGCTGGGTGCTCGTAACTGTTTGAGAAAATGAGCGGGTTTGTCCCAGAAGCAATGGAGAGAGAGAGAGAGAGAGAGAGAGTGAAAGAACTGTAGGCTTAAGAAACCAATTAGTCAGTTATCTTCATATAAGTAACCATTGAAGCCATAGGCTCTGGAGGAAGTATGGAATCAAAAGATAAGAGGGCCTTGAAGAGCTCCAACCTTCAAAAGCCAGGTGGAAGAAGAACTCGCAATGAAAACAAAGAAGGAACAGACTTAGAGGAAGGAAGGAAATCAAGGCAAAGTAGAGGGTGTACGAGGAGAAAGTGATGAAAGATACAGAGATATCAAGAAGATGGTTGAAGAGTATCCAGTGGAAATAGTGTTCTTGATGTTCCCAGAGGCCACAGGAAGGACGGTCTGGTGGAGACATCGGTGTGTGTAGAAGTGTGACTGGGAGATGAGAGCTGAGAAAGAGCGTGATTTGAGATACTTGTCTAAAATGGGGCGAGAGTAATAGAGAAATAGCTAGAAGATGAAGGCGCGAGTAATTTTTTTTTTTAAGTTTAACTTTTCATGTATTTAAAAGCCAGTGGGGAAGATAAACTCGAGATGGTGAGACTGAATGTACAATAAATTCAGGGAGTGTTCATTAGGATTATTTGCCTGGGAAAGCAAGAGGGATGGATCGAAAGCATGGGTAGAGCTATCAGGCAAGACAGGAAGAGGGATAGCACCTCGTCATAACCAGGGGACGGAAGGCCCGGACGCGGATGGGCTTGCGTGCTCAGGTGGCGAAGGTCGCACCACTGCTTCTCACTGCCTCTAAGGTGGAAGGCCTGCGCGCTGAGAACAAGAGGATGTGAGTGGGACTCAAGGATGGAGACGGATGGAGAGGGGAAAAGGCGCCCTGGGGTGGCAGGATGAACAGTAGAAAACGTGCAGGACAGGGTTGTGAGGCCCCTTAGCTTGGGCGAGCATGAGTTTACGGAGAAATCAGCCTGTCCTGTTGTGCTGTTCTTCTCAGCTGAGGCTCAGAGGAGCTGGGTTCTTCTTCCAGGCTTGGAATTTGGTGACAAGGTCGTGACAAAAAGAGTAAAAGGAGCAAAGGAGTTTAAGGCGTTGGACCAAGTGGACAGCAGACCATGAAATCCAAGCTGGTTCAGGGGGACGTGAAGAGAATAGAGGTCTTTCTTGAGGAAGTAGAGGAGCCCATGGTGAGGGCCCCAAAGTTGTGGAAGAGACGCTAGTAGTTAGATGAGCACCTGGCAGCAGAGGGTGTGGTTTTAGAAGAGCAAGAGTATTTGAGTTAGTGATTTGCAGGGAGGTGGGCGAGTCTACTTCCTGACAAGGCCTACCTGCTCAGAGCCAGGCTGGCGTCATGCACAAAATGCATGAAATCCCTTAGAATGAGGGCAACATTTGTCTTTAAATCTGGGCCAGAACTGAGCCCAAAGCGTGGATGAAGAGGCCTCTTCCAGGAGTAAAAAGCCGTCGCCAAGGCAGGCACCGGCTCTGGCGGACAAGTAATTTAAAAACAAACAAGCAGCAAACACAAAATGGTCATCCTGCTGGCACCGCTCGGGCAGAGGGTCAGCTGAGGGGTGAGTGCCAGGCTAGGGCTGGGAGAGGCTCTCCTTAGACCTGGGGACACCCAGAGGTTCCCGATCCCTGGTTCCAGGTGGCAGGACGCTCCGGGGAGTGAAAGGCGCTCTTTCCCATCATCAAAATTACGTGCAAAGGTGACCAACCTCCACCCTGTGATGTGAGTACCTGGGGCCTTGAGCAGGGCGAGCAGAGGGCCACGGTTTCCACGAAGCCCGCAGAGCAACAAGGAAGGGCCTGTTTCTGCTTCTGTTTTTGTTCAGCAGCAAACAGAGCCTCTTGTCCGTTGGGCTGCCCGTGGCCACTGCAGCCATAGTTTGAGAGGTTGGAGGGAAAAGGAGGAAAAAGACATTAAGAGGAAACTGTCACCGTTTCCAAACGCCGTATCACTTGACAGTTTCTCTTCGTGGGGCAACAGCTGCTTACCATGACAAACAATGGCTTTAATAAAAACGCACACAAGGAGATGCAGCACCAGAAAATGAATAATGGAGCTTTCTCCCCGACATGTAATGGGGGGCATTCACCCAGCGATGAATAGGACCTTGGGAATTGTGCATTGCCAGTGCCTTTCAGACAACCCCGGTAGGTGGCCAGCCCTTGTGTCAGGCAGGTTCCAGCTGCAAAGAGCAGAATACATGGCATCTGGTTTGAGCAGAGGTGCTCAGTGTGGGACACGAAACGGCGAGCCCAGTCATTGAGAGGGATGGCAAAGCAGGTTGAGCGCTCAGAAAGGCACGCTGCAGAACTGGGGCCACCAACGGATTCTGTTTTACACACAGGAAGCTGTCCCCACTCCCAATCAAAGCCACCAAAATTGGAAAGCCACCGCTGCCAGGAAACTACTGCCTTGGGGAAGCTGCCTTGAACAGGAAGCCACAGCAGCCCTGCCTAGGGGACCAGCACCAACGGGCATGCCCTTTCCCTGTCCCTGGGTACCTGGGGAAGCAAGTACTTGGGCCCTTGAGCCCCAGAAAAAGCAAATGCCTCCACGATAATGCTCACCGGGAGGAACGGCAGCTGCGCTGGTGGCTCTTGGGCGAGAAGTACAGTAAGTCACACGCGGGGTGTGCTTTGGTGGTTTTAGGATCCCACAAATCCGAATTTGGGAACAGATGGCGGTGACTCGTCTATGGGTGTACTTTAGAGGAGGGAGGACACAGTGTAAAAGAGAGGGCGGGGAAAGTGAGAGGACGGTGACGGAACAGCCTGTCCTCAGCCTGGGACTGCCGTGGACACGGCCTCCCTGGAGTCTCCGTAGCCCTGTGTCCTTATGCTTCACTCACTACCTGTCACCTCTGCACAGACACGTAAGGGGGAAAAGCTCTTAGCCACTGAAAATTCCACAGAGGGGCCATTTCAAGTCAGAGATAGAAGTGGAAAGTGGAGACACATAAAAATATTTTATTCATATTATAAAGAGATAGAAGTGGCGAAAGTGAAGAGTGAAGAAAAGCCACGATGCAACATGAACACACAGAAGAACCAGGAATGGCGGTCGGGGGTGAACATATGGAGTCATGTGAAGAAAGGCGGTGTCTACAGGGACTTCAAGGATCGCCTAGACACTGATAAAGTCATGAAGGTCTGCTCTCGTTTGTTTTAGCACACTAAGGACATGAGCGTTAGTTAGTGGAAAGGAACAAAATAAAAGGGGAATGGCAGAGCAAACTGCATTTCAGCCACTGGGGAGTTTTACCCAATATTCTCTGATCACCTACCATGTGCAGGTTATCAAAATGAGTGAAATAATCGTTTGTCTGTGTCCTCAAGGGAATTAAGACATCCACGGATCTTGTCAGAGCCATTACCAGGAGGAATCTAAAAGATAGAGTTTTTTTAGCTTGCCTTCTTTCTCAACATCTGGAAGAAAAAACTTCTTTATTATAGCTGGTCACTATGTGTAAAGGGTTAAAAACCCGATAGCACTGTGATGTAAGGAATAGAAAGAAAAACAAAGACTGTGTCACTGCACCCAAGGAGCTGAGAGTCAATTTGAGGAGCTAGAATACACCAAGGAAATAACAGTACACATTTTGATTGGCAAAGACTTAGTACAATATAGGACACAAAGAAGTGCCTTCCTAACTGCCAAAGGAAAGGTACACAGAGTAAAAGCTATAGCAGCTCAGAGAAATGAAGGATCCCTTCAGTTTGGAGTGCTGGAGGAAGTTTTTGTAGTGGAGGTAAGATTTGAGCTAAATCTTACAGGAAAACGCATATATGGGAGACATGTGTGATGTTTGAAGTGAGGGTTTATAGGATACTCATGGGAAAATGATTTCATTAAAAAGAAAACATTTAATAGCTGGGGGGGAGGAAAAAGTTGGGTTTTTATTATAAAGAGCGATGACTGCCAAGATAATTTGAAATATGTTCTGTAGGCATTCCAAAGGAGATAAGCTTGATACTGTCCAGAATCAAGTGTATATGATTGTGGACTTTTCAGGACCATGGTAACCACTTGATCTCTTTTTAAACTGAAGTAAGAGCTAGTTTTTGTTTGTTTGTTTGTTTTTGTTTTTGCTTTAAATTTCCTCCCCTTTGTATTTTTAACTATATGATTCTCTATATTAATATTATATTAATTCTCTATTTTAATATTAATATTAAAATTAATAAAGTATGCAGTATACTTGACAATAATATATATTATTATTATATAATATTATTATATGATATATATATTATATATATAATATATATAATATAATAATATTACATAATATTATATATTATTATAAGCACCCCCCCCAAAATAGTGCTTCTGTTTTAGGCAAGTCACCTCCAAATATGAATAAAATATTTTTATGTGCCTATATAAACATAAGTCTTGAGAATTTTTCAAAGATAAGATAAATTTGAATGGAAAAATGTCTTGGAACCATGATGGATGTGAAGAGAAGGTGCTTTGGTACACCTGCCCCTTTAGGATGGAAGGTGAGGGGCACAAAGAACTAGAAACCATAAAGAGGGAAATGGACAAGTCACAAACAAGCAAACAAGAAAATAAAACATGTCCTCGGGGAAATCAGTATCTAAAGCTGCCACAGTGTATTATCTAAAATATCCAGTTATCACCAAAAAAATATGAGACATGAAAAGGATCAGCAAAGAGTGGCCCATACAAGGAAAAAAACGTAGGCAACAGAAACTACCTGTGAGTGGACGCAGATGTTATATTTAACAAAGACTTCAAAGCAGCCATTATAAATATGTTCAAAGAAGTAAAGAAAACCAGGCAAAAAGAAGTAAAGGAAGGTGTTATCACAATGCCTCATCAAATAGAGAAGATAAAATAAAAAATTGTAAAAAAGAGGGTTTACCTGGTGACGCAGTGGTTAAGAATCCGTCTGCCAATGCAGGGGACATGGGTTCGATCCCTGGTCCAGGAAGATCCCACATACCACGGAGCAACTAAGCCCGTGTGCCACAACTACTGAGCCTGTGCCCTAGAACCTGCAAGCCACAACTACTGAAGCCCACGCACCTAGAGCCCACTCTCCACGATGAAGAGTAGCCCCAGATCACCGCAACTAGAGAAATCCCATGTGAAGCAACAAAGGCCCAACGCAGCCAAAAAAATAAATAAAAATAAAAAAAGAACCTAATGGTAATTCTGTTGTTGAAAACTATAATAATTGACATTTTTTAAAAAAATTACTAAAAAAACTCAACAGTAGATTTCAAGTAGAAAAAAAGAAAAAAAATCATTGCACTTGGACATAGATTGATAAAAATTATGCACTCTGAAAAACAGAGAAAAAGGAATAAAGAAAAATGAACAGAACCTTAAAAATGCCTGGGATACCATGAGGCACACCAACATGTATGAAGTGGGAGTCCCAGCAGAGGAGAGAGGAAAAGGAGCAGAACAAAATATTAGAAGAAATAGTGGCTTAAATCTTTTAAAAATGATGAGAACATTTATCTACATACCCAGTAAGCTCAACAAACTCCACGTACAACAAATACAAAGAGATCCACACTGATACACACCATAGTAAAAATGTCAAAAGACAAAGAGAAAACAACAAGAGAAAAATGACTTATCACATGGCTTTTCATTACAAATAATGAAGGTCATGAGGCAGTAGGGTGACATATTCAAGATGCTTTTTTTTTAAAAAAAGAAAAACGTCAACCTAAGAACATATCCAGCAAAACTAACATTCAAAAAATAAAGGTGAAATAAAGACAGTGCTAGATATAAAAACTGAGAGACTCCATTGCTTGCAGATTGATGTTCTTCAGACTGAAAGCAGGAGACTCCAGGCAGTGAGGCAAATCTACACCAAGAAGCAAACATCACTGATAAAGGTAGTTATATAATTATGAAAGACTGTATAAATGCCTATTCCTTCTTTCTTCTGGTAACTGATTTTAAAAAAATGAAACACTTGTATAAAACAATATGTATGTAATTAAAATGTTGTGCCCATAACATATAGAAACGTAATATACTTGAAAATAATAGCATAAGAGGTGAGTGGGAGCAAAGGTGTACTGGAGTAAGAAAATGACCCCAGACAGTGACTCAAATCCACAAGAACATAGAAGCAGAACCAGAAATAGTAACTTAGATGGTTAATACAACAAAATTTATAAATATACCTGTGCTCCTTTTCCTCAGCTCTATAAAAGTCATAAAGTTAATTAAAATTATGATTTGTGACAATATGTTGTTGGGTTGTAACATATACAGAAGTAATATGTATAAGACTAATAGCACAAAAAGTGGGAAGAGGGACTAGATCTATATAGAAGTAATGTTTCTGTATCTCACTGGAATTAAGTTAGTATAAATGTGAAGTAGATTCTGGTAAGTTAGGGTGTATATGATAAGCTTAGAGCAACCACTAATAAAATATCTAAAAAAAAAAGTAGAGTGGAACTTATTAAAGAAATTGTTATACTAAAAATTATTCACTTAATGTGGAAGAAAGCAGTAAAGGCAAAGTAGAAGAACAAAAAAAGACATGAGAGATGTAAAAAACAAAAAAGCTAAATCTAAATATATCCATAATAACATTAAATGTGAATAGATTAAACAATCCAATCAAAGGGCAAAGATTGTTAGACTGAATAAAAAACAAGATCCAACTCTATGCTCTCTGTGAGAGACACACGTTAGAAACAAATGGACTGAAAGTAAAGACGTGGAAAAGATATATAATGCAAACAGGAATAAAAAAGCTAGACTGGCTTTACCACAAAAGAGACTTTAAAAGAAAACACATAGTCAAAAAATATAGATTGAGAGACATTTTATGATGATAAAGGGCCAATCCACTAGGAAGATATAAAAATTATAAACATATATGCATCTAACAACAGAGCCACAAAATACCTGAAGAAAAACTGACATAACTGTTGGAGAAACGAACAGTTCAACAATAATAGTTGGAGACTTCTAATCCACTTTCAATAATAGATATAAAACTAGGCAGAGTATCAACAAAGAGAAGACGTGGACAACACTGTAAACCAACTAGAACCAACGGGTATTTATGGAACACTCAGTTCAGCCACAGAGGAGTACAGATTACTCCCAAATACAGCCAGAACATTCTCCAGGATAGATCATACGTGAGCCAGAAAACAAGCCTCTACAGATTTTAAAGGATTGAAATCACGCAAAGTGTGGCATCCACCCATAATGAAATGAAAATAGCAATCAATATGAAGACATAACCAAGAAAAACATACGGGATGCAGGTAACACATTGCTTAGAGAAAAAATGTGTAGGTGTAAAAGCCTATGTGTAAAAAGAGGAAAAACATCAAATCAAAAATCTAACCTTCCACCTTAGGACAATGGAAAAGAATAGTAAACTTAACCTCAAGCAAGCAGAAAAAGGAAATAATAAAGATTATAGTAGAAGTTAGTGAAATCAAGGCTAAAAAAGAGAAAAATCAATGAGACTAAAAGTTGGTTCTTTAAAAACATTGACAAAATCGACAAACCTTCAGGTAGAGTAAACAAGAAAAAAGCAGAGAATACTGAAATCAGAAATAAAAGAGGGATATAACGAATGGCCTCATAGAAATAAGAATTGTAAGAGAATATTATTAACAATTGTATGCTGATAAATTAGATAGCTCAGATGAAATAGACAGCTACCAGACTGTGTAACTGAACTTTGGGAGATGGTGCAGTGTATGTGCTTGTGAATTATTCCCAACAAAGATTAGGAGCTGGTTTACCTATATAGTCGTTTCTGTCAATTATTGATTGAAGGTTGCCCTTGGCACTTTTGACCTGCTACATGCATTGTGGGAATGGCTTCCTGTCATCCTACAAAGGCCCTCAGGCACAGAGATGCTGAAAGTAGAAGCAGGAAGTCATCTAGATCACACTGAAATGGTAGGTATATGGGTGTGGGGCAGTAACAGTTTCTGCTATGAGGTGAGAGGAGAGGTGATGACATAAAATAATTAACACATGGTTTTCCTTTATCATGGATTTGGACCCTGTATTGAGAACATACGTCTTTTTGGTGTGAGCACTTCATGAAGCTGTTAAAGTCCTGGTGGTCTCCATGGTTGCTGCTTAGAGATTTCTTCTTCTATTAACCATTTAGTACAATTGACAAACACACTTACATGGAAACACAAACATGCATGAAGCACAAACTCTCATCCCTGTCATGTGGACATCTCCCACTCATGTTCCCCAGAGTGCCTCCTCCAAACATGGATTTCCCTTCTCAAGCCCCCTGTGCTTTCTCACATTCTTCAAAAATGACCTAGATTCCCATAACTCCAAAAACAATTGGAGCCACCAAATGTGAATTATTTCGATTTCCATCAGCCTATTTACAAACTCCCTTAATATCAAAGTTTTGAGTTTGTTGGATATTTGTTTATTAAGGAGTGTCCTTTAGAGGGAAAAAAAGGAAAGGAAGCCGTATTAGGCAGAAGAAACTGAGCTACAATGTGGAAGCAGGAGCTTCAGCTGACCTCACCAGGCATTCTAGAGCCTAAATGGCCTGATACGTGTCCCATGTTGGGCCAAAGTGGCTTGGCCTTTAAACGCTACCTCACCACTCATTGGTTGAGGGCCTCCCTCGGAAGGGCGTGACTTCAGACAAGGCAGTTCCCTGTAGCTGAGTTACCCCTGCAGGGGTTGCTAACACTCCCCACAGCAGGACAACCCTACTAAATCCTCCTTTAAAAGGAGATTTGCACAGCACGTCTCCAAATCCACCATAGCTCACCTTGTGCCACCCAGACCCATTTCTTCCCGTGTCTCCAGGATTCCACTGGGGTCTTCTTCCCAGAGGAGACTTAGTAGAGGAATGTTAGCGGGATGAACTACTGCCCCCAACTCTGCAGCTGGTTTTGGGATCGCAACTGAAACTCAGCCTCTTTTTCCTCCGCTCTCCATCTGGATACCCGCAGCACGGCCCTCTGCTGCCCCCCATGGCGTACCTGGGGGCGTGAGCAAGGCTGTCATCCCTCTGAGCTTTTCTCAGGCGGGGGCTGCTGCACAGGTATCCATCCGTCGTCACCACTGGGCAGGGGCGTGCAAGAGGCACCAAGTGGGTCACCTGGATGTCACGTACGGCTCCCCTGCCCCGCTGCATCACAGCATTATTATTTCATCTTTTTCGTAACTTTCTTCCTGCAAGTCCCAAAATACATTAATATCCAAACACGCAGCCGTGATAGCAGTCACAAAGTTCCCCCACCATCCCTCGCTTTCAAGTACTTCTATTTCTTCGTTTCTTTTGTTGTAAAGCCCTTGAGCGAGTAGTCTAGATGTTATTCTGTGCTCCATCTCCTGACTTTTTAGCTCATTTGAGACTGGCTTCTCCCTCCAGCACTATCACCTCTTTCCAAGGTCAAAAATCTGGCCTAACTGCCAACACTCCTTCAGATCTGATTCTGCATCATGGGGCAGAGCTGCCCACGTGTCTTCGACTTTCCCTTCCTCTTGGTTTCTTTGATGCTTCCCCGGTTCCAGGCTCTCCTTCTGCGGCTGCTGCCTCCCTTCCTCACCGGTTCCTGTCTTCGCCTCACTCCCTGTATGCTGCTGCCCTCCAGGGCTTTGTCTCCTACCTCCTCTCTCCCTGCACTTTATTATTAGCAAGGGTGTCATTCATCGGCTACCAGCTCTAATCCCAGGCATCTCCAGACAACCTCTCTGTCTTCACTCCTCTCCTGTTGAAGACAGTTCAGACTCAAGGTGCCATGAACAACCCGCTAAACTCTTTTAAAACCAACTCCTGCCATGACTGCCTCCACTCTCCTGGTCAGCCTTGAACATGGAAGCAATGGATGAGTCGTACTTCTCTCTCTCTCCCCCTTGTTGATGATGGAGTCGCCTGTCTCTTGTCTCACTCCTTCCCTCGGTTCCCACAGTTTCTGACCCGAGCCCGCTGCATTTTGGCTGAGCTGCCATGGTTGGCGCTGACTGGGTTTCCCTCTGGCTGCTCCGTCCCTGGCAGCGGCTGTGGGGTCGTTTCCATTAGGCAGAGCTCAGAGTCAGCTCAGGCTGTGTGTGGGATCTGGTGGAGTTTTTGCCTTTGCCTTTCATTGTGAAGGTGAGCAGACCTTAAAGAGGCTACATTTCTACCAAGGGGAGACAGGAGGGTTGAGACAAATTGTGAAAAGCCGTCAGGTAAAGTGGGATGAAGTTTGGGTAGGTGTGCACGCCAGGAAATGGGTTTTTCAGATGTGATGTCCTGCTCTCCCTTTGAACGCACAGGGTCAGGAGGGTCCTGGCAGGGCTGAAATCAGATAGACACACGTGACATCTGTTGCCCAAACCGAGGACCAAGGACCTATTCTGGCCCAATGATTCATTTTCATTCATTTATTCCTGTGCTTCCTCTTTTCACTAAAGCTTTTAGGAAGTATTTAAAACAACATTGTTCTTGGGATGAGGATATAGTAATAATAGTTTAAAAAAAGCAAACACTTTGGCCATTATTATATTATTACTATTTATTGATTACTATATTATCACATATCATATTCCATAATACTATGTAGTAAAGATATAAAACCCATGTATGTGAAGTAGTTTCAGGATCTTTACAAATATCAATGCACCACTCGGGGCCTTGAGAGCAAGGAGGCCGCTGTCAAGTGTGGCCTTAAGAGCAAGTGCTTCCCGCGACAGTGGGCCCGCTGCTGTGGCATCTAGAAAGGCTGGCCGTCGTGTGGCCCGTCTCTCAGAGCATCCCAGAGCGTCACCGCTGCCCGCGGCTCTCTCTAGCCCTGAAGGGCCAGCGGGCCGGCAAGTGTGCACAGAACTCTCTGCGAGACGTCCACAGCCGTGTCAGCCGCGTCCCAGGTGTGGGGTGTGCTCTGCCAGGGACCCCCACACACCATCTAAAAAGTTCTCACAGCGACCCTGTGAGGCAAGGTTACACGTCAGTAAGAAGAGGCCGGGAAAAGTGCGTGACGGGCTTGATGGTGATGATTACAGCTGTCCTCTGCTGGGTCCTCTGAGGCGGGGTTTGGGGCACAAGGTATTTATTAGGGAAGTCCCTGGGAATCAACAGCTGTGGAGGGGGCAGGGGCGGGAACAGGAGCGTCAGAGGTCAAGGTCAAGGGGGTGACACAGCTCAGTCCGGACCCTCTCTCACTGGGTGGAAATGACTAGGCCTTTACTCTGAGCCTTGATGGGTCACTGGAGGTGGGCCGCACTGGGGAGGGATTTCCCTGGGGAGGAACTGGGGGGGATCCCGCTTGCAGAGGGGTCTCCCTGCCTTGAGAGGGAGGGGACCCCAGAGGCCGCCACCTGTCAGCCCTGCCAGCAGCTGGACCAGCGAGCATTCCCTTGAAGAAGGGCAGGAGCAGCTTACCCCTGCACCCACCACAGTCGTGGGAAGTAAAACGTACTAAGTGCTTAACAAAGATGAATGAACTTAATCGTGATAGCAACCCTATAAGGTTGGACGGCTAGTCTTTCTGGGTGAGGAAAATGAGGCTGGTGAGGATAGGGAACTCACCTAGTCACACAGGGTCCAAATCTGAGCCGCGATGATCTCCCCTTTCCTGTACTGTCAGCCACGCACGAGCAGTGACAGAGAAAAGTATAGGAGATGCTCATATCCCAAACAAGTTATTTATACAGGTAGGAATAACACCCTTGGGAAAGAGGAAGGCAAAACAGAGCGCATCGCCATGTAAAGGGAGCAGGGATCGGAAGGACGTTGACCTGGGTTTGGATCCACCGCCGTCTGGCTGTGAGGCTCCTACCAAGCCACACACACCTGCCGGGCCTGTCTTCCCATCAAGGTGGCCTGAGAATACCCTCCTCTCTGGCCTTCAGGAAAGGGGCCGTGGTGTCTGCCCAGCAGGTGGTCACGTCACATGACGTTCACGTTAAACTGTGTTGTCCACAGTGTCTTCCGCGGTGTCCCGGGGGACCCTGGCCACGCCACATGACGTTCACGTTAAACTGGGTTGTCCACAGTGTCTTCCGGGGTGTCCCAGGGGACCCTGGTGAGGACGGTGACATCATGGAAGAATGGGAGCTCGGCTGAGCTTTGAAAGTACTGATGGGGTGAGGAAGGAGGAGAGTGGGGAACAGGGTGGGCTGGCGAGAAGGGCAGAGGCAGGGAAGGGACAGCGGTACTCTTAACAAAGACCCTGATGTTCCCCGCGCCATTGCATGACGTTCTCCCACCTCCAAACGGACAGGTGCCATCACCCCCCTCAATTTCCAGATGAGAAACCTGGGCTCTGAGGGTCTATGAGACGTGCCTTCAGGGGATACCCTTGCTCAGTGGTGGGACCGTGATTTGGACCCAGTCTGCAGGATTCAAGTCCATGCTCTGAGCGTGATGTCATGCCCATGTCTGCTGCATGTGCGTCCATAACATGTCTCTGTCGAAGGAGATGGGGAATCCAGGTGTTTCCGGTGATTCTCTTCTTGTTCAAGTCATAGTTCCATGTGTGTTTGGAGTCAGCATTATTCAGACAAGGTCTGTGCAGAAAGGGTTCTTTCCTTTTACCTGTGTTCCCACGTTCTCC
The DNA here is from genome assembly GCF_028023285.1 of Balaenoptera ricei. Lineage (NCBI taxonomy): Eukaryota > Metazoa > Chordata > Mammalia > Artiodactyla > Balaenopteridae > Balaenoptera > Balaenoptera ricei. The sequence goes on from NC_082646.1 coordinate 1,397,143, forward strand.
AGCTTCATCTGCCGTTTGCTGCCCGCCCCGGGGTGTTTCCTGGACTGCACCTTTCCTCTCACAGCTGTATGCATGTGTCTTGCCCTCCGGGCTCAGCGCAGAAAGATTCCTCCGCCAGTTTCTGAAGGCTTCCCTCCCCAACAACTGCTGCTCACGGGATGGGCAGAGCCCCGATGCTGCCATGTACGTTCACTGGCCTGAGCCGACATCCAGGGGGGAAATAACTCGGGTGCAGGTGTGTAACGCCGGAGGGGGTCAACACACAGCTGGTGGCCCTGTAGCTAGGATTGGAACAATGCTCAGGTGGAAAATAATAATAAATAATGATAAAACAGCAGCAACAACCATGGCAACAATTAGTAATAATAATATTGTCGTTATGATAGGAAGAAGAACTAATATTTACTGACAACCTTGACCTTGGCATCCTCTCCTGCCTCCCATTTCTCTTCTGCTAGGTCAGAAATTCGAATGAATGGAAATAGGAAGGACATTCTAACAGCAAGAGCTGCCTGTCGATATTGCAAGGCCATCTGTGATGTCGTGATACTCGTGTGCATGGAAGTGCCCCCAAAAAACCTGGGGACCATGAGCCAGGGGTCGCACACAGGATTGTAGCGTTAGCTACATGTTAGCACAAACAAACAATGCCTGAGATCCCTCCCTAGTCCAAAATTCTAGGACACAGGGATCAGGGATTTCCCAAGAAGCCTGAAGCTGCCCTGTCGTGCCTGTGAGGTCCTGAGTGTGGGTGGGTGATGCCCCGCCAAGGTCCCATGCTTTTGGCGTGGGGGTCAGGTGAAGTGTCACAGCTGCACGTCCACATTCGTGGTTCCCCGTGAGCTCTGCCGAGCAGGGCTGCTCTTCTGCCTGGCAGATAAGACCGTCTCTTTGTTTCTCGTCTACTCAGGGAAGGCAGACTGGTGGGGACGTGATGCTCTGAGGTCAGAGGTGCTGAAGTGAAAAGCTATGTTGGGGGACAGCTCCTGATTTAAAGCAAATCTAGCACAAAATAAGGCAAAGACTCAAAAATCGAACGCAGTTACGTGATTGCCGGTGATTGGATCCACGCAGCAGCTCGCCAATCTCCCGAAGCTCCCCTTGCTCCCCAATCCCAGCTGGCCGGGTCTTCTCCGGAAGGTGGGCTGTCTTTAAGTTTAGAACCATACAAGTGCAACAGCCCAAGCGAGAGCCAGTGTGAAAAGCCGTTTTAAAGGTGGATTTGCACATTGAAGGAGCACCTCTAAAGAAACAAATGACCAAATCCTTAACTTGGTGCCCCCTCTATGACAAATATTAGAATAACAGTCAGGGTTTCCTTTGAGCCACCATCTTCCATTCACTCACACTGTGGTCTAGACTCAAAATCTTTTCCTCCAGCTCTGAGTGGAAATCACTGATTAGGCAAACTGCTGATGTACAAGCAAAATGAGCCTGTTTACCATGTGGGAGCTTGCTAATTGCAAAGAGACGTGAGTTCCAGGCTCGCTCCTTTGTCTGGGAAAAGCTGTCTTCGCCGTGACAGAGGAGGGTGTGCAGGCATGAGGAGCCCAGGCCTGGAATCGGGATGATAATTGGCCTAGTTTTTGTGCTTGGCTTTTCTCTTACTGGGTTTTCTTCCTGAGACAATTCATCAAGAAGCATCCTCGGCCGTCTGCTGTGCAGTGCTGCACGGTCCAGTTAAAGACAAAGGCTGGTAGGAAGACCCTCCTGCAGAAAAGTGTCATACCCGTTCACTTAGTAAAGGTTTATTGAGCACCTACTTTTTGCCAGGCTTTGTGCTTGGTGCTGAGGATAGAGACAGACTGATCCTCCATCAAACAGAAAAGAGAAAGTGTCCTGTACTTACCTAGGCCAACCACACTGCAGTAAGATGACAGTAAGGAAGGATATGATTCTGAGGGGGTGCCGAGGAGGCAGGAATACTTATGCTGGGAAACTGGGGATGTACCCAGAGAAGGTGACTTGTGAGCTGGGTGTAGAGATGAGCTTGGGAATTGGACGTGCAGAGGAGGGCACTTTGGAAAGGAGAAACAGCACGGGCTGAAGCAGAAAGAGATGCGAATGGAAAGGCCCGTGTTCCCACAATGGGCATGGATCTATGAGCTGTTACCTCTGAAACAGGATTTGCAGATCATCTGGTTCAGTGACTTAGTTTTCAGGTGAGGCCCTCGAAGGCAGGAGAGTGGAAGTAACTTCTCCAGAGTCTGAAGCTCTGACCTCTTCCGCCCCTTTGCACCAGCCCCCTGTGTGTATTTGTATCTGCTGTTCTTGGGGCATATTTATGCTCTGGAGTTACTTGCATCTCATATCCCTGTGCCTGGCGCTGGCTTTCTTCCCCTCGCCAAGTCTGCAAATAGCATCCTCTTGGCTCTTCCGCCTTAAATGCATCCATCCATCCACCAGTCAATCAGCCTATCTATCAAACGCATATATACAGACTACCATGTCTGGCCCTTTCTACACTGTTTCTTTCTTTTGCTCTCTAGAGCTCCCCATCTCTTGGTGTCGCTCATCTTTAAAATGAACTTGTTCTTGATTGATTTAAGATATGAAGATCTCAGAATCTCTTCTTTAGTGGTTTCAACATGCCTAGAAGCATAGGTATTTCAGAGCTGAAAAGACACCAGGATGTAACTTGGCGTGCTGTATGTGTCTCTTAGTTTCTACACTTCCAAGAAAACTATTTTTAGAACCCCCTGCCCAGCACCACTGGTTTGTGCTAATTAAAATGAGTACGATGAGGTTCATTTCTGACAGGCCCTGCCTCTTGCAGAGGACAGTCACCTGTGCCCTATTTCAGAGTCTGGGCGGCTTATCAACTTCTGCTTCTCCTCCCCGCAGGCCCCCGGCACCCTCAGCCTCACTCTCGTTCAGCCTCACCGCCCGATGACAAGGTTTTCTAGCTGCAGACCTGGTCTCTCTTCTCTGCAGACCCTCAGTGACTGGCGTGGGTGTCAGAGCAAATGACTAAGTCCAGGAGTGGTCGGAAAAACAGTCTGTGGAACAAAATGCACACTTGGCCAGAGGGTGGGGCGGTTAGAAAGGCGCATATCTTGACAGAGAGAGAGAAGTGTTGGAATTAATTCATAAACGTGTTGGATGGAAATTAGCAGATGAAGATTTGCAAGGGGAGAAGAGACAGAGGGGGAGAGAAATGGGAAGAGACAGACAGATGGAGAGGGGGAGGGAGAGGGTGGAAAATAGAGCAGAAGATGCAGCTTTATTTCGCAGCCTTGCTTTACCCTCCGTTGAAGCAGCCTGTGCTTTTGCAGGGATCCTGCTTCGCCTGTGGTTTTTGCTCCCCTTTTTAACCTCTGCCATCCTCAACCCCGGATCCTGGCCTCACCCCAGCTTCCTGCTTCCACAACAGTTGTGCTTTTCACACACATGGGATTCCTGGCTTTTGATGAGGGGACTCTCTCTCTCTGCAGAGAGCACCAAACTTCTGATGTCCCCATGCTAAGAGGAAAGGACTGGGCCTTTAGGGGGAGATGTTCACTCCTGATGCTCTGATCTTGTTCAAGTCACCCTCTTTGAACCTCGGTTTTCCACCTGTAAAATTAGGATTCCTGGGCAGGCTAGATGCAATTATGTGTATAAGTCATTTACCTGAGAATCGGGTGTGCTGTATACATTCAGTTATTATTATTGTTATTATTGTTATTCATAGCAGCAGTACAAGTAGCAGATTCTAAATTCTCTCTCTGGTGTCCTATACCTAGTAGCTCAGTCTTTCTAGTAGAGGTAAGAGGTCCAAGCACTGTGTTTAAGTTCAGCTTTAGGGCCAAGACAGACACACATTACCCTGTTTCCATTCCTTAATTGATGGTTGGAGTCTTGCCACGTGACACAGCGTCTGTTGGATGATGTTCCTTTCTGGAACAGACTACAGGCCATCACCCAATCCCATTTTGAGAGAACGCTTGAGATCACCACGTGTGAGACCAGACACGGTTGGGTTCATTTTCTTCCCTCTATAACAAGGGTTTGCCCTGAAGTATCTCCTCCCCCCAAGCCCCTTTCTGCCTCCCCAGATTCAAGGTACCATCTCTAAATCAGCACCTGCCTGTAGTCTTACTGTGGGGAGATCCTGAGTTTTTTCCAAAATAGATCTAGATAAACTGAAGTGTGTGTACACTTAGGATTCTTGCAAGGTTATTTCAGTCTCTCTGCATCCTGATTTCTTTCCCGTTCTCAATGACATCTAACCCCGGGTTTCTGTACCACCTGCTTTAGGACCTCTTCCCCCACCTATGAACGGGAACAACAAAACAAACTTTCCATAAAATCCACTCACACCAATGCACGCACTCTTCCCGAGTGTTTTACAATTTGAATTCTTTAAGCACGAATTGGACTTTGTCTTTTGAGAAGGAAACATTAGGCATTAGCTTGCTTGTGATAAACTACATGGGGAGAGGGTAGAGAGGTTTTCCTCCCTTCCCTTTTCTAGGATGTTCCTGAAGGAAAGCAGTACCAGTTTAAACTCTTTTAGGAGGATTGCTGCAAAGGGAAATTGAGATGGGTGGTAGTTAATTTTATGTGTCAAAGTGGCAGGGCCACAGCACCCAGGTATTTGGGACAAATTATTCTAGATGTTCCTGTGAAGATATTTTTAGATGAAATTAACATTTAAAATAGTAGACTTTGAGTGAAGCTGATTAACTTCCATCATGTGGGTGGGCCTTATCCAAGCAGTTGAAGGTCTTAATGGAAAACCACTGACTTCCCAGAGGAAGAGGGAATTCTGCCAGCACACAGCCTTCAGATGTGAACTGCAGCATGAACTCTCCCCGGGTCTCCTGTCTGCAGGTCTGCCCCACAGACATGGCACACCACAACTGCAGAGGCCAGGTACTGGAAATAAATCTAGCTAGATAGATAGGTTAGGTAGGGAGATAGATAGGTAGGTAGATATTGTATTATATATCTTCTCCCTATATATCCTATCCAGCTTCTATCTTCATATATATATATATATCTGTCTGTCTGTCTCTCTGATCCTGCTGGCTCCATTGCTCTGGAGAATTCTAATATAAGATGCTTGGATGCATCTTTCTCTCTCCTGTAATGCTCCCTTCTTTCCTTTTCTTCTACTTTCTTGTTGCCATTTCCTTTCCCGTCCTCTTTCCCAAGACTTCCTGATGCTTGGAGGAGGAAGTGTCAGGAGTGGATTCTATTTCCCCCCTTCCCAGTTCTCGGCCTGCATTTCCTGCCACCACGGGCAATGGAGAGCTCATGACCCAAGAGTGTGTGTGGTTTTTTTTGTTCGTTTGTTTTGTTTTGTTCTGTTATGTTTCCCTGTCTTGATCTCTGTAATATTGAACCCATCCAGCAAGGTGACTGGGAGCTCAAGCAGCTGGGAGGAGATGAGAGTGAACTTCTGGGATTACATCAGAGAGAAAAACGGGTGTTCAGTTGAGAGGTGGGGGGGGGGGCATTAGTGGTGAGGAAAAGAGACCGCTCAGAGACAAATCCCAGATGTCAGTGTGGTGGTGGTGATGATGGGTTAGAGGCTAGCAGAATTTTAGAGACTGTCCAGGCCAACGCACCTCAAACTGTTTGGCCAAAACCCACAATAAAAAGACAACTTAAAATGTGACCAGAGCACAAGTGCCTGTGTGAGAGCTTGAGAACATGTATAAATAAACATATAAGAGCTGGATTCTGTGATGTGATAACATTTTATGAGAGGCTTCCTCTCTACATCACAATGATCATGTCCATCACAAGCTATGCTTCTGATTAGTATGGTTATATCTCATCAATTAGAATACTAATATCTAGAGCCCATACACAGTGTGTGTTAACCCAGCCACCTGCTCTCCCACCATGAGGAACTTCCTCCAGGATAAATACTGGTGTGGTCCAATGTCAGTGCTGTGTGGGCGCAGGGAGTCTGGACTGACACACATTGAACTACTTTAATTCTTCTCCACCTCAAGCTAAATTGCTACCAATGAAATATCATCCAATGTCCAAATGAAGACAAATTTCTTCAATTATCTAATATTTGGAATGTGCATCTTGAATAGCTCTAATATCTATGAAATTGGAGGCTATGAAATGGAGATACATAACTGGGTTTTATTATTAATTGAATAAATATTTATTGAGAATGTGCTATTTGCCCGGAACTGTTATGGTTGCTATTGATATAGCAGTGAACCGTGATGGGGACAGGAAAAGATACAGCATTTTCTACTTTGAGTTCTTAGAAATGACTAGAAACAATCTTTCTTCTCCATGCACTGGTTTCTTAATCTAATAATAATGATACCTTTCTCAAAGAGATGTTAAAAGGATGACATGAGGTGATACCTGTGAGGCGTGTGCCCTAGCATCTGGCACATAGTGGGATGATGATGGTGGTGATGATGGTGGTGATGATGGTAGTGATGATGGTAGTGATGATGATAATGATGACAGTGGCGGTGATGATGATGATGACGGTGGCGGTGATGATGATGATGACGGTGGTGGTGGTGATGATGGTGATCGTGGTGATGATGGTGGTGATGATGATGATGGTGGTGATGATGATGGTGATGATGATGGTGGTGATGGTGATGATGGTGATGACAGTGGTCACTGTAATTGTTTTTTAAATGTTGGTTGGTTGGTCTGTCCCTGAGTGGTTCCAGAGATGGAACTTCTGACCTGAAACAATTCATTCGACATGTACTCATTACTCATCAGCCACATACAAAATGCTGTGATTAGCACATGCAGGTCTCTCACAAGTCCACGAAACTCTTATCTTCAGACACCATATGTTAGTATTGAGGGCTGTCAGGCTACAGATGAAATAAAATAAAACCCAATGCCAGCCTCCCTCATACCCACATCTCTGTGCAGTTAGAGCCTCACTTTCTCCCTTCTTATTCTGTCGCACTCAGCTGGAAAGCCTGGGCACCGTTTGCTCTCTCCATCATCCCTCAGCTCACCAACTGACTTCTGCTGCTGCCCCCGCAGTGAAACTTCTTCTGCCAAAGCCACCTTTGTCCCCACTGTGAAGACTGAACACATGGCAGACCATCCGTCACTGTCCTGAATTCCCTAGCATCAGACACCGTTAACCACTCTCTTCTTAATAGTCTAGGAGGTCACTGACCCCTGATTTCCCTTCTGATTTTCTGGCCACTGCACAGACTCCTTCATGAGATCTCCCCACACCCCTTCAGCATCTCTGTTGCCCAGACCTCACATCTAAGGCTTCATTCCCCTCCCTGAATCTTGTGCTAAACAACTGCCACAGGACCCAGGGCTTCAGCTCCACCGAAACAAAGATGATTACAAAATCCATAGCTCTAAACACTGTGTCCTTCTCAGACTCAAAACCTAAATATCCAAATGCCAACAGAAAGCTCTCCTTGGATGTTTCACTGGCCTTACCTTCCACATTTACCATTTATGCCCCTCCACTCAGTATCCACTCTCCTTACCATTTCTCTGCGATTGGTTATATCAACCATCCACTCAGTAGCCAACATCAGAAACCCAGCAGCAGCCTAAATCACTCTCAGTCTTTAAAAATGCTCTTAAGAGTAACTTCCTTTGCGTAGCTTTCCAAGAACCCTCACCTGATTTAGATGGTCCAACTCTGAGATGTTGTAGCATCCTTGCATGTTTTTATTTTAAATCTTATCATATTGTATTACAATATCTGATTCATTTGCCCTACTAAATTATAAACTCCTTGTGGGCAGGTGATATATCATGTTCTCTGTATCCCCCAGCCCAGCAAACTGCCTATATATTCAATGAGTCTTGGTCAGAAAAAAAAAAAGAAAGATTGGACGAATTAGTCAACAAAATAAATGAACAATATATTTTTTAAAGCTTGGCAAACGAGATAAGATTTCAAGTAATCAACATATAATATAAAATGCAAGTCCTAGATCCTCTGTAAGACCTAGGGAGCTCGGATTCACTTTAGCAGGAAGGGGAGAGAGGGCAGGTGAAGCATCAGAGCACACGTCCTGCGTGCTGAGCCCTCTGCTGGGGTCTCATATACAACTTGTTCAGTTCTTCAAAGAAAGAAACAGTACAGTGTTGCCTATCTAACCAATGAGTAAACTTGCGCTCAGAGAAGTCTGGTCCATTGCCCATGGTCCTGGGTGGCAAGTCCAGATTTAGAGCCAGGCAAGTTGGCTCCTAACGGGCATTCTCCCCTCCACACCCTGGTTCTCGAGTGGAATGATCCACTTACCGCCTGTCATAGTGGAAGCTGTAATGAGACTCGGCAGGGGTAGACCGTAATAACTCCTACTGAGCATTTAAAAAACACATTTTATGGCTTGTAGGTTTCAATATAAAGGGTTTTTTTTTTTTGTCGTTTGATTTATAGAACTATATGTGGTGTGGCTATAAAGTAATGAGGCGGATTTTATTGTATGGTTTGTGGAAACTGGTCTCTTTGCAGGAGTCTCCAGGTTTTCTAGAAGGAGATGTTCGGTGCAGTTGATGTTGATGCCTTATGATGTTCCGCCATTGAGGAGTTTGGGGGCCTGGGAGGAAATGAGAATGGGAAGAAGCAGATTCTCGGCTGTCAGCTTAACTGACATTCTACGGACCGTGGAGAGTGGACATCAGTTCTCTCGTGCAGCAAATATTTTCTGGTATTTACTCCATGCCAGGCTCTAGTCCATGGCAGAGGAATCAGGGGTGATCAGAAGTGCCTGCTCTCAGGGACCCTGCAATACTAATGCGAGAGAGACAGTTACATGCAGGCATGTGCTCGACACTTTGAAGGGCAGGGTGTAGGATAAGGAGGCTGATGTTACAGCAACTGGATTGTACAGCCATCGGTAGATCACTCGCTCGGTCTTGGGGAATACCTCCTCTGTATCTTTTTACAAAGCGAATCTTGTGTGCCTTATGTTTTGTTTCGTTGCTATTGCGGTTTTGTTTGTTTTGGTCAATTTCAGTCATTTTGGCATAGAGAAGAGAAGAGGAATTTTATGTTCGTTGACAGCGGTCACTGTGCCAGGCATGGCAAGAGGAGTGAGCTGTCTTAATTTTCAGGGCGGTCTTGCCAAGATGCTCCTGTTAACCCTGTTTACAGATGAGAACATACAGACTCAGAGAGGATAAGAAATGTGCCCCAGATCACAGAGTTACAAGAGGCAGGGCTGGGATTCCAAGCATGGATTTTAATTGCTGCCCACTATTGGTGCTTCTCACTGGCCCGAGAACATGGGGCCTGACGGAGAGGGTGTGATTTGGTCCATGATGGAAGGGGGGGCAGAGCAAGACTCCACTGACCTGAAGTCTGGCCTCAGGTCAGCAGTGGACTAGGAAAACCACTGAACATCTATTTGCCTCAAAAGTCCTCATCACAAGAAAAAACATGGTAACTATGTAGGGACAGATGTTAACCAGACTTACTGTGGTGATCATTTTGCAATATATACAAATATCAAATCATTACGTTGTACACCTGAAACTAACATAGCTTTATATGTCAATTATACCTCAATTAAAAAAAAAAACACACATATTTGGCTCGGTTATCAAGAGTGCAAAAAGACAAAGAGAAATGAAGTTCCTCATTCCTTTTTAGCACTGATCTTGTAGGCAGCTATTATACAGGGATTGCTTTGAGTTTTATTTTGAACAGAACTTGTGTCTCATCTGAAGTATTACATTCTGGTATGTGTTTCCATGTCTTGGAACTTCCTTGAGCCTAAAAACTGAAGGCTTTTGGTTCAGTTCATTTTGAATTCTTACCTCTCTGTTCACTAGCAAACATCTCTAGCTGGTAATACCTGCATGTCCTGAGGGCCCAAGACAGACAACATCCCCCAGCTAAACCACGATGCCTCCTCAATCGTCCCGCCCCTCTGGGTCCTCCTGATTTAGGTCGGTTTCTGGAATATAAATATGCATCATGCACAGGCTTCTTATTTTATTTCTTTCTAATGCACACACAGAGCAGCTGGGTACAATCTTCTCTCAGATAAACACAAGCTGTAAGTTTTCCTTATTTATAAATAACACACAGTTTGAAATTGCTTTTACAACTGGGTACAAATTTCATTAGATAAATTCAGATATTTCTGTTGGATCCAGAGTTCCCCATAGCCAACCTCATCTAGGCAGCCTCTCCATGGTACAAGGAAACCATGTTAATAACCACTTGGATCCTTAGGTGATTCTAGTTCTAAAATTGGCTCTTTAAAATTAGAGAGAGACCTGTTCAGTTTCCCATATTACACACACACACACACACACACACACACACAGAACCTCTGGACAACTTGGAAATTTGCCTGCCCTGCTCTGTACAGCTTATCTGCCTCCAGAGCCACTTCAGAGAAAAAAACCTATGATGGTGGGGGAATTAGGTCTCTTTCTATAGGTAATAAGAAAACATTTAGTGGGTCTTTACGGAGGGCCCAGCAGGGTGCTGACAACTTGTATTTCATTTAACACTCACAAATACTGTACACATTCATTACTATCATTGCCTCTGTTTACAGATGGGGAAACTAAGGATGATCAAAGTTAAGGATATTGTATAAAATCACCCTGAAGTAGGTTTTAGAGGTGGGATTCAGGTGGACTCCAGTGTCCAAGTTCTGGTCTGACCCACTACCCAATAAAACAAGGGCTTTTGATTGAACTACATCATAGCTGGTAAGTTACAGCAGAAACAAGGACTTAAACCTGGGCCCCCTGAGTTCATTAAGGGTGAGTGAGTAGCATTTTTTAAAAACCATACCGATATAATTCACAGCCTCATCCCCAAACAATTTTAGAATCTACTGTCAAAAGCTAAGATACGGCCGAGCAGAGGAAGTATATTAAGAGACAAATTGAAAACAGTGGAATCACTAAACTTCAGAACAGCTTAGGTTCTACAGTTTATACTGATGGGGTTTATTTCTAATTTACAAACAAAGGCAGAGGGGCCTCTAGATCTGGAGGGAGGGTTCCATGGATAACGTCTCCCCGCCACACACACACAGAGCAGAAAGAGAAAGACGTTTATCACCGTTTTCGCTTTAACAGTGCGCCGAGGTGAGCTGCTGGGGCTGTCCTCAGCGCTCTGCCGTGGCTTCAGCCTCCTTCCTCCTGCCGTGCCAGCCCATGGCTCCACTAGACCGTCTCCTACAGCACTCCACTCACTCCTTCGACCTCTGCCTCTCTAAACCTATTTCTTCTGGACTCATCCTCATCACAGGGGATTGTGCCACCCCAAACTCAGCCCCTTCTTTTTCTCAATCCCAACATCCAGACTCTCAGGAAGCCCTGACCACTGTACTTGCACAATACGCCCCTTACCTTTCCCAGTCTCTCCATCACCGTTGTCACCGACATCATTTCTTCCCTCTTCTGCTCCCGACACTCTCCCTGAATCCCACTCTGTGCCCTGGCAACCCCTTCTCTTCATGACAAAGTGATATTTTAAAGCTCATCAAATCAGGTAACCTCCCTGCTTTACGTTTTCTAAAACTACTACATTGCACTGGATCCAACTGGCATTTTCTATTACAAATCGTCCTAAATATCTAGATATCTGTAGGTCTGAATCAGAGCTTTAGTTGGTACGTAGGGCATTTACGTCCTTTCATTTGTAACTTTTTACATGTCACAAGTTGTAATCACTGGAAAGTGGGGATTTTGCTATATAGTCATAATTTATGGTTACTAAGTGCTTCCACTGTGCCGAGTCCTTTGGCAATTATCTCATTAATTGTCACCCTGTATTAATCAAGTTTTGAGGTTTTCTATTCTGTATTTTAAGATGCTTTGACATCTTGGAGGCTTGCAAATTCTGGAGAGACTGTCTCTCCCAGGGCTAGCTAATGTCTAGAGATAGCGAACAACTTGCCTTCAGCATGTCCTTCATATGCAAACCAACCCAGGAAGAGCCCACATCCCTAACCATTTCCTCTACCCAATGGTCACACACCAAGCCAATGTTTCCCCTGCCCTGAGTCACCCCAGGGCCAGGTACTGGACAACTAGAGACCACATCCAGAGTCCAGGCCTGCCACAGTTATTCAAAAAATCCAACCCTAAGTCTGCTCAAGCTTGCCCTCCCCACCTTGCCCATTCCTCCTTCTCCTGGAAACCACCATCAAGTCTCTGGACCTTGCTTTCTCCTTGTCCTTTCTGCTTCCTCTCTCACCCTGGTGCCTCCCCACGTGGCCCTGCATAGTGTGGTGTGCCCCTCCTGTGGGGAACGCCAAGGAATAAACTCTTCTTTCAAGACAGTTTTGTCCATGTCTGCCATCTTACCAGGCCTTACAACATAATCTTGGGGACGTTTCACAAAACCCCAAAACACTATGAAATAGGTGAGACGGGTATTATTAGATACCAGTCACACAGCCGAAGGATCAAGGAGTCAGTATCTGAATGGACAATCCAACTGCAGAACCAGTACGCTTAGTACTCTAATCCGTCCTCATTTAATTTGTCTTCATATGCATCATCCAATATCCAAAAGAGGTTTAGCCGGGGGTTTCCCTATCATAGTACTCAGTCAAGAATTTCATAGAGATCTCCTGATATAAACTACTTGCTCATTGCTCATTGCAAAGCTCACCCCCTTTTACCTTTCCCATTTCAGTCTGATTTGGCCTTCCCGTCTCTAAATGGATATACTGGTCCCTAGCCATGCCTTACAGATGAATGAAATCTCCCCCACCAAACTGTAGACAGGCCTAGATTCACACAAAAATCAGACCTCTGTAGTTATTTCTCTGATTCCCTAGCCCTTAAGTTCAGCCCATGTATTCACCCACAAATATTGAACCAGGAAGCCGACTTACAGAAGAGAAAGATGACAGCCCCATTCTCTAGGACTCCGGATACCTTAGAGCTAGGGGGAGTTAGCCCTGCAAAAATAAAAAGTTTATCCTTTTCCCAAGGGCAGGATTTGTTACATGTTATTAAGAATATATAATGCCTCACTTCATCCTATCTCTGCCTCTCTTCTTTTCTTTTTTTTTTTTTTTAAAAGCTTATTTATTTATTTATTCATTTATTGATTGATTGATTGATTGCTGTGTTGGGTCTTCGTTTCTGTGCGAGGGCTTTCTCTAGTTGTGGCAAGTGGGGGCCACTCTTCACCGCGGTGCGTGGGCCTCTCACCACCGCGGCCTCTCTTGTTGCGGAGCACAGGCTCCAGACGCGCAGGCTCAGTAATTGTGGCTCACGTGCCTAGTTGCTCCGCGGCATGTGGGATCTTCCCAGACCAGGGCTCGAACCCGTGTCCCCTGCATTGGCAGGCAGATTCTCAACCACTGCGCCACCAGGGAAGCCCCTCTCTTCTTTTCTTGCCCTGCCTGTTCTCCTCCCACCCGGAATCTCATGTTCTTTCCTGCTTCCTTTTCCTCTCCAGTAGCTCTTTCCATCTCAAGTAATCCTTCATGGGCTGATTCAGCCTCTGGCAACAGCCCATCTGCACCTCCTGAGAAGCACTGGACCCAGCAGGTACGTGAGTCGGCCGTGTCATCTGCGTGCCCGGGAACCAAGCAGCAGGAGCTGCGTGACTTGTAGGGCAGCCTGACCCATCCCCACGGCTCCCACCCTTGGTGCTCAAGAGACAAACTCTGTCATCGAAGAAAATCATAAGCCTAGCCCCAGTTCTCAGCTTTGCACAGATTAAAGCACTAAAAAAGTCTTTCCAGGCTGTTGATAGTGGACAAGAGCATCTCGGAGTTTAGAGGATGATGTACAATGTGTATACAGAAAACCCAGGTACACTCAGGTCTTGAGGAAAGATGTGTGTCATTAAAACTGGTGCGTGATCCCCAAATAAGTTGTCTGGCTGCTCTCTGAGGCCTTGCCTCTCCTCCCAGCGTCATTACCCCTCTCGGCCAGAAGCTCCCTGGAGAGTGTGCTGCTCATGTCTGCATTATTAATGTCTGTATTCTGGGAAGGAGATGCCATGTACTTTCACTCTATTAAAAGTTATAAAACATAGGTGGCATAACTAGTGACAAGTATTCTTTCTTCCTGAGGTACGATGCTCTAATTAAAGACTTAAGACCTAAGATGTATGTGGTTCTCTTTTTACAGGGGCAGGGGATGGGCGGTATTTATTTATATTATAGTATTTATCATAGTATAGTATATAGTGGTACAGTATTTATTTGTGCCCAGCTTTTAAAACTGAGAACAGGTAGCACACTTTTGTGCCCTTCAGCAACGAACACGATTAATGGTATAAGTTTAAAGCTTATTTTGAATTACACTTCATTGCAACAGTTGTTCAGAGCCCAGGCTAATTTTACAAAAGGATTTGAGAACAAATGCAGTAAAGCAAATGCACGTAGCAACTATTAAATTATGATACAAGGGCGGAAGCCACATAATAAGGGGTGGCTTTTGTCGGGGGGAGCAGAAAGCAAGCCTCTTGACAGGCCCAAGGAAAGCCTGAGCTGCTCAGTTCTTAACCAAAAGAAATGCCTCCATACTCCAGACTGACAGGCTGGGCTCTAAGAATGCCTTATCACCAGGTCCCCTCCGGATACGGTGATGGTGCCACTTTATGTTGTGATCATAAAGCCACAGATGGATTTTTATAAGAATCAGTCTTACTACTTTTTAGGATCTCGACGTGTTTTTCCCAGTTTTTGCATTTTTACAATAAGATACTTGGGTAATAAGCGTGGAGTAGGGCAGGGACGATTTTGCTCGTGGCGCAGTAGGAAGAAATTCTGATTTGCCAGCTGGAGAGCGAGAGCGCGCAACTCAAGGGCCAGGAGTATTTCCAAGGTGGGTCACCGGAGGAGAAAGCGCTCCACCTTCTCGCCAAGGCCCCGAGAGCTCTGCCTGGGTTGGGGCTGTAGCTCGGCCACGTGGAGAGGGGGCTGCCGAGCGGTGGACGCGCACACGGGGTCAGAATCCCGGCGTGGGAAACCTAGTTGAGCTCTCCAGGGCGGGGTCTGGCAACTTCTGCCTTGGCATCCGGCATCCGGGGAAGGAAGGTGCGAGTCAGTTTGCAATTTGCTGCGGGGCCCCGAGCTCGCTCTCGTGCCCTCCCCTCCCGCCCACAGGCACGCAGGGAAGCCGCCGAGAGGGGCGCAGCGCTCCCGGGCAGGCGCGGTGTCGGGGGAGAGAGGAGCGGCGGAGGTGGCGGCCCGACCCGCGCGGCTCCCGGCGCGAGTGGGCGGCGCGGCGCGGGTTACGGTGCGCGCCCAGCGCCCGCCGCGTGGCGCGCGGTCCGCCCGCTCGCTCGGCGCCGGCCCCGCGGAGAGCGGCGGTCAGCGATGGAGCTGCTGCCATGACAACCCCGGCGGTCTGGGCCCGCGCGCGTCGGGGCTGCTCCCGGGAGGCCGGCGGCGCGGAGGCCGGGGGCGGCCGCTGAGCGTGGCGTCCGCGCGTCCCCGCGCCCCGCGCCGCGTCCCCGGAGAGGCGGGCGCGGCGTCCGCCAGCTCCCCGTGGGCCCCGAGCCTGCGCCGCCGGCGCTCCGCGGGCCGGGCTGGCCGCCAGTCGCCGCGCGGGCTGCGGCGAGGACGCCAGGCACCCACCGCACAGGAGGATCCTCGGGCTCGGCGGCGGCGGCGGCGGGTCCCCGCGGTGGAACTTTTTACCGCCTTTGCGTTCCAGATTGGAGACTCGGGCTGGTTTCTAAATACAACCGTACATATGTGTGATCTAACAAAACATTCTCTCCTCTCCTTGAAGCGGCAGCTTTTTATGACATCTCCTTTATGTCAGAGACACTTGCCTGGCTTCTTTGGGTTATAAACTTTTGATGCCAGACCTCGGCAGGACGTGCCCAACTGAATGTTAAAGTAGCATCTCGGAGAGAGGCAGAGAAAGAGCAATCCGTGACCTTCATCCCTGCACCTTCCTCCTTCCTCTCCCTTCCCGGCCGCCTCCCTCCTCCCCAGGGGAGCGTCGAGAAAGCTCTTTTTGGATGCAGGAGGGGGCATCTGGTTCCGCCAGGCTGGAAAGCCGAGGCAGGATTTGAGGAAGAACCATTAGAGTCGGGAGAGCCTGGACTCCGCTTCTGCTTCCCCCTCTCTGCTGCTGGCTGGTTCCAGCCCCTTCCTCCCTCCCCACGCGGCTGCCTGAGACCCGGCCGGTGTGCGGGGCGGGGGACGAGGACCGAGCGGCTGCCGGAGTTCTGGGAAGTTGTGGCCGTCGAGGATGGGGGTCTGTGGGTACCTGTTCCTGCCCTGGAAGTGCCTCGTGGTCGTGTCTCTCAGGCTGCTGTTCCTTGTACCCACAGGAGTGCCCG
Organism: Balaenoptera ricei; assembly: GCF_028023285.1. NCBI lineage: Eukaryota > Metazoa > Chordata > Mammalia > Artiodactyla > Balaenopteridae > Balaenoptera > Balaenoptera ricei. Next base: position 1,413,353 of record NC_082646.1, read on the forward strand.
TGCGCAGCGGAGATGCCACCTTCCCCAAAGCGATGGACAACGTGACGGTCCGGCAGGGGGAGAGCGCCACCCTCAGGTAGGGAGCTGTACTTCGGCGGGGGCCGGAGCCCCTCGGATGTGAGTCCGTGGGAAGGGGCGAGCGGGAGAGAACCGGAGACTGGCGTGGGGGTTGGAGCGTGGGAGAGGCCCTTTTGCAGGCCCAAGAGGTGCTCACTCGGCGTTCTGTGGCAGCTAGCACCCATTCTCCTGGGCAGCTTTGTCATTTGCTGCGGCTCTTCTGGTTCCGGATCTTCGGAGTGAGCCCTGAGTCCATGCTTGGGGCTCCATGTATCTGCGAGGCCATGACGTGGCTAGACTCACTTTTGCCTTGGCCCCGGGATGAGAGCCCTGGCGTTGAAATATACTGGGGGTTTAGCCCGAGATCACTGGTACTCTGGCGGCCCGTCTCACAGCCCGGAAGGTATGGGATGAGGCAGGGTAGTCCGCCCAGCGGGCTGGCTGGTCTCTGTCAGAGCGATACCTGAAATGTCAGGCTCTGGAATCGCTGTGGCTGGGCCGCGTGGCCCTTTGTGAGTTTGCTGAAGAGACAGCCATCCTTGCCAACCCCGTGTGGTGCTCTGGGGGCCCCTATTGTCAATTATGAGGGCAGTTTTATCTTTGCAGGCTCAGGCCAGGGAGAGGAAACATGTAGCTTTTTTTTTTTTTTTTTTTTTTTGGAAACATGTAGCTTTTATGCAACAACACTCCTGTGTGAAAAGCACAATAGGAAAGCTTTTTGTTTTACCTTAATGAGTTACAGAGCATCACTTACGGGCTCCAGGCAGAGGGGTGGAGGAGCTTCTTGGAATATGAACCTCTGGGGACCAGGCCTGCTGCAGCAGAGACTTTAATAAAAATGCAGCCGCGACTTTCCACCACCTCAGCAGATATCATCTTTTATCCCTTTAATGAGGCAGTTCTGGTCCTCGGAGACCGATTCAGGGACATCCCAGCTTAACTCTGCTCACAGTGTACACAGGGTGAATGCATTTGCCCTGTCTGTGACTTTGATGGTTACGGTGGAAATAAAACATCGTGCCCCAGATTCTGCAACCAAGAAGCCTGGCTTCTCCAAGGAATGCATGAGGGTGGGGCTGCCTTCCTGTTCTTCCCTTGACTTCCTTGGTTGAACCCTCTCCATCTGGACAAGCCTCTCCCCGGGCAAGGAAAGAAAGGCCTCCTGCTCTTCCTACCTAAGCCCAGGCATTAGGGTTAATTCTTGCCACTTTGGATGGTCCTCAGTTGAGTCTTCTTTTGAGCTCGAGGACAAGTCCTAGAACTCTGTCTGCTGGTGCATGGGGGCCCCAGGAGGAGAGAGAAAAAAGAGGATGGAGACAGACCTCCTCTCTAGACAGCAGGAGGGAAACCCTCTGGGCATGTGGGCACCCCTCAGCCGGTCCCAGACTAGAGGGAGTGTAACATGCCTACTTCCTTGCCTTAGAGAAATCCTGGGGGTCCATGCCCTGAGAGGCACGTGTGCAGCGGGGCTACGGTGCATGTTAACTAAGGAAATGTGGGGCAATGGTGGTCGGTGTGAAGGGATTTTGATGCTGCCACGCACCTCTCTTCATCCTCCAAACTATTACCAGGGACAGAGAGTCCCAGCATTGAATGAGGCCTCAGTGCGGAACTTTCCAGAATCCTCTGTCCTCTTCTTGCCTCTGAAAGTTAAACCAGAAACTTCAAAACTGGAGCTTTCTGCTGTTGGGATGCAATAAGATAGTTCCACCAGCAGAGGGCCAGCTTTGAGCTGCCTTTTTTTTATTAGCTGCTGGCCTGTTTTCATGATCTTCAGTTCTAATGTTTAGCAGCTGGGCTTCATAATGGGAATGGGAATAAAAAAGGGAAAGCTGAATAGTTGCTTTTTTGTGCTTTGTGGAGGAAAAAAAAAAAAAGCCTTACGTATTTGAGTATAACTGTTATCTGTTACCTGATGGCATGCTTTATTTCTTAAAAAGTAAGCACGTCTTATGTTAATTTTGCCTCTCAACTTCTGTATAATTTGCCCTGAAATAGAGAAATTCAGTGCATTGTTCCCATTTTAATCCTTCTTTATCCTCTTTCTGTTACCTCTCATGTTCTTCTCTTTTATTACGTCTTCCTTTGTTTTTATCGGATATCTCCATTTTATATATTTTTGCACGCTGTTCATTCTCATCTTTCTGTCTTTGCTTTCATCACTTAATGCTTACTATTTCCTGATTTTTAAGGTTCTGGCTTCACTACTATCACAGTGTTTCTTAAAATAACATAAATAGCTCCTGCAGATCTCTGGGGGTCTCCATCTCTCCGCTTCTGTTTTCCGTGCTCCTTTGGTTTCTTGGCTCCACAGCTGTGTGCCGGTCTCAATGAAAACCTTGTTTGTCAGGACTCAGAGGGGGCGTCCGCTGCTTCCCGTCTCTGGAAGTCCATGACCTCAACCCCAGATAGATGTATCATTTTGGGTTGTTTTTTTGCTTCTAAAAATTGTAATTCTTAATTAACGGCGGCCGCTCTTTAGTCTCCTGAAAGGTATACCTTTGGGCATTCAGTGTTTGGGAATTTAGTGTTCTGAATGCATCAAATGCTCAGAAGGCGATGAAAAAACTGAATGATCCCCAGGCTCATCAGCCACAGAAGGTCTTTTCAAATGTGGCTGCCCTGGATCCAGGTATCCCAAGCCTGTTTCTAAATCTTGAATGAAGTCACATAGGAGGCCAGAGACCGACTAGGAGAAGCAAAAGAATCGAGAAAGCTGGGTCCTCCTTTGAAATTCACAGTGAGACGTTGCCCGGCTTAGAGAAGGATGATCTCCTTCCTTGGAGGCATGATTTGTGGTGCTAGGTCTTTGATTGCATTGAGGGATGCTAGGAAGTGAGGTGGCAGAGACAACACTGAAGTTTTGAATGTGGATGAAACTCATTTTATGTAAATGAGGCAATATTATCTTCCTCATAACTACTTCACAGGGCTACTTGAAAAGTAAAAATAATTCCGTGACTCTGGAATTATTTGCCTTCTTGGAAGGGAGATGATATGGAAAATGAAGGTGATATTCACAGTGTCTGAATTATGGCTCCTGTGAATCGGATTTGAATTCATTATTATAAATGGGCCCTCTTGGCCAGAATCATTTCATGACAATTATCTGCTGTTGGGTTAAAAATGTTCTGTGCCTTTCCATTAGATTAGATATGACAAGTATCTAGAAGTCCTGTGTCTGAATCATTGCCCACGTCAGGAAAGGAGCCCAGAATGTTCAGTGTGGTCAGCTGGTGTCTATTAGGCTATTTCAGTTACATGACGATCACCAGATGTGTTTTCTTCCTGGACCTCAATCTTCTCTAAATGGGCTTTGGTTCCTCGGTGGGACCACATCATGCGTGTCCACGAGCATTCTGAGGGGGGTGCAGTAGGGTGGAGGTGAGAGTTGTTGCTCTAATTGTTCCACTAAATGGGAAAAGTTTCCACCAGCAACCTGGGTGGGGTTTTTTTTTTTCTTTTAATTTTTTTTAGTATGGCAGGATAATCAGTTTTGCCGATCCAGGGTTGCTGATCTGGGATTATGCTTAGGAACTCTCTTCTAAAATACCCTTGCATTTTCATTTGGAATTCTGAGCTAATCCCTTTGGAACCAAGTATTTGAGGGTTAACTACTGCCAAGGAAGAAGCTGAGTAGCAGGATGTTGCCAAAGCCCCTGGGGCGGTCGGGCTCCCCCCAGGGACGGCGTCCTGTCATGTGCCTGCGTGTTTTCTCGTCTTTTGCACTCACCGTCGGCAGCTTTCCTTTTTGTGTAAATTAGAAAATTCAGACTAGCCGCCAGGTTATTCCAAACAAGGCCACAGCATGCGCATTTCAGCATTTAAGTTGCCTAACCTGAATACGGAGTTGCATTAGTGCAAAGGCTTCGCTCTCGGCCTGGGAGGACGGAGACACGGACACCGAACCAAGTGCAAGTCCTTGCGGGGCCCCTCCAGCTGTACTGCTAACCTGGGCTGCCCTGGAGTTACCTGAGGTGCTTTTTAGACGTTCCACAGTCAGGATCCCAGACCAATGAAAGCCAAATGTCTGGAGTTGGGCATAGGTGTGGGCATATTAAAGATCTCTTCCACTATTTCTCATGCTAAGAACCACTGCCCCAGAGCCCTTTCCTGACCCAGAGCATCTGAGCAAGGCTGGTCTCCAGTGGCCCTGCCCACACTTACGTGTCCCCTACATGTGTGCGTGGACCTTACCACTCACGGCTGCCGTAGTGCCCGAGAAAGAACACGGGGCTCAGGGGCCTGGATACTCACCTGGGTTTGATTCTTACTCCATCCCTCACTGGCTACATGATTTTGAGCACTTCACTTCCGTAGTGTACACTTGGAAACAGTATCTGCTCCGTCTGTGGCATCTGGGAGATGGAGTGGATGGCATTATTCTGCTGGCTGTAAAGCAAAACACACGTGCAGGTTGTTACAGGAGCTAAAGAGAACCCCAGTGACGACCCGTGATACTCTCCATTCTTTCCAGTTTCCTTTCTCGTCCCCACTCGCCCCGCCCCCGTACGGACCTTTAGAATTCTTGGTCCTTTCCCAGTTCCATTCAGCATCCCGCTTCCTGCTCTGGCCAGGATTCACCCTCATCTGAGTCCCGGTAACCCCTGCTGTAGATCTTTGTTCTGACGGGTACACACTGGACTTGTGACCTACGAGTGGGCGTGGCTGGGCTGTGAGAGTCGGGGGTCAGCGGCCACGTCCTAGGCGTTGGGTGCAGACATCGTCGTGCCTACTGAGGATTCAAGTAATAAGTCTTGGCTGAACGCTCTAATCCATCAAAAAGGGGCTCAGTCTCTTATAATGGAGTTACCGCTGCAGTGATGAAGTGCTTACAGCCACAGGGTTTCATTTTCTTCAAAATATGGTGGCGAGCATTCAGGCAGGTGGTCGGTTAGAGCCCTTGGAGGCCTGAGGGCCTTGAATTCTGCGGAAATCACTTGTCACGGGGAACAGTTGGGTCCGCCAGCGGTCCGCATCTGATCTGAAACCATGCAGAAGGTTTCACCATCCCTGAGGGCAAGGCAGGAGTGGCGCGGCAGAGCCAAGGGTGTCTTCTTAGCAGCAGCGGAGTAATGGACTTGGAAGGGAGGGCATTCCTGCGGAGACCTGCCTTCTGTAGACGAGAGGAGACACAGAGCAAGGATGGAGTGGGGCAGACCGGGAGGTGGGTGTGTCCCGCATTGGGAACGGCGGGGGTCAGCAGGCCTGACTGGCTGGGCTGACACTGTCAAGTCAATGATTGGTAGGCATGTGTTTGCCTCGCCAGCACACGTGCCACACGCCACGTGCCAGAGCCAGGGATGGGAGGAGGAGTTTTAAAGCAGTCAGGATACATGCTCAGTGGCTTTCTGCATTGCTCTAGACCAACGGTCCCCAACCTTTTTGGCACCAGGGACCAGTTTCGTGGAAGACAATTATTCCGCAGACTGGGGTGGGGGAGGGATGGTTTCGGGATGATTCCAGCGCATTACATGTATTGTGCACTTTATTTCTATCATTATTACATTGTAATATATAATGAGATAATGATACAACTCGCCGTACATACTGCTGACAGGAGGCGGAGCTCAGGCAGTAATGCAAGCGATGGGGAGCGGCTGTAGATACAGAGGAAGCTTCCCTCGCTCGCCCGCTGCTCACCTCCTGCCGCGCGGCCCGGTTCCTAACGGGCCATGGACCGGTACCTGTCTGTGGTCTGGGGGTTGGGGACCCCTGCTCTAGACAGCTTAACGGCTCTTATGTAAGCCCTCTTGTTCATTTTTTGGCCTTTAAGCAAATTTGGCCCTTGGGTTGAGTTTAGTCCTGTCATTCTAAAAAGGGGCCGTGCCCTTGGTCTTCCTACTGTGCTCACTGTACAGCTGCCTCTGGCGGCGTGTGTGTGTGTGGGATTGGAATGAGCAGGGCTGAGCAGCGTGTGTCCAGCGGTGAGATGCAGCGGACAGGAGGGGCCACCTCGGTCCCACCTGACCTTCCGAAGGGAGGACTTTTAACGTTATTATTAATAGGAAGCGTCTTCACGGACCTGAGGTGAGAAGAGGGAATTATGGAGTGACACGCTTAGGGCTGGCAGAAATGTGCGTTGTCTGATAAGTTAGGAACTAAGTGTTAAGCTTTCTTGATTTTTTTTTTTTTTTCAACCTGCTCAAGACAGCCCCAGACTATTTCAGGTTCATTCATGTATTTATTATTTTCCCTGCAGGAAGATGCTTTTGCTGATGTTGGGTCCAGATGAGTTGGGGAGGAAGGTGGCATGGCTGTGGGGGGAGGCTGCCTGCTACATCCCTCCCCACCCCCCAGCAATGACACCCTCCTGGAACTTCTGGTACCACCTGGTGCGTCCTTTTTAAGGTGTGAAAACTGAAGTTGTGATGTTTCTGCAGCTCAGCACTTACCCTGCCTCCGTCTGTGTGCCATTTCCTTGGTAGAGAAGGTTAGAGAAAGGAGGTGTTTGAGCCTGGTGCCACTTTTCCTATAGGATCACACCACAGACCCTTCAGTAAAATCTGTGGGGCGGCGGGATTGGGGCAGAGGTTTAAACACATAAACTCTATTATCTGTGATTGACTGTGTGTCAGGTGCCAGGACAGTTACTTATTGTTTCACGTAATTTTCAGAATATTATGATCCTGTCAGGGAGGAAGACATTTTCTTCTACCTTTCTAGGGTTTTCTGGCTGGTCTAAGAATTAAATTTAAATGAGACAGATGAACAGGATAAAATCAAACAAAAGTTTAATAACGTATATATGGAAGAGACCCAGGAGAATTGAATAACTCAACAAAATGGCCAAAACCCTCACCCTAAATACCATCTTCAGCTGAAGAGAAAAGAGGGTGTTGGGGGTAGAGGTTTGGGACTTCTAAGTGGAGGAAGGCACTTCACGTGGAGACGGAAAAGCAAATGTTTGGTAAATAAATGTTTGCTGGGCCAGGCAGAGATTGACACAGAATGGGCTCTGATTTCTGGGAGTTTCCCCACCACACCTGGCAGACATCTATTGTGATGCTCTATTCCTGTAACAGGCCCTCTATCTATAGATTCTTCAGGCAGTTTGGCAGAATGGCAGTTTCTTCCTGACTCTTTTGGGCCTTGACTGTTTTCAACTTGACATAATCCACATGCCAGAAACATTGTGGGGTGGCGAATTTTGTTCCTGTTTGATCCCCAATTTATACACTAGGAGAATGAGGTTTAGAAAGTTAAGACGCTTGCCTTTTGGTCACACGGTCTTTATGTGTCAGAGTCTGCATTTGTTCTTAGAATGCCTGTTTTTCTTCTTCTGAGTTTTATAGTACCCCCTCCCAGATAGAGAGAACAGAGAAAGTTTCCATGAGCTGCAAGCAGAAAAAACAAACGCCCCCTTCTCTGTTCCTGGGACCTGTATTTGAGCAGAGGTCAGGAAGTCCGCATTGGGTTGAGGGCTGTAGCTGTCTGCTGTCCTGCCCTGAGCAGTGCTTCACTCCCCTCACCTGCACGCCAGCAAATGCTGCTCTGTCTCCTGGGGCCAGAAATCATGCACCTGCGAACCTCGAACAAGGTGAAGCCTCAGGAGGGTCCCGCCCACCGTGTGTGCTGTTGGAAGATCATAGTGCCCCTAGCTTTGACCCTGTCCTAAATGCTGCGCCCTCCGGGTGTGTACGTGACCTCTCACAGCACGTGCAGTATCTCCAAGGACCCTGCAGACAAGACAAAGCCAGCAGGTAAATGATGACAAGGACACCAGTGCCAGAACGTTTCTCCGAGAACTGTGAGGAATCGAGTGATCCGCGTGGAAGGATGGAAAGATGAGAAGCCATATGTTTTTAAATCCTAAAATGCAAGTCGTTTCGTAATCCCCTCTCCCCACCTTTATGCTCATATTTTAGTTTAAACTGTCAAGCGTGTGGCAACAGCGGGCACAGACCCCCTTGCTCACCTTGCGGTTGACGCATACTCTACAGGAAGCTGCCTGACCCCTTGTGGCTTCCTCTTCCCTGGAGATGGTACATTTTGCTTAAATCAAAGATATGCTGAAGGACTTGACCTGGCTTCCGTAAGAGTGCTGATCAATACAATGTTTAAAACTTAGTTTTGAATGTTAAACATTTCCACTGGGTCTGAAGATTTATGGCATCTCGATTAATCAAGTTTCCATTGCATAATAGAAATACAGCATGTGTCAAGTGGTTGTTAAGTTTTCTGGCTAGCCTACAGAAGATAATTTAACTCATAATTACCCAAAATGCTATAGACCAGCAATGAAGAATAATAGAAAACAATGTTGTTGTAGAAGTAATTACGCAAAAGAGGGAAAAAAAACGAATACTATAATTTTCTGTTTATCGCGAATGCCGGTGCTAAAGAAAAGTAGGCATAATTACAGGAAGATAATATGGAAACATTTTCCCAAAGACATTTCTGAGTACTTTCAAAAGTTTTGGAGTTTGTATTATTGTTTCTGTTGTTGCCAAATTTAATTTTAAGATGCAGAGCTTCCCTTTTATTTGATTCAAGTGTTCATTTGCCTCCTCGCTAATGATTCGGGATAGTTTAATAAGTATTAATAAAGCAAGGAAGACATATCAAGGAAACGAAAGACAAAAATGGAAAGAAAAGAGGAGAGACTTTCCCAAGGCATCAGGAAGAGTTGAAGGAAGACAAAGGCTCTGCACAAGTGAGGACAAAGTAGCCTAAGGTGGCGTTCCTGACTCCAAGGTAGAGGAAGGAGAGGGGGAAGGAAGTGGCCGTGTCCCACCCGCCAGGCTCTGCTGTGCAAGCGTCTCCACCCCTGACTGTCTGGATCACGGGACCACACACGCACAGGCTTGCAGCGTCCATCCTAAGGCCAGGCACAAGCAGTTTAGGGCTCAGGTTCTCTCTTGCTGCTGGAACTGGGCTCTTTCTGACCCTTGGTTCCCACCTTCCCTGCAGCTGGAGACCCCCTTCTTGTCACTGAGCCCTGGTCCATGTCCTGCTCCTCTGTGTTGCCCCTACCCCAGGCCCTGGGTGATCAGGAGTCCCACCTTGTTCTGTAAGAGCCTCTCCTCCAAGAGCCCAGCTCCACGCTTCACCCCACTCCTCTCGGCCTCCAGGTTCAGGGACTTCCCAGAGCTTACTCTTTGCCTGCCCACCAGAATGTCCCTTTAGGAGACCACCTCATGTGCAGGCGGCAGGTGAGGGCTCAGCCAAGTCACACTTGCTCTTCTGCTGGTAAACCATTTATTCTTCGTCACTAGGTATATGGGTTGCCCTATCAGATATCGTCCACCTTGACTGGGATTGGTTACAACTGATGCCATCACAGCGTGGGGATTCTTGCTTGCTGTTTGGAACTCACCGTGATGGATTAAAAAAAAAAGCCAGCATGTGTTTCACAAGGAAATGTGTCAGTCAGGTGTGTTATGGGAGAGGCCATGCTCACGTTCACATACGTGACCGTAAGGCACCTACCTGTGTAGGAGGAGGGAATAATGGGGTTCATATTTGTGCTGTCCTGCGCTTTCTAGGCCATCCCTAAAAATACCCCTCTCCCTGCTGTTGTTTGTACTGCTTCCATGACTTTTGTTAAATGTATTAATACCCTGTCTCCATCTTCGTGTCCCAGCGTCCAGTACAACACCTAACACGTGGTGGGCGCTCCAAGTTTGTTGAAAAGATGGATGTGTGTCCTTTATCTCTATCTCTCTGTGTGTCCCCCTCTTTCTCTCTCACACACACAAACACACACATACACACGCACACACACCCCTGCTTCTTCTAATGAAGATAATCTCATTTTTAAGAACATCCATTTTTAAGCAATTGGGAAGTCACTGACATTACAGCCAGAGATTCTGGCATTTGAGTCCTAGTTGAGATAATGATCTCTCCCTAGATAGTTGGTATTTAACTTGTCCTGTCTCCTCCTGCTTATTACAATTGCAGTATTTGTGAATTTCACACTTTTCTTAAGGCCACTGTCAGGAGATGCTGAGCAGTTACAAGGGAGGTATACCAGCCTCCTCCCTTTTTATTAAGGTTACAAAGTAGAGGATGGCATATTCTGGAAGTACATCTGCAAACTCTAGGGAATGGAAACAAATCAATGAGAGCAGTCTTCTAAAATTGCAGAGGGCATCTCAGGATGAAGGGATTTGTGGACTCATTTCCTTGGCCATGTGAAATGTGGTGGTTTCTGTGATGAGCCCTCACTGTGAGGTCCTTGAATACATCTTGGAAGCATGTATCATGCTGTACGTGTGCGGTGGGAACAGTTTACAGGATCCTCTTGATTATATGCTTAGTTTACAATTGGCTATTCAATGGATGCTTAGTGAAATGTAGGATGAAGTATAACCCCTGTCAAGGGGTTAAGACACAGACTTTGCAGTCAAGAAGAGTCTGTTCAAATCCCAGCTCTGGTACTTACTGGCTGAACGTGGTCAGACAAGTGACCAAGTTTCTCTAAGCCTCAATTTCCTGATTTAAAAAAAAAAGGGTTGGGACGCTATGTGCTCACTTCGCTGGGTTGTTGGGGAGGAATACACGGCATCAAGTTTGTAAGAGCTTAAAGTCCGATGTAGCAGGTTCATGATAAACATTAGCATGAATGTTTTAAAAAATGTAAGTTACTGAATTCACAATTTAAACAACCAGCTTTTATTGACTTCTCTATGCCAAGCCCTGTTCTAGGTGGCGTGGAAATTATAAAGTTGAATCAATCCCAGAGTCTCCTCTTTAAACACTCACATCTAGCGAATATATTAGCAGAATAAAGGGCCCATAGATCAGGAAGTGGGGGAGAAAGGAGAGAGAGGGAGAAGAGGGAGGAGGGGAGGAGGGAATTTACATAGAATGCACTATATTCTGTGTCCACTTAGACAGACTTGGGCATTCACATTCAACCATGCAACCACCACTCTAAAAGGTATAGAATATTTTTTATCACCCTTCAAGAGTTCCTCTCTGCCCTCTCTTTTTTTGTGGTCAAATGTGCATGACATGAAATTTACCATCTTAACCACTTTTAAGTATACAGTTCTGTGCCATTAAATACATTCACGTTACGTGCAGCAGCCGTCCGTCTCCAGACCCTTTTTCATTTTTCTAAACTGAAACTCTGTTCCCATTAAACACCAACACCCCATTCTCCCCCTCCCCATTGCCTCTGGCAGCCACCATTCTACTTTCTGTCTCTATGAATTTGACTGCACTGGAGACCTCATGTACGTGGGATCATACAGTATTTGTCCTTTCATGGCTGCCCTATTTCACTTAGCTTAATGTCTTCAAGGTTCATCAGTGTAGCACGTGTCAGGATTTCCTTCCTTCTTAAGGCTGAAACATATTCCACTGTAAGTTTATACCACCATTTATTCATTTATTTGTCAATGGACGCTTGGGTTGCTACTAGGAATAATGCTGCTATGAACATGGATGTACAAATATCTGTTCAAGTCCCTGCTTTCAATTCTTTTGGTATATTCCCAGAAATGGGATTTTATATACCTACAAATGGATCATGTGGTAATTCTGTATAATTTTGAGGAACCACCATACCATTTTCCATAGTGGCTGCACCATTTTACATCCCCTTCAGCAATGCATAAGGGTTCCAATTTTTCTACATCCTTGCCAACACTTGTTATTTTCAATTTTTTTTATAATAGCCAAATTAATGGATGTGAAGTGTTTTATCTCATTGTGGGTTTGATTTGCATTTTCCTAATGATTAGTGATGTGCTTTAATGCCCGTTTATGTATGTTCTTTAGAGAAATGTCTATTCAATTGATTGTCCATATTTAATCAGGTTGTTAGTCTTTTGTGTTGTTGTTGTTGAGTTATAAGAATTCTTGATATATTCTGAATATTAATATTTTATTAGATAGGATAGCTTTTCCCCTGTTTTTTCTTAGAAGAGTTTTATGTTTTAACCCTTACATTTAGATCTTTGTTCCTTTTTTTTTTTTTTTTTAAGGTTTATTTATTGATTGATTGATTGCTATGTTGGGTCTTCGTTTCTGTGCTAGGGCTTTCTCTAGTTGCGGCAAGTGGGGGCCACTCTTCATCGCGGTGCGCGGGCCTCTCACTATTGTGGCCTCTCTTGTTGCAGAGCACAGGCTCCAGACGCGCAGGCTCAGTAGTTGTGGCTCACAGGCCTAGTTGCTCCGCGGCATGTGGGATCTTCCCAGACCAGGGCTCGAACCCGTGTCCTCTGCATTAGCAGGCAGATTCTCAACCACTGCGCCACCAGGGAGGCCCCTTTGTTCCTTTTTGAGTTAGTTTTTGTATATGGTGTAAGGAAAGAGTCCAAGTTAATTTTATAGCATGTGGATATGCAGTTTTCCCAGCACCGTTTGTTGAAAAGATTATCTTTTCCTCATTGGGCTTCTCACCCCTTTTGAAATGCTCTTGAACATATATACCTGGTTTATTTCTGTGATCTCTATTCTATTCCATTGGTCTATGTCTGTCTTTATGCCAGGACCATACTGTTTTGATTATTGCAGCTTTATAGTAGGTTTTGAAATCAGGAGTGTGAGACTTTTTACTTTACTTTTCAAGATTGTTTTAGCTATTTGGGATCCCTTGAGATTTCATATGCATTTTAGGATGAATTTTTCTATTTCTGCAAAAAAAAATCACTGGAGTGTTAATAAGGATTGCACTGAAGGTGTAGATAGCTTAAAGTAATATTGACAGCTTAATAATTTTAAGTCTTTCAGTCCATCAACATGGCATGTCTTTCCATTAAGTTTTGTCTTTAATTTCTTTCAGAAACATTTTGTAGTTTCCAGTGTACAAGTCTTTCACCTTGTTTAAGTTTATTCCTAGTATTTTTAATGTTATTATAAATTGAATTGCCTCTTAATTTCCTTTTTGGATTGTTCATTGCTAGTGCATAGAAATACAACTGATTTTTATGTGTTGATTTTTTATTCTATAATTTTGCTGAATTCATTTATTAGTTCTAACAATTTCTTGTGGAATCTTTAGGATTTCTTGAATTTAAGATTATGTCATATGCAAACAGAGATGATTTTACTTCTTCCTTTCCAATTTGGATACCTTTTAGATGTTTTTTTTGCCTAATTACCCTGGCTAGGACTTCTAGTACTGTATAAATAGAAGTGATGAAAGCAGGCATCCTTGCCTTGTTCCTGACATTCGAAAGAAATATTTAGTTTTTCAACATTGAGTATGATATTAGATACGGGTATTTCATATATGGCCTTTATTACAGTGATGTAGTTTGCTTCTATTCCTAGTTTATTGAGTTTTTATCACAAAAGGATGTTGAATTTTGTCAAATGCTTTTTCTCCATCAATTAACTAATTTTTTTAAAAAATTTCATCCTGCTAGTATGGTATATTCATTGATTGATTTTTATGTATTCAACCATCCTTGTATTCCAGTAATACATTCCACTTGTTTATGCTATATAATCTTTTAATATCGTGTTGAATTCAGTTTGTTAGTACAATTGACCCTTAAACAACGCAGGTTTGAACGCACAAGTCTACTTATATGTGGATTTTTTTTCAATAGTAAATGCTACAGTTACGACATGATTTTTTGTGGGTGGTTGAATCCACAGATGCAAAACCGCAGGTACAGAGGAATCAAACCTTACATGTGGAGGGCTGACTATAAATTATATGCAGATTTTCAGCTTCACAGAGGGTCAGCACCCTTAACCCCCTGTTGTTCAAGAGTCAACTGTAGGGCTTCCCTGGTGGCGCAGTGGTTGAGAATCTGCCTGCCAATGCAGAGGACACGGGTTCGAGCCCTGGTCTGGGAAAATCCCACATGCCGCGGAGCAACTGGGTCCGTGAGCCACAACTACTGAGCCTGCGCGTCTGGAGCCTCTGCTCCGCAACAAGAGAGGCCGCGATAGTGAGAGGCCCGTGCACCGCGATGAAGAGTGGCCCCCCACTTGCCACAACTAGAGAAAAGCCCTTGTACAGAAACAAAGACCCAACACAGCCAAAAATAAATAAATAAATAAATAAATAATTAAAAAAAAAAAAAAGTCTTTAAAAAAAAAAAAAAGAGTCAACTGTATATCCTTGAGGGTTGTTGCCTCAATGGTCCTAAGGGATATTGTGTGTAGTTTCCTTTTCTTGTGGTGTCTTTCTCTGGCTTTGGTATTAGGATAATGCTGGCTTCATAGAATGAGTTTAGAAGTGTTCCCAGCTCTCCAATTTTTTTGAAAGAGTTTGAGGATGACTGTTGTTAATTCTTTAAATGCTTGGTAGAATTCATTAGTGAAGCCAGCTGCTCTTGGGCTTTTCATTGTTGGAAGATTTTTGATTACTGATTCAATCTCCTTACTAGTAATATATCTGTTTCAGATTTGCTGTTTCTTCATGATTTAGTTTAAATAGGTTGTGTTTTTCTAGGAATTTATCTCTTTTACCTTGATTATCCAATTTACTTACATACTATTGTTCATAGTACTCTCTTATAATCTTTTCAATTTCTGTAGGTCCCTTCTTTCATTTTTATTTTGAGTCTTCTTTCTTTTTTCTTTTTCGTTTGTTCTTAGTAAACCTAGCTAAAGGTTTGTTAATTTTATTAATTTGTTCTAAACACTAACTTTTGCTTTTGTTGATTTTATTTTTTTCTATTTTCAATATCATTGATCTCTGCTCTAATCTTTATTATTTTCTTCCTCCTGTTGATTTTGTGTCTGGTTTCAATAGAGGTCCAGGCTACTGCTGCCCCAAACTGTACTGCGCTGCAGGTGGGTGGAGTAAAAATACCATGAAATTTATTGTCATTTTAAATGATGCTTTTTTTTCTTTTGGATTGGGCATTTGCTCAGGTTCTGTGATCTTTGATTGATTTACAGAGCCCCTGTAAAGTTATTATTTTCAGTTTCTAGTTGTTTGTTAAGTGTTTCTGTGGGTAAACAAAGGCTTTGAGCTTCCTAGGCTGTCATCTTGCTGACATTTCTGCTCTGCCCTCTTGAAGTCAAGCCTCCAGCCCTAGGCAGACATCTGTCTCCTTTCTGACACCATAGATTAGTTTTGTTTGTTCTATAATTTCATATAAATGGAATAATACCTTATTGCAGAGTACTTCTTTATATATGACTTTTTTTTCTTCAGGATAATGTATTTGAGATATATGCATGTCATTTCTTGTAGTTCATTCCTTTTGATTGCTCTGTAGTATTCCATTTTATGGATATACCACAGTTTCTTTTCCCATTTATTTGTTGATGGATATTAAGATAGTTTCTCGTTTAATGAATATTTGAGTATAATTCTTGATAAGGAAATGTATTTTCATTTTTTTAGGAAATACCTAGGAATAGAACTATTGAGTCACATGATATGTGTAGGTTTAACTTTAATGAAACAGCCAGACCATTTTCCAGCATTATCATACCAATTTACATCCCTACCAATGATGTCTCAGAGCTCCAGCTGCTCCACAGTCCCAACATTTGTCTTTGTAGGTCTTTTTAGTTTTTTGTTTTGTTTTTGTTTTTGTTTTTGCCATTTTAGTGTGTATATGAAGTAGTGTATATTGTGAAATTTTAATTTGCATTTCTGTGGGGATTAATTAACATTCAGCATCTTTTCATTTTTTAAATTTTTTTTTTTTTTTTTACATTAGCCAGTTATATATCTTCCCTCAGACCATGGGTGATTGATGTGTTTATCCATCCCTTTATTCAACAACTGTTTATTGGACACTATATGCCATGTGCTGTTTTCCCGGGAGTGATATAGAAGCAGGTTTACAGTGGTGAGCAAAAGAGTCCAAGCCTCTGACATCATAGAGCTTACATTTCAAGGCAGAAAGACAAATATCAAACATGATAAGCATGTTAAGATAGGATATAACGTTATATCATGATGTGTGCTTTGAAGAATGATAAAGTAAATAAATGAATCCAGACGGACAGGTGGCTCTGTTTCTCCTTACTGTGGTTGAGAACTGCTTGTATGATGAAGTGGCATTTGAGCAGAAAACTGATTACAAAGTGCAGGAGTGATCCAGGCAAATGTCTGGGGGAAGAGTTCCAGGGAAAGGGAACAGTGAGGGCAGAGGGCAAGCATGTGCTTGACACATCCCAGGAACAGTAAGGAGGGGCTGCAGCAGAGAAAGCAAGAGAATGGGGGTAAAGGACAAGAGAGTCATGGATTGAGATTCAGGTTTCTGATCCAACACATAAGGAGCTTGGAATATCAGTCTCCTCCCAGAAGAAAAGCTGAACAAACTGAAAATCAACAGTGCTTCTTCCATCCATCAGAGAATTGAGACCACAAGCTAAACCACCAGCCTGAAAACTGGAGGCAGGTGAATACAAAGAATCACAGTTTATTGTGAGCACAAACCACAGCCATCATCAGACTCTGCTGGCAACATTTAAATGGAAATTGATCCCTAGAGATGGAGTGTGGACTAACTTGATAAATAAGTCCAGATGGCCGAGCCTTGGGGGTTGGGGGGCTCACGCTTCTGTGTTTCACGTTCAGGAGCCCTAGCAGATTCTCAGGGTGAAAATATGAGAACTGGCAGGAGGAGGTAACCATTCTAAGATATACCAGAGCATTCTCCTCTGTTTAACAGAAGGCTGCCCTCAAGGAAAGTATTTCACCAGAGTCAAACCATGGTGGGTTTTGCTGGAGCCTGAACTACTGGGGCAAGTGAAATGCCCAGCTCCAGCCTCCTTTAGCTGAAAGGCATGAAACACAGTTTGAAGAGAAACTGAGAATCAGAATCAGACTCAGATATGGCAGGAATCTGGAATTATCAGACCAGAAATTTAAAATAACTATGATTCATATGCTAAGAGCTTTAATGGATAAAAGGGACAACATGCCAGAACAGATGGGTAATGTAAGCGTAGAAATGGAAATTCTAAGAGAAAATACAAAAAGAAATGCTACAAAAATCGTTACAGAAATGAAGAATGACTTTGATGTGTTCATTAGTAGACTGGACACAGCTGAGAAGAGAATCAGTGAGCTTGATGATATGTCAATGCAAACTTCCCAAACTGAAAAGGCAAAGAGAAAAAAGGCTGGGAAAAGAGAAGAACAGAATATTCAAGAACTATGGGAAAATTATAAAGGTATAATGCACATGTAATGGGAATTACCAGAAGGAAAAGAGAGAAAGGAAGAAAAAAAACCAATTGAAACAATAATGACAGAAATTCTCAACATTGTCAGGCACCAAACCACAGATCCAGAAGGCTCACAGATTCCCAAGAAGGATAAATACCCGAATGACTACACCTAGGCATGTGATATTCAAATGAGGAAATCCAAAGGCAAAGATCGTTGAAAGAAGCTGGGGTGGGTTGGGAGAGAGGAACGAGGATAAGAATTATACAGACTTCAGATATCATGCAAGCAAGAAGACAGTGGAATGAAATAGTTACTCCAGCCACCAGTCTTTACAGGTATAGCTGACTCTTTGGTACGCAGTTGATTTGTTCACTATTGCACTCTCTCTCTCCCTCTCTCTCTCTCACTCTCACATACACACTTATTTTCAATTGGATGTTAGTTCCTTGAGAGCAGGAATAGGATTTCAGTTTAATTGTCTCAAGTACCTCCTGTGACACTCTACAAACAGAGCATGTTAATAAATTCTGCTTGACAGGAGGCAGGTAGATTGCATCTATCTCTCTGTCCTCATCTCCTTCCTGAGTGTAGATGCAATCAGACATTTATATATCTGTGATCATAGCAAAAGTGACAGTAATAATGAACACAAGCAACTTTTATTTGTGTAGTGATTTGCAATTTGCTCTTTCTCCTCCTGAGAAGTTCTTTTCCAACCTCTGTGTACACATGGCAGGTCTTATGTATCTTCCAGGCCCCACTCAAATGTTACTTCCTCTATCAATCTTTCCCAGTTTTCCTTGGTCCCATTTATCTTAATAGTTTCTAAGCTTGGCAAACCTGGCTGGGGATCATAGTTAGCCAGGAAGACTGTTTAGAATACAGATTCCTGTTCCCAGCCACAGACATACAGAGTTAAGAATACTGAGACATATACTTAAGAATCTCATTCTCATGCAACCAAAACTAGTTCTTTGCCCCATTCTTTGGAAATATTGTATCTGATTTCTGCACGTGTTTCCTGCAAAACATGCAGAGGGAGTAAACTGGCCCTCTCCCTACTCCCATCACTGCTACATCACTAACTGTAGCACAGTCTGTCAAGTTCCCTAATAGGGTTTAACATGGATCTCCATTCAAGGAGGCAGTGAAAATATTTCATTCATCTCTGTATCTCTAATTCTGAATACAACCTAATTTTTTGCCTTAGATTTTTTGGTTGTTGTCGTTAAGACTTATAAAAACCCACTCAAACTATTGAACAAAGAAGTAGGCTGTGTTATAAGGACCATGGAACCCAAGAGGAGTGGAGAGGTTGGCTTCTGTAAGGAGGGGAACTACTCTGTAAGGAGGGAATCCACTCTGTCATCTGCCTCTTTCCATGTGGCCACATGGTCTTTTATTCTAAAAGTAGGAACCTTTCCAGCACGTCTGCTTTCTTTGTCTTATTACCAGTCAGCTCTCTCTGTTTCCACAGGGTATAAGAGCCATCCTGGGTCTTCTGAGCTCACTGGTTCTCAGCTCAAGCTAGTTCCCACAGATTTTTTCTATCGCTGTTTCCCATTTCCGAATTTATTTCTAGGAGATAAATATGAGTGTCCCACTTGGGTTGAATGTCTACCCCTAGTTCAATAAAGCCATGGTTGGGAGGAAAGATCATGTATCAGATAGGATGCTTTTAGTTCCAAGTAATAAAACACAACAGTAAAAGTGATGTAAACAGTGGTAACGTTTATAGTCTCACTTAATGAGGGTGCTAGAGAGATGCAGTTTCAGGGTTGGTTTCCATCAATGAAAGTGCTGAGATCATCACCTGTCATGGCTGCAGGAGCTCCAGACATCAAGTCCTCATACAACAAAGTCTAAAAGTAGTCATTAAGGGCTGGTGGGTGTCTCTTTTGAAAATATTTTCCAGAAGCTCTCTTCCAGCGATTTCCCTGTTGTGTATTGTCCAGGATCGCATTATATGCCCAGTCTCTGGATGGAAGAGTGGGCTTAGAAAGTGGGTTTCTGGCTTTTCTAGCCCCTCTAGTGGGAGGCAGGCTCCATCAGCAAGGTCCTGGTGGGCAGTTGCTGTTGGGTTGACAAATAGTAATGTACACAGTACCCATGGAATAAGCATGGCTTCCTGATGTGGCTGGAGGGATGGTGGAGGTGGAGTGGTCACAATTCTCAGAGAATAGTAGGTGTGGCCTGAGCAGGTCCCCCAGGTGCTTTCTACAGAAGTTAACCCATGTGGATTAAAGAGTCAAACCAGACAGTGTGTGTCTGATTTGCTCACTGCGGTCGTCCAGCCTGATAAGAAGGAAAGCACCTTGAAAGGAGCTGACTTTATATGAACACTCGTGATGTCTGAATCCGTCCCTGCTTAAAAAACAAAAGCCAAAAGGAGTGTGAGGCTGAGAAACAGGAAGAGTCAAACAAAGGAAGTTTAAACAGCTCCACACACGGGAGTCCGGAAGGAAAACAGCCTCGGTGGAAGGAGATGGGGGAAAGGAAAGAGTGATGGAGAGAGAGAACCAAGTCACGGTGAGAAGAAAACCTCCGGGAAAACAATGCAGAGCGGGAAGCTTCTGGAGCTGAAGGGGTCAGAGCAGTAACTTCTTAAATCAAGCCAGGCTGGACCAGGAGCCCAGCTGGAGGACAGGAGGGAAGGGTGCTGGGAGGAGATGGCAGAGATTAATGAGGATGGGCCACGCGCGGCTCCCCTCTCTTTCGAGGTCGGTTATTTATTTATTTTGTAACGGAACCGAACAAATTCTAAAACCGGATAAATCCAATTACCCGTGTTTTGCCTTCAGGGAGTGGGAAAGATTAATGGTGGTATTTTGGCAGTGGCATAAAAAGAAATAGGTGGTAATAACAAGGAGGCTCATAAAAGGAGCTGCATCCCAGAAAGGCCCAGCTCGCAGGTAGCTCCGCCCTGGGCCAGGCTGCTTCCTGCGCTGGGGCCCTGCTTGCAGCCTCCAGGTTTGGAGGGAGTGGGATGGACCCCGGAGACCTCCCTCCTCCTCCTCCCCGACCAGTCCTGGAACCAAGAGAGCCGAGCGGGAGCGCAGACCCACCTTAGCCCGGCTCCTTTTCACGCTGTCTCTCCTTCTCCCTTGAACAACTTGGATTGCTTACATTTTAGAATTAACAAAGCATTTCCCCAAGAGCTACTCCGTGGATCTGCACACAGCTCCTGGGGGAGGGGTTTGACAGTGATTATTTTCTCCCGTTTCCATACAAGGAGCCTGAGTTGGGGGGGAGGTCCTGTAACCACTTCTCCTGACAGCGTCTTTGGTCTTGTGCTCTTTTCTGTGCTGCTGGTAGGATAACCATTTTTTTTTAAAGATTTTTTTTTTTTTTTTTTTTTTGATGTGGACCATTTTTAAAGTCTTTTTCTTGAATTTGTTACAGTGTTGCCTCTCTTCTATGCCTTGGTTTTCTGGCCCCGAGGCACGTGGGAATCCCAGCTCCCCGACCAGGGATTCAACCCACACCCCCTGCACTGGAAGGGGAAGTCCCAACCACTGGACCGCCAGGGATGTCCCCTAGGATAACCATTTTTGTAAACATGAACTTGGGAGCAATAATGCATCTGGTGCACTTGCTGCAAACCTGCCAGGAGCCTGGTCGCAGCTGGTGTCTGGGTGCAGTGACTCCTACGTATGGGAGGTGGGGCAGTCCAACTGCTGTGGTCTCGGCTTGTGTCTGCAGTTTTGTCTCCTTAAGTTTCATTGTATGAAACTCCCGATGTCTTCCCAGAATAGATCTTGGCTTGTGAAATGTTTCTTCCAAAACGCTTTGTTTGATATTCACACATTTGGCTTTTTTAAAAAATGTAATTATTTTTATTCAGGTATGATTCGCATACCATAAAATTCACCCTTTAAAAGTGTACAATTCAGTCGTTTTAGTATATTCACAGGGTTGTGCAGCCGTTACCACTATATAATTCCAGAACATTTGCATCCCCCCCCAAAACCTCATGCCCGTTCGCATCCTACCCACGCCCTCCACCAGCCCCCAGCAGGTCCAGTCTACTATCTGTCTCCGTGAATCTGCCCATTCTGGACATTTCACATACATGGGTTCATTCAATACACATGCTCCGCTTTTAACCTCTCCTTTACTTATTTTCTCTCGCTCCCTCACTCCCTTCCTCATTCATTCCAAAATCATCTTTTGAGCTTTTGTCTTCTGTTAGGAACTGTGGGTGGAGATGAGTGAGCTTTTAAAAGCTTGGACATTTGAAACGGGGGAGATAGAAGCAAGCAGTTCAGCGCGTCCTGTCCTCGTGTCCTCTGAGAAGGTGCGTGTGTTGTCAGGCTCTGCTGGATTCTGTGAGTTCTGTCCGAGCGGTGTCTTCATGCCCAGGGCCAGCCTATACCCCGTGGAGACTTACTTTGCTGAAGCAGCTTCTTGCCCTGGGACTCAGCGCTGCTTCCCGTAATTGCAGCCCAGCCCTGACACTGCTCCCCAGCGAAGCAGGCTCTGCTTGGAACCCTCATGCTCGCCTCTGAGACCGCTGGTTCCCACACTTTAGCCAGCATCAGGATCATCCACAGGGTTTTTTGTTTTGTTTTAATTGATTTTACTCAAGTATAGTTGAGTTACAATGTCGTGTTAATTTCTGCTGTACAGCAAAGTGATTGTTATACATATATATATTCTTTTTCATATTCTTTTCCATTATGGTTTATCACACGATATTGAATATGGTTCCCTGTGCTCTACAGTAGGACCTTGTTGTTTATTCATTCTCTATATAATAGCTTGCACCTGCCAACACCAACCTCCCACTCCATCCCTCCCCCATCCCCCTCCCCCTTGGCAACCACAAGTCTGTTCTCTATGTCTGTGAGTCTGCTTCTGTTTCGTAAGTAGGTTCATTGGTGTCATATTTTAGATTCCACGTGTAAGTGATATCTTACGGTATTTGTCTTTCTCTTTCTGACTTACTTCACTGAGTACGATAATCTCTAGGTCCATCCATGTTGCTGCAAATGGCATTATTTCATTCTTTTATGGCTGGGTAGTATTCCATTGTATATATGTACCACATCTTCTTTATCCATTCATCTGCCGATGGACATTAAGGTTGCTTCCATGTCTTAGCTATTGTGAATGGTGCTGCGATGAACATTGGGGTGCATGTATGTTTCTGAATTAGAGTTTTGTCCGAATATATGCCCAGGGGTGGGATTGCTGGATCATATGGTAACTCTATTTTCAGTTTTTTGAGGAACCTCCATACTGTTCTCCACAATGGCTGCACCAATTTGCATTCCCACCAACAGTGTAGGAGGGTTCCTTTTTTTCCACACCAGAGGGTTTGTTAAAACATATTCCTGGGCCTCATTCCAGAGTTTCTGATTCAGTAGGTGTGGGGAGAGGTCTGAGAATTTGCACTTCTTACAGGTTCCCTAGTGGCACTGATGATGTCACACTCTGATAACCTGGTCCTAGAACAGTCATTTTCCTTGTTGGTCTCTGTCCTGGTAGCCTGGCTAGTAAATTAATCCCTCCAGGGCTAAGGCTCTTCTTTCCTCTTGCTCATCTCTTACCAAGGACCCACACCATGCAGTTCAATCCAGGCTCAAGGCTTAAGGCTCTAAGTCCTACCTGCCCGCTTATAGTCTCAAACATTGCCTACTCCTAGGTTTCGTGGTCTTCCCCTGTGCCAGCTACATCAACTCCGAGGTACTGAGTCGTGCCACTGTCCACGTCTACCGAGTCTGTCTATTGTGCATCTTACCGACCTCACCATCACGAACCTCACCATCACCATCATCATCACCAACATCACCACCACCACCATCAGCAGCCACATCATCACCAACATTACCACCACCACCATCATCAGCAACATCACCAACATCACCACCACCACCATCGTCAGCCACATCATCACCAACATTACCGCCACCACCATCATCACCAACATCACCAACATCACCACCACCACCATCGTCAGCCACATCATCACCAACATCACCACCACTAGCATCAGCAGCCACATCATCACCAACATCACCGCCACCACCATCATCAGCAACATCACCAACATCACCGCCACCACCATCATCAGCAACATCACCAACATCACCACCACCACCATCAGCAGCAACATCACCAACATCACCACCACCACCATCGTCAGCCACATCATCACCAACATCACCACCACCACCATCGTCAGCCACATCATCACCAACATCACCACCACCACCATCGTCAGCAACATCATCACCAACATCACCACCACCACCATCACCAACATCATCACCACCACCACCATCATCAGCCACATCATCACCAACATCACCACCACCACCATCATCAGCAACATCACCAACATCACCACCACCACCATCATCAGCCACATCATCACCAACATCACCACCACCACCATCAGCAGCCACATCATCACCGTCACCACCACCACCATCATCGGCAACATCACCAACATCACCACCACCACCATCAGCAGCCACATCATCACCACCACCACCACCACCACCACACAAAACCTGCTCAGTGTGGCAGAGGTTGAAGAGAGTAGCCTTGTTCTCCTGCATGGTAAGGCAGTTAGATGGCTCCAGGGCAGAGAGGTAAGCTCTTCACTCACATTCCAGGGAAGGATTATGGCTAACCCAGTCCCAGGTACCATGGCAACACGAAAATCCACAGCTTCTAGACTTAGAAGGTGTTTAGAGGAAACCAGGCATCTCACAACACTGATGGTGATTTTGTTCTTTCCCACACTCCCCTGGAAGCAGCTCCCACCTCTGGACTCCATCAGTTGTGATGTTCTTGGTCCAGGCTCACCTGCAGGGGCAGAAAGATGCTCCTTGGTAGCACAGAAGGAAGGAGAAGTCAGGCTGAGCAGGAAGACGTGCTAATTACCCTGTAGTTAACCAGCAGCACACATGTCTGAGGCCCAGCCTTAAACTTTACTTGATAGTTATTAATTAACAGAGAGAATAATAACTGTCTTATTAGATCAGCAGTGATAAAACAGGTCTGAGCTGCTACTGAATGCTAATTGTCAGTTGATGACTCCACACATTTTCCGAGGGTAGGCAGGCACGTTCCAGGTATAATACAGCATTTCCACTCCATGCCATGATGTTAAATCCTCGTTATGGTGTCTTAATAATCAATTGGACTTCAGTGTACAATATTTGTCTAATTAACTCCACGTCGGCACTCGGGAGCCAGACTTGCTGGCCACAGATGATGGATTGGTTATGGTACCTTAGACTTGACTATGGGGGTGGGAGTACATTCTCTGTGCACTGGGGACCCATCTCCAGAGTCCAGGGTCAGCAAAACAACTCCGGGGCCTGATGTGCAGCTCGCATCACATTTACAGTAAGATATAAGTGAGAAGAGTAACGCTGCCTTAGTCACAATCCAATTTCCCACCTACTGGAAGGGCCTGGTGTCTGGTCTCCCTTGCTGACCACCTCACCCTGAACCTGGACGTGAAGGGCAGAGGCAGGTGGAGGGAGCAGCTCTGCTTTCCCCTCCGCTGCCCTCGGATGGCCCTACCCCGTCTCAGGCAGCTGTCCGTGACATTCTCTGCACGCAGCCCGCACAGAGTGTATTTCCCCTTCTCTTCTACCAGTTCCCACCTCTTCATCCATCACTTTCCTTCAGCTCCCGAAGTCCTAAGTGGAGGCGCTTTATCCTCACGGTACACCTTTTTGCTGCTTTCTTTTCAGATGTGTTGTCTTGGATGCTTAAGATTGTGTGTTCAAGGTTAGGGACTGAATTTTATTTACCTTTCCCTGTCTTGACAACTATGCATACAGATTCAGTGATGTCCACAACTGCCCAGAATGTTGGTGTGTGAACAGTTGAAGGAGAGCAGCCACGTGATTCTGGTTTTCATGGTTCACGTTGGCACGACTGCATAGGCCATAGAAACCCAAAGTTGTGGAGAACAGGGGCCCTGGGGGATTGTCAACGCAAACATTTGATAAGAGGCTGTTTTTCTTGGCAGTGATAACATTTGTAAAGATGATTATAGTATCCTTTCTTCAAAAAAGATTTAGGAGTCTTATAAGGATATAAAAATATCATGTTATCGTAAATTAAAAGTTGGTAAGACTACACCTCATACTGCAATAAAAAATAAATGGCAGGTGGGTCAGGGAGCTGAGTATTAATATAAATATAAGTATCCTGACAGCATCAGGAAAATAAAGAGTTTTACACATACACATAATCTTGAGAGTGGGGAAACTTTTTGTAATTAAGATGGGAAATCCAAAAGCAATGAAGGAAAAAGATAGATATGTTGATAGATCGGTCGCATTAAGCCCAAAAGATCCAAACAGAAAAGAAAAGATAACATAAGCAGTTAAAAGGCAAGTAGTAGAGTGGGGGAAACAGATTAGCAATATTTGTGACATTAATATCTGGATTAAATAAAGAACAGCTACAGATCACCAGCAAAAAAGATAAATAACCCGACAGAAAATAGACAAAGAATATGAGCCAATTTACTAAAAAAAAATAGTGCATACATTTGGGAAAAGGTGCTGGACCTTGTGAGTAATCAGGGAAATACAAATTAAAGCACAAAATACAAATTACCTCTCGAAATCTAATAAAAAAAAATATAACAGTTTATGTCAGTGAGGACTTAAGGAAAAGGTAAGTCGTGGACATTATTGGTGACAGTACAAATTTGTGAATCTTTGGTACAAGGCTATTGAAAATTAGAAAGTGAAAAAGCAACAGTCCCAGCCTGTGGAGGAGGGATTTAGAAAACTCTTCCAGAGGAAACCCAGATGAGCCAACCCCATGTCGAACGAACGGTGGCTGGATACAAATTCGGACACAAGCTAAATGGCTACGTAGGCGGAAGCCTTGCCAGCCGTTCTATAACCTGCCTTGCAGCTCTTACAAAGAACGAGGTATCACAGCTCATTAGACATCAGAAACTTACCCGCCTTACTGGGAGGTAAAAAAGCAGAGTGTATGACACTGCATGTAATATGTTTACAAAAGAGGTACCTGTGTAGACACACTCACATCTCTAATGTCGGAGTGTGGGTTAGGGAGGTCCGCTGAGGAGGAGGAGGTAAGGTAAAGTCAGGTCCCTGTGTCCTCCATGCTTCTCTATTGTGTGACTCTCCTAGATTTCATCTAGCGATGTCTTTAGAAAGAAAGGTGAATGGATAGTCTCAGAAAGGGAAGGTAAGAACAAAGCCGACATACAGACCATTGCTTGTCCAGCCCAGAGGGCCACGTGAGCAGTTGTATCCTTCTTCGCAGTGTCTGTCTCATAAGGAGACATCAGTCTCTGGGGAGAAGCTCACTGTTTCTCAGACCACGACCACAGCCCAGGCAGTGGCTGCTCTGGGTTTGCACATGGATCAGCCAGACCACAAGCAGTTAGTTGTCCTGCTTTTGCAGGGACTCTGGGTGGGGTAGGACCTGGCTGGCAGTCTCCTGAGATCCAGTGGGGCACCCACCTTCCCGGACAGCACCTCCTGCTCTCAAGTTCAAAGATCAGGACGATGGATACAGACACTGAGGCTGTGGTGATAACTGAGTTGAATCTCATTTCATTCTTCCACCCACAGAAGCAAAAAATTGGGTCGCATTTAGTATAGTTAAACCGTAACATGAACATTATACTGGAACAGGGAACTTATGGTCACGTAAATAATGTGGTAAACAACCAATGTTTTGTTCAGAAGAATTTCAAAAATTATGAGGATGTGCAGTCAGATGTGCACACTTAGCCACATCGAGGTGTCACCAAGTTCAGAAGGGATGAAACGGTGTTTCCTTATACCTGGGAGGACACTAAGGGTGTGGAAGTGTGGACGAGCCCCCGTGTAGACCTGGAGCAGGGTCCAGGGTGCCTGCAGGTTGCCCAGGGTCGTCCCTCTCACCTGCTTGCAGGAGAGACTGTTGGGAACTTGCTTCCTGGGAGCAGTGAGATGCTTGCTATGGCCTCGGGCTCTTTGAGACAATCAGGTCGCCCTTCACACTCCAAGTGGATGTAATTAACTGCACTGATAGGATGTTATGCCAGTAGCAATGCAGAAAACACCGGAAAATGAGTCCAAAGGCTGCCTGGTGAAATGGAGGAGAGGCGGGGTGGGGGACTGGCCGAGGGTGCTTGGTGACGCGCCCTCTGGTGTAGCTTAGAGAACGGCTCAGGTCCCATGACTTTCTAAAGCAGACGTGGCTGTTTGCTGTCGCCAAAGAAAAGATAAAGAGAGAAGATGCCTGTCCTTGGGGCTTCTCTCTGAGTTGTGGGTTATTTCAAGAGGGAACCATGGTCAGAGAAGGATGCCAGCAGCTTTGGGATTCTTGCCCCAGGGCCACCTGCTATCATCTGGGCAGCCCGAGACAGCCCCCCTTAACCACACTGAGCCGGAAAGTCTCCCCCCTGGAGTGAGGAGGGGGACCGGTACCCTCAGCCCATCTTTCAGTTCTCAAGGTCTCTGGTTCTTCACAATAGTAACTCAGAGGGCGACAGGAAGCGGGGGATGGGAAGTGAACCAAATTACTTTCAATGATACAACGTTAGTCATTCTGTTTCCTGATGAACCATGATCAGAAGTGATATTTGTAAGCAAGATGTACAAATGTTTACTAACGGTTCATCATTTTAAGTAATTAAATGCAAGTTAATTGATTTCCTGAATAATAAATTTACTTTCCAGTAATTGTCCTCCATTAATGGATGTGCTCCTATAAGTGTTTTTACTATAATAAGTCATTAAGATTTCCTGAATAATTTCTCTACAAACCATTGATTTTAAGTTACTTTTGCTAACACAAATGCATAAAATCTCATAATGTTGCCATGTATCAATTTCAATCAATGTAGCTATGACAATTTGTAACGTGTATGTTTTACTTTTAAATAATAAAAGAAAGGATAGAAAAAAAAAGAGATTATGGTAATAGGTAGAACATTTTCCAAGTTGCATAAAGCATTTTTCAAATTGTATCTTTAGGCAACTCTAACTGCGTTGGTACCTCTTCTAAAGAATTACTCTAAGGATCAGTTAAGATTATAAACATGAAATCATCCAATAGTCCCTGACATGTATTTGGCATGTGGTGAAATGATGTCTAATTTATTCGTTTCCAGAAGGCCCTAGGAAGATGTGGCATGGATTTTATCCTCTGGGGAGTCACTGAAAGGTTTTAAGCAAAGTCATGATGTTTTAACAGATCACTCTGGCAGCAGCATAAGGAAGACAGAGTGATGTGGGCTGAGATGAGAGTGAAAAGCAAAAGCAAACAACCCACCCCAGCAGGGTTGTCCAAATAGACGATGTAAGAGATAAAGACGTAAACTTGAGGAGCGTCTTAGTGTGTATAAGTAAAAGATGATTGTTTTGAAAGCTGTCCTAGGGGTTGATTTACCAACCTGGCTCTCAGACTGGATCTACCTGTAAAGAGAGAACCCAACCCATCTTGTGGCCAGCAACTGGTCTGATACTGGTTCTGATACTTAACCTCCGAAGTGTCTGTAATACAATTCAGTAGAACCTCTTCTCTTGATTTTTCTTCTCTCCATCTCCCTCACCATTCCCAGAAATCGCTTCTTACATTTCAACTTTAGGAATGATGTACACAATGGAAGTTATTAAAATAAATGGAGAAGGATGGAGGGAGGGAGAGAAGGCAAGAGAGAAGGAAGAAGGGAGGGAGGTCATGGAGACAAATAAGCATCCTGAACAAGATTATGATGAAGGATTATTGGCTTCACTGAGTCTTAGAGGATCCAAACATAATATTTAAAGAGTGATGGAATACGTTTTTTTTTTCTTGGCAGTACCTGAAAATACTAATCCAGCCGACTTATTATTGTCTTGGAGATGATTTTTTAAATCAACTTGAGTTTTGTGGGGTTTTTTTTTTTAATTTTTAGTTTTTAAAAGTATATTGATTACTAGTTTCCACAGATTTATTTAATTTGTTTTGTGGAAGTGCTTTATAAAAATATGCATTTCTATAATAATGACATTGATAATGGTGTTGATGATGAAGTGAATTACTACTTGTGCTTCGCTGATCTCATAACCAAGATGTGGAAAGAAGTTCATCACATCCTGGTGACTTAGGTATATTGGTCTAAATATAATGATTCCGTTATTAGTCAAAACTATATTGCTCATCTACCGAGTTCATAACTTACCATATTATGTAAATATTTTCCTACTGATACTTTACCATTGTAGTTTCGAGCTTTATGAAGTAAAGTCAGAATTTTATTTTACAGCTGAGAACCCTGGAGTCTTACCCATTTGTCCTTCTGTTTATTTGTTGTAGCTTTGGGGTCCTCTATTTCTTCTAGGTGTGAAAAAGACTCCTTGGCTTTGGGGGGGATGGTGAAGATCCCAAGGTTCTAATGGCCCTCAGAGCTGATCCATGGTGCCTAACTGGTGCGTCTCAGTGTGTTCTAGCTTTTCAAGCTGATTCAGCTCTACAACCTCCATTTACTGTGTCCCAAAGAGGAACCAAGGATAGCTCACCAGATGCCTTCAGCTCTGTACATTCTGAGCCCACGATCCTGTGTGGTGAGAGGGTAGACTGCTTACCTTCTAAAAAAGTACAGAAATATTAAACATGCTCAATATTTAAGTGAGCAGAGACAACTGCTTACGTTATCCTTCTTGGACACTGAGAGGAGAAAGGGGAAGGCTTTCTGTCAACAGTCTTTGTGCCATAGTTCTGCCCTTTGGATGGCCTTGTGGCTAGGAGGCCACGGAGTGTGAGCACGGAGGTGGTGGGTCCCACGTCGTACACAGGACCCCCAGGCTCCTGGTCCCCTGTATGGCTGGACAGTCACTTGACCTGGTGTCTCTGCTGCCCAGTGGCACCCACTCATCTCTGGATTTGGCTCTCTTTGTGTATCATTTCTGCTTACTCTTAGGAGAGGTACCAAAATTATCAGGAGAACTCTCCTGGATGTCTTGCTGAATGTGTGAATCATCAGGACATTTTGCCCACTGTGCCTTGGTGAGGAGGTCCTAGGTTCCAGCCTTCTGTCGCGTCCCTTCCTGCACCGTCTCCTGGTTAAGTGTCGGACAAGAGAGGAGACACGTATCGTTGCTCGAGTGACTGATGCCCAGCTGGGCAGGGTTGGGGAGGGGGGGTGGTCATCAGAATTCCCCTGTAATTGTCCACGAAGGCTGAGCCCTTTCATGGTCGATGGTGCTGGTTTCAGAATGAGGGTAGAAGTGAGGATGTCTTTTCCATGCCGAAGTCTGTTTCCACGCAGACTTCTGTAAGAACTGGTGGAAGACTCTTAGAGAGGAATGTGGGGTTTCTGGAGTCAGAGATACAGGTTCCTGGTGCAGCTCTAACATCCAGACGTATAATCTCGGATAGTCGCTTAACATTCTTGGCTGCAGCTTTATCATCTTTGAAATTAGGGGTTTGCCCTGGATGATCTCCGCGTTTACGTTGCTACCTCCTTCTGTGTTTCCCGGAGTTAGCCTGGCTTTTTGTCCATTTATTACTGTTATCAGCTGCTGCCATGCAGCTACAATAGTCCTGAGGTGCATGGAGATAGTGGGTGATAGAATATATGGTAGGAACGGCAATGAACTGCAAGTATAAAGCTGTCAGTTTTCCATTAAGCTCCATCATAGTAAAAATGAGCTTTGTCTTCTCCATGTGTGCATATATTGGTATTTAAAGCTGTCGTCATCATCATACCCAATTCCGACTTCATAAAATACCTCTAAAAGGAGATCACGTGATGGGGAGATAATCTCTCACTCACACAGGAGGGATTGGTCCCCTAGAGACATGCTTAAAGGGTAGTGATGGAGGAATTTGAATAAAAAGGAGGGAAGTGACATCATCCCTGCCACACCAGGGGGCTGCTCTCTCTCCCAAGGGTGGACATTTTGGAATCTCCAAGGTTTATTCTGTAATATCCTTGCACTCGGCTCGGCCTCCAGTGGTGTGAAATTCCAAGACCGCAGGCCGTGTAATTAACGTCACACCTGAAAAGTCACTGCTCTGTAGAGCTCAGGTCCCTGCCACTGCTTCAGGCAGCTCGGGGGCCAGGCCGGCCCACATGGAGCAGAATGGCCAGGAGACAGTTCCAAGGCCCCCCGCGACCCGTCCCCCTGCCAGGCCCAGCGCCCGCAGGCTGCGTCAGGAATGCGGCTGAGGCTTACCTTTGTCCTGTGGTTGCTTTAATTGCAGTGAAAAGAGCTCATTGAAAGCACTGCTCCAAGAAGGAGGGCCATCTCCATCAGGATTTCACGGGCAGGACTGGTTTCTATTTTCAGAAGCAACTCTCCCTCTCGCTGGAAATCTTTCTCCCTTGCTCCCTCCCTGTCTGCTGCATAAAAATCCACCACACGGTGATGGTTAAAAACATCAATTAACTCTAAAACAATTATTATTTTTTGAAATGCCATTTTATAAATGTAATAACACGACACAATAATCCAGGGTTATTTAACAGAGCATTTACCCTGAAAACAGTCATTACGCTTTAAACGCAGTAGACTCTAGAAGCCTCTTAACATTAGATGGCAAGTGAGGCAGAAGCAATATTGTCACAAACGCCACATCTGCTGCATACATTAGTGCGAGAAGGCTGGCGATGGCCCTGCCCACTGGCTGCCATCTCCCTGGCATTCCTTGGGCCCCAAGGCTTTCCTGTCCCCAGTGACAACAGGCAACCCTGATGTGACAAGCTGACAGTTGAAAGAAATGTCCTGTGAAGCGTTTCCCTCCTAGGGTCACCCCTCACTGTCCCACGAGGGATTGAAGTGGGACTTGGTCGTCAGCAGGGAGGCGCTTCCTGCGAATTCCGTGGAACAAACGTCAGTCGGCAGTGATGGAGGGCTGGTGACCTTGCTGCCCGATGTCCCGAGGGGTTACAGGGGTGCTGCTATCTCCATTAACCTTTGGGGTGCAGATACTCTCCTGGCCCAACACGCTTCTTTCTTAAGACATGCCTCCTCCTAGATTTTTTTTTTTTTTAATTTATTTTTTGGCTGTGTTGGGTCTTTGTTGCTGCGTGCGGGCCCTCTCCAGTTGCGGCGAGCGGGGGCCACTCTTCATTGTGGTGGGCGGGCTTCTCATTGCAGTGGCTTCTCTTGTTGCGGAGCACGGGCTCTAGGCCCGCGGGCTTCAGTAGTTGTGGCGCACGGGCATCGTTGCTCCGCGGCATGTGGGATTTTCCCGGACCAAGGCTCGAACCCGTGTCCCCTGCGTTGGCAGGCGGATTCTTAACCACTGCGTCACCAGGGAAGCCCCTCCTCCTAGATTTTTAACTAAACCTGAGCTTCGCTTCTATTTTGGGCCTAAAGAACACAGGGAAGGGCTTTGACCTCCATGAAGTTTCTATGACACTCAGCGCTTGGGGTCTAGGGTTGCACCCGGAATCATTAACAAACTGGCTGTTTCTTAAAAAGCATAGGTGTGTGAGAGTTGGGGAGACGTGCCCCCAGGTAGGACTCCATGCCGTGACAGGTCGCATGGTGCAGCCGAGAGGGGCTCCAAAGGGTTTCGGCTAAAGGGGTGCGTGTCTGGACTCTGGTGTGTGGCTGGCAGGCGTCTTGCATGACCTTTCTCTCTCTGAGGCGAGTTTGCTGTTTTGAAGAACGTCTTATGGTGACACCAGAGTGATATTCTAATGGGGTGATGGGCTCAGGAAACCCGCGATTCCCGTGGCAGGGAGTGCGTGAGGCTGGGATTCTGCAGGTTGGCCCCCATGGTGGGCATCAGGCACCACGCCCCTTCCCTCCTGAGGCTGAGCTTTCTAAGCTGGGTCCCCAGAGTGTGATGTCTAGACCGTCCAAGCAGATCCTGGTCTAAGAGGCTCCACTATCTTCGTTTATTGATATGAATGTGCAAAATCAGGTGCAGTTTTACTGTATGTTCAGAGCAATGAGTTAAGTCTTTCAAACCCAGAGCAGCATCCTGTGTCTGTGTTTACGGTAAAGAAAACAGACTGGCTGGTGGGGCTGGATGGGACTGTGTTCAGACGAGAGACGGTGAGCACACGGGTCCCTCTGACCCTCAGGCTACGTAACCTGCACAAGCACAGGGCCTTTTATTAAAGAGTCTGGAAGGCTGACGGGAAAACCTTGGGAGAGGGACTGCAAGCATAGACTTCTACAGCAAGAATGAAACTGAGATTCATATACACTTAGTTTTTTGAACTCTGAAATAATGTATATACCAGGGCCCAGAGGGGTCAAGTGACTTTCCCAAGGTTAAACAGCTAATTCGTGTCAGGGAGCCCCAGATGTGTGTGGGGCTTCTGGCCTCAGGCTGTGTGTGTGTGTGTCTGTGTAACTGTATGTTTCTTGGGAGAGGGTTACTTTCTTTCATTTTTGTTTTTGGTAACACCAGGGCCCTCTTGTCATCTCCTGGTTACACTTGAAGGACAGGCCTCCATCCTCTTTCTAAAAGTCCTCTTGTTTTTCCTCCCATGGTTGCTTTTTTTTTTACTTACTTAATTATTATTTGTTTTTCCCTGTATTGCTGTTGTATTTTTTTTTTAATTTTTATTTTATATTGGAGAATAGTTGATGAACAATGTTGTGTTAGTTTCAGGTGTACAGCAAAGTGATTCAGTTATACATATCCGTGTATCTGTTCTTTTTCAAATTCTTTTCCCATTTAGGTTATTACAGAATATTTTGGTTGCTCTTTTTGTCACCACCGCTGAGGACGGTAGCCACCAGCTTCTTTTCGGAAATAGCTGATCCTGGTATCAGACCCTTGACCACAGAAGATTTCAAGAGAAACTTAAAGCTCCGTACAAAATAGCTTCTAGGGGCACTATGTTTTTTGGAACTTACTTTCTCAAGCTTGTTTTTTCACTGGTTCATTGGTTCATTCCACATCTTGTAGCTGTCTCCCATGGGCCAGCAGATGTGCTGGGAACGGAAGTACTGAGGTAACTCAGACAAGGCCTCCACGTGCAGGGGTTTCACAGTTTAACGGGAGAGGCAACCACATAAACTACTGATTAGGCTGCAGTGTGCTGCTGGTGGAGTAAAGAAACAGGCAGAGAGCAGCCAGAGTCTGGACGAGCCAGTGGTTTATTCTGCCAGAGTCGGGGCAGGGCGAAGGCAAGCGGTCCTTTGAGGAGATCACATAGATGGAGTCAAAGTTACAAGAAGTTGAATTTCTTGACAAGGAACAAAGTGGCAGGAAAAGCATTCCAGGAAAAGGTAGCAGCAGAAGGAAATACATAACAGGAAGGAAAACCCGCGGAATGACCCGAGAATGGGAAAATGCTTTTACTGGTTAGAGAGAGTAATAAAATATGGAACTAAAAGCATGTCGGGATCATGTTGCAGAAGGAACCATGTGCCCCTGTGGAGAGCCAGTCACGTGAATAGATAACAGTTCTTGAAGTAAAATGGGTGGCAGTTCCTAAGACATGTTAGAGGCCTGTGAGATGATAAACAGGAAAATCTGGTTAGTAGGAGACCATTGTACTCCGGCTGGAGTTTTTAAAAAATTTGTGTTGGAGTATAGGTGATTTGCAATGTTGTGTTCGTTTCAGGTGTACAGCAAAGTGAATCAGTTATACATATGCACGTATCCATGCTTTTTTAGATCCTTTTCCCATATAGGCCATTACAGAGCATTGAGTAGAGTTCCCTGTGCTATACAGCAGGTCCTTATTAGTTATCTATTTTATATATAGCAGTGTATGTGTCAATCCCAATGGCTGGGATGGGAAATGATCATTAGTTCTAGGAAGCAGACACGTTCGAGGTGTCATACATGGAACTGTTATTGTTGTTATTGCTTAAGTAAATGTGAATATCTTTTAACATCCTGTCCATTTGCTTCAGTCCTCACTCCTCCCTATTGCATGATGCCAGTCTCACTCTGGCTCCTGGGTTTCAGCCGAGGAGATTTTCGTGTGGGTGCCTAGGAAAGCAATCTTTGCCACCACAAGAGGTATTTATAAAAGAGGCAGCATGCTCCTTTCTGGAAATATCTGGCTCAGTTTTAAGCCTTCCCCTGAGTCCTCCCAGCCCTATAACCAGGGCCCTGCCTTACTCTCTTCACCGTAGACTCACTGACCTTTCTGATGGTGTTTGGAGGCTAGTGCTTGCCCCTCAAGGGTATGGATTAACCAGCTGCTTCCTCTGAAGCGATTCCTAATGGTACATGAGCCTGATGCAATGGTATTCCTTCCCCTGGTCCTGTGCTGCCACCAAACGAAGCACTCACGTCACCCAGACTGGACTTCAGCAACACAGAGACCCCCCCAGGAAGCCGTGCGCTGAGGCAGGCTTTCCTAGAAAACGCTTTCGGGGCTGCACTTGGGGGAACCACGGCCCCAAGGCTGACTGAACACAGAGCCCTAAAGATAAAACAAAATAGCTTTATTTAACGATTTATTTAAGATGTTTTAAAAATTCAGTAGAACATACATTTTTAATACTGATTGATATTATTGCAAAGCATTCTAATGCAAGTCTGCCCTACGGGCCCTTGTGGGCTACACGGACAACATAGCCCTTTTCATGCCTAACATGAGTCATATTTCATCCATGGATGGATTTGTTGACGAAAGGTGCCCCTGCTGTGGGAGGGGCAGAGGGAAAGATCGTGTGGAAAGGCAGCAGGAAGGAGAAAGAGGGGAACAGTGGTGTGAAAATGTCACGCTTTAGGTTGCATTGCAAGAACCCTCCCCAAATACAGAGGCCCCTTTCTGAGACATATCTTGTAGTTGAGAAAATGTGTGCCCTTGAAGAGCTGTTGAAGGCTGTGAATGCTTTAATCAAATCATACTTCCCTTTTATTGAGCACCGGCTCTGTACCAGGCGACGACTTCCTGCTTTTACACACATTGATTGATTTAATTCTCAAAACAACCATGATATTATTCCCATCGTACAGGTGTCACAAATAAGGCTTAGAAACATTTGCTAGCTTATCCAAGCTTGTATTACAAGAAAGTGCTGGAACTAGGATTTATCAAAAGTCATTTTGACCCAAGGACGCACTTTTTTTTTTTTTTTAACCTCGAGGTTATCTTGCCTCTATTCAAGTCTTCCTAAAACAAAATCAGTCTCCTATTTTTTTTCTGTGTTCTCCCACTGTACCTTTATATATATATATATATATATATATATATATATATATATATATATATATATATATATATATATATATATACACACACACACACACACATTTTTATTGGAGTAGAGTTGATTTCCAGTGTTGTGTTAGTTTCAGGTGTACAGCAAAGTGTATCAGTTATACACACACATGTATGCACTCTGTTTTAGAGTCTTTTCCCATAGAGGCCATTGCAGAGCACTGAGTAGAGTTCCCTCGGCTCTACAGTAGGTCCTTAGTAGCAATCTCCTCATTTTGCATCACGAAGGTCCGTGTGTCTCATTGATGCTCAGCCTTCCATCTCTGGAAGCTATTTACATAGCACGATGGTTAAACTTTGGGCTTAGGAGTCCAGTCCCAGCTCTGCCCTGGGCTCTGTGAGACATTGGGCAAGTTAGATCATGTCTCTGGGCCTCAAGGATTATAAACTAGGTGTGGCATTATCACCGTCTCCATAGCAGTGATGTTAAAACTAGGAGAAATGGTCCATCTAGCACTCACCTGGTGCAAAGCAGCACGGCTCAGTAAATGCGCATGAAGCCGTAGCTGAAGTTCTGAACAGAAAGGGAACCAGCTTGATACAGCACATGCCCTGTGTTTCTGAATGCACCTGGAGCTCTGTCGGGTCTCCAAAAAGTTTTGTCTGATTGTTGAACCTTTTGGCAAACTCAGTCTAAGTTTTAGGTCCACAGAAAAACTCCAATTCAAAGAAATTTGCCACCTCCGAAGGGGTTTCATTAGACGAGTTTCCCGCATGCAGCTCTAGTTGCCAGTGCTCAGATGGCCCAGGGGCACAGCCTGCTAAGTGGGTCAGGATCCTCAGAGTCGTGCCAGCTGTGTGTGGGCAGCTGCCGCCCAGGGGTCTCCGGCTCCCAAGCGCACAGCCTTCTGCGGACTTCTGTGGTATTTCTTGCTTTTGAATTTATAGAACCATTAGCCTGCAATCCAAACAAAACATCCAGTTTTAATAGATTAGGCAGTAGGTGGTTCCACAACAATTTCAAAAACTAGAAGCAATAGTAAGTTCCTAGAGGAGCAGTAGTTGTTTGGAAATAATTCTCCAAATTGCATTTATCTCACAGCGGTCTGAGGTCACAAATTCAAGAGCAATGAGAACGCTATTCAATTAGACACCTTGATCAAAAGAGATCTATCAGGATGACATTCCATCTGAAGAATCAGTTGGGATGGAGAAATCATTTAGCTGTGGCTGTTGTTATTCAGGCTTTTTATTATTATTTCACCATCGGTTGGAGTCAGGGAGCTGGCTGTGGAATGCTGGGCAGTTCAAGGCATTTGTCACTCAGTCCAATAGAAATGCATCCTCCTCGGTCGGATGTCCGTGATGTGTTAATGGCCAAGTGGGTGAAAAATGTTTCCCGAATGGGTAGGTAGATTTCTGCTGGGCTCAGCTCTCCGAGATTTTGTCCAAATGTGTGTGGGCCCACCTCTTCTCCCTTCTCCTCCCTCCCCACCCTGTTCAGGAGGCCCAATCTGTGTTTGCCAGCCCAAGGCAGGACTTCCAAGACTCACTGGGCTATGCTGGCCCCTGGTCCAGTCACCTAGGATTATAGATTGGCATTGGAGTGTTATAAGATACTATATTTCCTGAAGCCACACAACCAATTTCTGATTTCAGATGGAGGGTACCATCTATCAGAGACACATCTTTGAGCTGCAGTTCAACACTGCTTTCATCAACCACTGCCAGTGGAAACTACACATACACACACACACACACACACCGCCTCTGTGTCCCTTCCATCACAGAAGGAGGAGGTAGAGTAGCAGTGATGGAGAGGTGAGGAACGCTGTCTCTAAGACGTTTCCTGATTCACTGCTGTAACGTTCCATTATTTTAATCTTGGCTGGGAGAGCAATGATGGGTTGACCTTAAAGCCCCATTTTATCCCTTACCTCCTCTCTTATTTTTCTCAATAGTGAGAAATTATCACTCATTTTGAAATAAAATGTCCGTGGTGCTGGGCAGTGTGTCTGAAATGCCTAAAATTCTTAGAGCTGGAAAATGCATTTGCAGTCTGTTTTGGGAGTCCATGTAGCTGGAGAGAATTGTGGCCCGGAGACCAAGGGCACTCTGGTGTTGACGGCTGGGCCTCCCTCTGACCCAGGGTCTGTTTTCTAGCCGGTTCTTCTTTCCACCACTGACACTGCCTTTGAGAAGCCACATATCATTTGACTGCAATGTCAGGCTTCTTAGAGTATTTGATAAATAAGAAGAGGGAAATGACAGGTACTCAGTGTAGTTATAGAGATCAGCCCGGTCTACTTTGCAGTGTAAATGTGGTCTAAAGAGAGCCTGTTCTCTAGTCACATGTGAAACGTCTGATGACTGGTCTTCTCTTTGCAGCCCAATAAGATGTCTATTATCTCTTTGCAAATTCCTGTTTTCTTCCCCCTGCCCTGGGTGAGAGCCTTTGCCTGGTCCTCTGGTCTCTGCATCTTGGTTCATTCCTGCATCACAGCAGCTGAGCAGCTGAGTCACAGGAATGGCCCCGGGGCTCCCCCACCAAGTGCCAGCCACTCTGCAAAGCACTCCCACGGAGCTGCTCACCCACACAAGCCCTGGTGAAGAAATCCTTTATTTTGTACTTCCTCCCAACCAGTGGAGCTGTTATCCAGCTCCTTCCCCAGCCCTGACTTCTTAGCCTGATCCCTCTAGGACAACTGCTTCTCTTCGGATTCGGTTTACAATGAAGAAGGCTCACAGATATTGGGCCTGCAGCTGTGACTGAACGCTTCCTCTGAGCTGGCGTCCCAGTTGATGGCTTTCCATCAGAAATTAACATTTAAAAGTATCTTCATTTATATATGTCACACATAAATTTGCCCCAGACTGGAGCAAAAAGGGATTACACAATGCCCATGATACTTACACAAGGGGGAGAGGTTAGTCTTCATGCTGGCGATTCTTTTTCCAAGAGGATTCATTAGTGGGTTCCTTGAAATACCAAGATTCCCTTGTGAATTCAAAGTATGATTCGGTTTACACGTGTTTTTCAGGAACACATCTGTCATGTGTAAATCAAGATGCATTTGAATAATCCACTGCCATCCTGAAAACTGTCATTTCTTTTTCTTTGTTGTCTCTTCCTCTTTTCTCTTTCTCTGCTCCTGGTGACTCTTCTGCTGTCACAGAGAAATAGGAAGGCAAGGTAGAAACTGCGGATGCACAGCGCCCATCACTGAGCAAGGCTTTCCGGGGGAAAATGGAGTGACCACTAAGTCAGTGTAGTGTGGTAGTAGGGAATCTGCATGCCAGACTTGTTGCCCTTGTTCCAAACCATGGCTAGTGCTACCTTACCACCTGGCTCCATGCCATTATGTGCGTTAATTTTGCAGAGAGATAAGGTAATCTCACCTCTATTGAGCGTCTGTTACGTGACAAGCACTAAGCTGGGCTACTTGAATATATTATTTTATTTAATCCTTAAGATAGCTCTGTGAAATTTTCCTATCATATATTTTAGAAAACTGAGGCTCAGAGAAGCAAAATGAATTTACTCAGTCATTTATTTACAATACTTTAATAAGACATTGTGTTGTGCGTTTACTTTGGTGAGGTTTTAATTGTTTACCTCACGTTTGTTTTACTTCCTCTGTGTCTCATATACTGTGTTGCCCACTGGGAGGGCAATAAGGAGCTGCAAGGACTGAAGACGACTTTAAGTATTCACACAGACCAAGGTGAACTTGCAGTGACACAGGTGGATTCAATGGAGAGGGACCTGGTGCTAGGGGAGAGGGATTTGAGAGGAAGACTTGGCCTAGTGAGGGATGCTAGGAGAAGCTCCCTTCAACACAGAGCTGAAGGAGGTGGCGCTAACTTGGCTAGGGATGGCTTTCTGCAGGAGAAATAGAATGTGCAGCAGGGCATAAAGCAGGCAGTATAGATGGAACAGAGGGCAGGTAGACCATGGCATGTATGATGGGCACATCTCAGAGCTTCATTAAACCAAAAGAAGAACTGAGCAGGAGTAGGGTAGGGGTAAGGTTGATTTCTTTACAGATCATTCTGATGCAGTGTGGAGAATGGGTATGAGGGGGCCTGACTGCACCTGGGGACACCTTTGGGACGCAATGCCAATGTTTGGTCGAGAGATGATGGTGGCATAGACTAGAGTAACGGGTAGAG
This sequence comes from Balaenoptera ricei, assembly GCF_028023285.1. NCBI lineage: Eukaryota > Metazoa > Chordata > Mammalia > Artiodactyla > Balaenopteridae > Balaenoptera > Balaenoptera ricei. The sequence continues at coordinate 1,453,717 of NC_082646.1, forward strand.
AGAGAGTTTTGAGTGCTTTGGAGGTAAAAATCAATAAGACTTGGGAGTAGACCAGATCAGAGAGGATGAAAAGGGAGATATCAAAAATAACACCCAGTGTTTCAACTGCTTATTGAATGGCTCGTGGCCGTTCACTGAAATAGCACAGAAGTAAGACCCAGCTGGGGGAGAACATCGTGAGCCTATCATGAGCTTCCTTGGACATGGCTATTTTGAATTGTTGCTTAAAGGCAAGCAAGGCCTATGGTCTGCTGGTCAGAAGTGGTGAGGGACGTGTGCATGGAACAGCTTGTCGGAGGAGAAAGGAGAAATTAAGGACACAAGAGTGCCTTGGACAGAGCCTGGTAGAGCTTCGGTACTTAGTGGCTTGAGCTTTGATGAAAGAAAGACAAGGATCAACCAAAAAATTTACAGGAAAGCCAGACTCCTCATAGATGAGAGAAGCCTGAGAAAGACTGTTTCAAGAAGGAGAAAATTGTTTAAGAACCAAATGCTTGCTGGTAAGTAGACACCAAAGACCTATTGGATTTAATAAGATCATTGGTGACATTAATGAAAAGTGTTTCAGTCCAAGATGAGACCGGAACTTAGATTTGAATAAATGGAAGACCAAGTGGCAGGTGAAAAAATGGAGATAGGAAACAGACCGTTCTTATGAAACACTTGGCTGTTTATGTTAGGGGAACCACTGACTGAAACCGCCCGTCCTGGCCAGGCCTCACTGTAACCATTGGCATGAGTTCTCTTACGACAGGAGGTCCTGGTGAGGAACGCAGAACTAACAAGCCACCACCAACCGGAAGAATTCGGGAAAGGTCAAAAGGAGAGAGGAGAGGCCAGTCCATATGTCCTGCCAACCTCCCAGAATCCTTCTCGCTGGAATCCATCTTGGCTGAGTGATGCGCGCGCCACCAGGAAGGACCCTGAGTCAGAATGATTGGCCAGAGACAACCCGGAAACTAATCCCATCACCATAAAACCTGAGACCGCGAGCCGCATGGCAGAGCAGTCCTCCTGGGTCCCCTCACCCTGCTGCTCTCCGCCCGGCCGCCCCTTCCCAATAAAGTCTCTTGCTTTGTCAGCACGTGTGTCTCCTCGGACAATTCATTTTCAAGTGTTAGACCAGAGCCCACTCTCAGGCCCTGGAAGGGGTCCCCCTTCCTGCGACATTTAGAGGAGGAAAGAACAGAACTCTGATGGAGAGAATATGAATAGGGGACCAAGTTGTTGTTGTAATTGTTGTGTGTGTGATAAACACAAAGACCTTACCTTCTAGACACTTTCAAGTTAATGGAGAAAGCCAGGCACAGAAACAAGTGTGTCACACTTTGATAAATGAGGGTAAGTAAAGGTGGCCTCTTGCTGTGCCTGGAATGTACGGAGCCAGGAGGCAGGACACAGGGTGCAGCATCTTTGGAAACTGTCGTTTATCATGGGATTTTCTTTCAGTTTTGACTGAGGCCCCAAAGCAATGGGTGCCAACTATGTTCATATTGCAAAGCAAGATGCTGGACTTGTGGCAGTACATGCAAAAGAGTTGACTAAACCAGTGTAAAACTGGCTTTACAATCTTGCTAACTGCTCACCTCTAGCCTCTGAAAGCTAGAGCTTGGTGAAGAGAGAGCTGGAAATTAGGGAGATGTCTTGTGGCTTCTCTGACAGAGAGCTCATGGGGGTTTGTGAGTTGCACCCTTCCGGGGGGAGGTGTTGTGGAAAGTACTTTTCTCACCTCAAGATGGAGCACCTGCAAAGAAGCCACACACAAAGCTCGATGGTCCCAGAGGACCAAACAGGAACACAGGTCCTTAGCTGGATGCGTCCTCCATGGCAACAGATAATAGGCTGCATTTGAGGGGTAACTGCCCTCCTAGCAGTGGTGGTTCAAAGGTCTGTGTTTCCTGAGGATGATATATGAGCTATGCTAAAATGCTTAAGTCTGGGGTTTTCCTAGATCCTGTCCAAGGCAATGGCCACATGATTCAGTACTTTAAAAAAAAATTAAGGTCCAGAAGTAGCCAGTGGAATTAGCCAACATGATCGGTGATCTTAAGAAGAGTGGATTAGTGGGGGTGGTTTGTTGATGGCAGAAGAGTGAAATGTGAGTGCAAACTGAGGAATTGTATGCACTGGATGAGGGCAACCTTTCACAGAAGTTGGGAAAAGGAGAGAGGTACATGATGTCAGCTACAGGAAAGGTTTTTTGTTTGTTTGTTTTGTTCTGTTTTATTTTCAAGAACGTAAAACTTAGAGTGTAACCCAGATAAGGTTGGGTTTTCTTGCCTCCAGTTTATGCCCTGCCCTTATATTATATCCCATTTAAATAAACGGCGGTCCTGCCAAAACAATAACATGTATCAATATTATTGAAAAGCAAATGAATCTTTACTTTTGAAAACCAGAAAGGGCGCCTCTCTTTATGACACACGTCAAAGTATCTTAATTTTTTCCACATTTCTCTTAATATCTTCCGTGCCCAGCATCTGTTCCTCACCCCAAACAGCTTCCTCTCCTTCTCAGCCAGGTCAGAATAAGATCTTGATTCTCCGCTCTCCTCCGTATGCCGTTAGGATCTAGTCTATTCTTCTGCAAGGGGAACTCTGCCTTTTCCACTGTAAGTTTAGCTCTTTCTGGCCTCTCCACCTCCTCAGCTTCCGTTTAGCCCATTACTACTCCATGGAATGATGGATCCTTTGTGGGTGATGATCTAGGGACAAATGCTCCTTCCTCTTAGGGGGGGATGGAGGAGAAGCCTTGAACATCTATGTTTTAATAGATTTGCTTTGGACATAAGCAGATAGGCAAATCTGTGTTTTTAGAGTTGCTTTGGATGTAAATATTCTTAAATGTTGCTGAAAAAGAGTCAGAGGAGATGGCGCTAGCAGGGTTGATACAGCAGGTCCTTGAGAAGAAGGAAGGTTTGAATCAGAACATGGATGAAGATGAGAGGAGGACCCTCAGAGAGGAGGAGGACACTTCCTTCATTGCAGCAGGGATGGGGGCTGGAGGGGCGGGGAGGGACAGAGAGAAGATCTTCGCAGGTGAAAGTTGAAGAGTCTGGATTATAAGGGACTTTCTTTCATGCAGCTGATTTACTCATCTAGCTAATAAAAGTTGTGAAGACGATGTTTGAACCGAATTAGTGGAAATAAGATTTTACCCCAAATAGTCATTCATTCATTCATTTTTTCATTACTTCAGCAAATTTTCATTGAGCACCTACTCTGTTCCAGGCCATGTTCTAGACACCAGAGGCATAAAAGTAAATAAGAGTGACAAAGTCTCTGCTTTCATGGAGCTCATAGCCTCTGAGTGTGGGGTAGAAGGAGACCACTTGCCTATAAACAAAGTCAGTTTTAATACTGGTGCACATTTTGAGGAAAATAATGCAAGGTGATGGGAGGAGAGAGGTCATAGTGGGAATGAGAGCAGTTTCTTTAGCTCCTGTGTCAGAGAATATCTCCCTGGAATGATATATGAGCTCAGATCTGAGCTAGAAGAGGAATATCCACCATTTCTGTGCCCCTAAGATGTAAAGACAATTGTCCTTGAAGTTGACAGTTGAACCAAGAGGCCTAGGCCCTTTGGGAAACTAAAATAATTTTGATAACACAGACTTCCCAAAAAGTAACCAACAGACACCTAGAACTACCTTACCTGATTCATTTAAATGTTCTAAATTATGTATGCTGATTTCTCTTAAGACACTTAACTTTGGATGTTGCTTATAAATTGCATAATCCTACCAAGTGGGGCAAAACACAGGTAATATTACTCTGACTTGTCTTTAGGGAGAAGGTGAAGGGTGGAGATGTAAAGAACGTTAGTATTATGCTGGGATGATCACCAAGTTCTGAATCCATCTTTCCTGTGTCTTATCCTAGGGGTATTTTTCTTTCTTATTTTTAAGTCATTGTGTCTTGCTCTTTTGTTTGCATCTTTTCTAACCCCCTTAAATTCTTTAGGGTAAAAAATTGTATGTGTAAATAAATCAATAGCATACGCTAGAAACTCAACTGTCTTTCTCTTCTGCCTCTTCACTTCTCTGATCTCCAAATACTGATGTGGAGGTCTGCATCTATCCTGTTGAATTAAAATTAAAGAACCATGGCTTTCTAAAAGGTTGGCTCTTTTGTAACTTGATTTCCCCAGAAGCTGAGCATGAGATTGGAAGGGTGAAGAAAGGTGTTGTCAGTAGAGATGGTTCTAGCGTTATAGGACTTCTTTGAAGTGCAAGATAAAATACTTTAATCAAAACTCAGATGCTTGCAAGAATACCCCTGACTTTAGAATTTCCTTAAGATAGATTTCAGAGCATTAAAATTTTTAGATTATAAAAGAAAAAGGGGGAAGAAGGTAGAAAAAAATAATACAAAAGCCCTCAAAGATTAAAAAATTGCCTTGTTAATGAGGATGGAAGTTTCATCCAGAATCCCTTGCCTAAAATGTGAAATTTCAGGTTTTGCCAGTCTGAAATAAAAAAAAAAATAACGGTCCATTTCTGCCTATTAAAATGGTACATAGCTCAGTGTCTCCTCCCATTTTGCACACATGAGGTTAGACTTTTGACGTATGCCTGCAGTTTCTACCAGCATCATGTTAGGCCTCTATTTATGTATTCAGATGAGCCTCATCCCCATCTTAATTGAAGTGTGGCATCTTAAAGGTTCCCTACAAGACTGCCACGCCCTCTAAGCTCCAGCAGAGCAGAAAGAAACCATGGAGTTGGAGGGCAAATGTATTGATGACAAAGTGTAATAATGCCCATTACATCCTGGGCACTGGCTACAGGAAGGAAACTTCTGTCCTAGGAAACATCAGGAAAGAAAACTGCTAGTTCTACTCTGCCCTTCGCTATTGATCACTTGAACCTTTCAGTAACCACATTTTCTTAATGAGAAGGGGGATGCTGGGCACAGATTCCAGGGTCCTCAGCTGGAAGGTGATGGTGTTGGTGGAGCTTTGTTACCATCCTGGGTACAGATTTAAAAGCCTCTTCTCGTGGAGTCGGAAGCACCTGCTTGCTGAGCATCTAAAGGTCGTGCCCGATGGACGTTTCACGACAGGCCACCTGCTAGTCCCTGACCATCGTGGGAGGAGCATGCGGGGGTTAGAACTCGAGTGTCAGGAGCCAGCATCACTGCGTCCTCCTCCTTTGCCCAGAACTTAACGGGAATCATCTTGAACGGATCAGCTTTCTTCATTTGTCCACCCTTGAGGATTTCTCTGAAACGGTACTCAAAGTTGGAGTCCTGAGGCAAACCGGGAGACGGTCTCTACAGACCCCCTGAAACCACCTTCTTTCATTCTTATATTGTCTTCCTCCCTTTGTGCCCGGACGTACGTCCTGAAAAGCCATCACTAGCTGCCAGGTGCCCTACAAACCATGGCACTGGTCTCAGATAAAGAAGTAAAATGTATGATTTCTAAGAGTTTAGGACTGATTTGTCCTTTTCATCTATTCTGACATGATTTAATGTTCCAGAACTTGTAAAGGGAACAGATTTTTTTCTTTTCTTTTTTTTTTTTTTGTTGTAAAATTTGTGAATAATTTATCAAGTAACTGCAAGAGCTGCAGCTTTAAATTATTAAAATGCATTTTGGTTTTGAAAGAAGACATTAGAGATGTTTGCCTTGGCCCGTGCTTATGCCTTTGTGCAGCAGCAAGAGACTCCTACAAATTCAAGGAATGGTAAGGTGATTTTCAGTGATTTATGGGGTGACTGAGAAGGAGCCAAAAAAAAAGCACCAAACAAACAAATGAACAATATAGACAACTTTCATTTATTTAAGACAGAGCCTCTTTCAGAAGCAAATAACCCTTTGTCGCATCTCCGGAGAAATGACATTTCCTTTCCTTTCTCCTGCTTTGCAAGGACAGCAGCTGGGTGCGGGTAGAAGCTGAAGTAAATGAAAAGGAAGGCATTCCCAGCCCCCTCCTCATTCCTTCTCAATGTCCATCCTTCACCGAGCAAGCTGAAGGCACGGCTGTGCTTCCTTCCATCCGTCGCACGTCACAGGTGGAGCATAGCTGCTGATCTCCGGAGAATATTATCCATTCCACTTCCTCTGACCTAGATAATACATTTGCTCTGGGCCAGGAAAATAAGGAGAAGCCTAGAATATTTCCCATCTGGCCAAGGGCCCTGGTCTGGCTCATCTGCCCCTGTGTCGGGGGCGTGGCCTTTTCAGGGCAGATCTGGTAGCAGAGACAGAAAGAGGACAGGTACCCAGGCCGCCCTGCCTGTGCTCAGAGTCATCGGCTCCAACACCTTGCTTTTCCTTCTTCTTCCCTCTTTCCTTTATCCACCCTTCCATCTCTGCCAGCAATTTCTCTTCCATGGTGCTATGCAAGGGCTATATTTTCCTCTAAATGTCCCCCCAATCCTACTCTGCGTGGGAAGAGACCATTCCATCCTGGTCGTAGGATCAATAAAGTCCAGCCCTAAATCCCTAAGAGAAATTGATCGTGGGATTGGAACGCTATCTTAGATGATACAACTTAGGCAGAGTAAGTACAAAGCCAAGACTTAGCAGACAATGCGGCGGAGGTGTGGCATGTGGGCAGGGCCGTAAGACAACAGTGCCTTAGGATTGTGGCCTTCTTCCTTAGGGGGAAGGCATCTCTTATCCCACCAGCCCTACCTGTTTCTCTCATTTGCCATCCCTTGTTCTGAAAGGAGGGGGGACATAAGGACTCTCTACCCCTTTTTCTCCCTTGGACATTCCCTGCATGGGCATCATCATCTCGTGTACAAGTTTAGAAAATTTACAACACCCTTCACCTTATGAGGCGGCAGTGTGGTGGGTTAGAGTCACGTTCAGGTTGTGCGATGTTCATTGCAGTTCACTCTTCTCGGTTTGGCTTCATCTTTGGGGTGAAGGCAACAAAGTCTGGGAAACGGGAGCTGAGTTCTATCCATTCTACCCTTTGTTTCTTCTTCTCAGAATAAGGGATTGTAAGATGAAATATATAGGTAGAGTCTTAGATGGATACAGTTTTATAATCGAGGAGGCTTGGATCTAATCCAGTTCAGTCCCTTCCTTTTAACGATAAAGCTGGGGCTCTAAGAAGTTCGGTGCCGTGAACCCACGTCCACTCACCATGGAGCCAGTGCTCTTCCCACTACGTCTGTGTTCTCTAACAGGGCCTGCCGACATTCTGGGATGCTTACGTGAGAAATCGGGGAACATTTTCATGAGAGAGCTTATTTGTGACGGCAGGAAGGGTTTTTGCAAAGGATAGAGGCAAAGGCACATGCTTTTCAGACAATCGTGGCAGATTGATTTCCAAAGATGCTGCACCAACATCTTCCATCCAATATGCTCCTGTACAAGCTGACCTGGCTGCTACTCCCTGAGCAAACGGAAGGGGTCTGCTTGCCCTCGTTGTGGGCCTGGTCTGGCCGATGACTTGCTCATAACCAATGGAATGTGGTAGGAGTGACTGCATGACTCTGAGGCCAGGTCCAGAAGGGCCGTCAGCCACCCAGAGGGGCCGCCCCCCCCTGGAATAAGTCTGCTGACTCAGAACAGAGACCTGCTGGAGGCTCCCAGGTGGAGCCCATCCTTCCCGCCACCTGCCAAGATGCCAGACAAGTGAACGATGGCACCTCTGGGACAGTCCGGGCCCAGGTGTGTTAGTCACCCCGTCGTCTGAGCTCCTCAGACATCATGGAGCAGAGACAAGCTGTCCCTGTCCTGTCCCTTTTCCTGACCCACAGCGTTCATGCACAGAATAGCAGGGTGGTTGGTTAAGTTCACTAAATTTGAGGGGGCTTCTTATGTAGCAATAGAATGGACAGTAATACATGTTTACAATAAAAAAATTAAAATTGTTTATAAATAAAAATAATTTTTAAAAGTTACATCAATACGGGACGGGCTGGTTTTGTAAGTTATGATAGTCCACACAATGGGGGACTCTGCAACCCTGATAGAAATGTGATAGATTTATACCTGTTATGAAAAGACGTCTAAGACATATTACAAGGTGAAAAGAGCTTCTTGCCAAGCAGTGTGTATACTATGTCATTGTTTGTATGAAGAAGGAAAAGGAAATTGTGTGTGTGTGTGTGTGTGTGTGTGTATGTCTGAGTGAGGCTTACAGATGCACGAGAAAATTCTGGAAGGATATTCAAGAAACTCTTGAGCTGTTGATTCTGGGCAGTGGGAATGAGGTGTCAGGGTCAGGGGAGTGTTAGGTGACAAGATAAATTTTCTTTTCATGTTACCCTGTTCTCTACTGTTTGATTTTCTACCATAAATTTCTACTGAAATTAACACTTCCCAAAATCTTAAGGCCATGAAAATTCTATATACCACCTCCAAAGAGAAAAAATATATATATTTGTTGCAGGTACCAGCTGAAATTGCATATTTTCAACTACTGCACAAAGACAATAAAGAAGAATTGAATTATTCTGCAATATTTGAGGAAGCCCTTTTAACCCTAATACTGACTTTATTTTTTGGATAGCTCAGCCCTAAGTGTCAGGCATAGAATAATATAAAATGTGATGTCTGTGAAACAGACGATATTATTAAAGAATTAATTGTATTTTCTTTCTACACCTCCTGACCCCCAACTAAAGCAGTATAAACAGCATGTTTAACCGCAGGCAGAAATTAACTCAGTCACCCAAAGAGAATGGTAATTAGCAAGATGTGGTTTTAGATTATTGGACATGCCAGCTTGTTTCTAGTAGGAATCCACATGTGTTTTGCAGCCACTGGAATGTAGACCTCCCCAGTCCCTCCTATTTTAGGCATCTCTTTCAAGCGGCACCCATGGTAGTGCCCTGCAGATAATGTCACAGGCCATTTAGGAAATGATCTTATGCCATGGCTCACCTGGAGATCCATGGCATTTGGGAGTGGGGTGCATTTGTGGCTCTTTGGTAAGTTGATTTATACGGTGGGAGGGAAGATGGGGCAGAGAGGGGCAGCCTATGATCTGGGTACTTGCTGTCCATTGCCCACAGCAAACGCCCAGCGTAGGCTTGGGACTCCTCTGTCATTTCACCAATGATTAGCTGGGCATAGATTTCTGTAGCTCAGCATTTTCCCTTAGGAAACGATCTCCATTGGAAACCACAATTTTTTAACTAATGTGTCACACTGATCTGAGCAACTATTTCTTAGTGCCCTGAAAAAGCACCTTTGGGTATATCCGTCTATATAATTTTAGTAGAAATAATTTTGTAATGCTCCTGAATTATTTGTATGTGCGCATGTAGGCACGTGTGGCAAATATGGTAGACCTTTAGTTGTAGCCACTATTGAAATCTTGCACAAAAATATGAGGATTGCTCTGAATGTGTACGTAGCTGTCAACAGTTTTCATCTCAACAAACCCCAAGTGATTTTGTAACATGTGATATCCTCTCTAAACCACAGCAAACCAAAATACATTTTCACAGAATTCCCACACTACATGTCTTCCCATAAATTGTATTTTCTCTTCCAAGATCTAGTCAAAGAAAGAAACCCAGGCAGTCTTTCTCACCCCTGGTATTTGTCTCCTTATATTATTTTCCTTGTTTCTTTGACAGGTTCTCTCTAAGGCAGCCAAGGAACTATGAACAGCCACGGACAGTAACCTTGTTTTCTTTGACTTCTCTAAAATTTCTAGCATTTCTGATTTACCCGTCTTTCTCCTAACAGTCTGCCACTCCTGACGTGTGAGCTACCTTGACTATCTCCTCCCTTTTCAAGAAGCCTCTGCTCTGTTGTCAGTAAGCCTCATTCCTTCCCTCTGTCCCAGAAAGGTGGGCACACCCAAAGGACAGTCAGTAGGCTTCTAACATACACTTTCCCTCCTATAGTGATTTCATGCATGCCCTAGCATGTTAATTTTCCCAAATGGAGAGCCTCAGCTCTAATCTCTTTTTGGAATTTAGGTTCCATGATTATGTAATTCTTAAGATTCCTTCCAGCCTTATAAATCTGTGATCCTATTATGTCTAACTGCTTGCTAGATATTTCCTCCCGGATGTTCCACTAGCATCTCAAACTCACCATGCCTAAGTCTAAACACACCATGTTTCTCTTCAGAGCACATGCAGCATATTGATAAGAGCCGAGACGGAACTTGGAGCCCGGTAGATCCAGGATTCAGTTTGGGCTCTGCAGTTTATTTGGGAAATTTGCACAACCTCCTTGATTTGCAATTTCTTTATCCAGAAGAATGGTTTTTATCTTATAAGGGTTTCATAAAGATTAAATGAGCTAAAGAATGTAAAATTGATAGGTCGATACTAGAAATACAAGTTGGTACGTAATAAAAGTTAGTTCTCTCCCCTCTGTGTTCCCCCATCTTTTTGATTCCCCTGTGCCTGTCATTCTCCTAGTTAGTCAGAGTCAGAACTTGAGCACCATTCTTTTTTTTTTTTAAGATTTTTTTGATGTGGACCATTTTTAAAGTTTTTAATTGAATTTGTTACAATATTGCTTCTCTTTTATGTTTTTTGGTTTTTTGGCCACGAGGCATGTGGGATCTTAGCTCCCCAACCAGGGATCAAACCCGCACCCCCTGCATTGGAAGGCGAAGTTTTAACCACTGGACTGCCAGGGAAGTCCCAAGCACCATTCTTGTGTGTTACCTGAATCAAATCCAACCTGAATCAAATCATGTGATGTCAGTCTCTCTTCAAAATGCCATTATGCCCACCCTTCCTATTTATCCCATTAGAATCCACCTACTAATGTGGATCCACTACCTAATGTGAGCTCCTTCCATTCACACCTGGAACATTCCAAAGGCTCTGTAACAGCCTGTACACCAGCCTCCTAGTTTACAGGGCTAATTAACCCTGTATACCTTTCAGGCATCTTCCTAACTCTCCTGTCTGTACTTTCTACAAAGAACGCCCAAATGTGTGTGCCAAACACAGTGCCTGACCTAAAAAATAATTAATGTGATTGCTGCCTCCTCTTTATTTAAAATAATAAATAATGGCCCCCATCATGTATAGAACATTTTTCTTAGACACCTTGGTCTGTATTTTACTGCTGCCTTCCCATGGCTGTAGTTAAAGAGGTACGCTCGTTTCTAGCATAAGACACACTTAGCCACGGTCAGGGCTCTGCGTGTGCAGGCTCTTCCTGCTGAAGACAGCTTGTCCTCAAATCTGACCTTTCTGACTTTAACAGGGAGGTCTCACCTTCTCTGTGCCCTCTGTCCCATCCATCACAGCCGAGCTCCTTTCTCTTTGTTTCCATAAACACAGGGACTATTTTGGGATCCATTCACTGGACACTCAAACTTGTGGATGTAAATGCTTTTAAATGTGTAATTCCCACTGCCTACAAAGTCCTCCTCCCACTTGTACTAGTGAATTCCTTACTTCTTTAGTCTGAGCAAGGTGAGACATTCTCTCCTTCTGGAAACCTCTAATGGCCTACTCACCCCTGCTTTGTCACTCCTCAGGCAGGTCTGGGCATTCGGTTTTGTGTGCACTCGTTACATGTTGCACTTATAGAACTTGCTATATTGTAACCACTTTGTCTCTCAGTTTTCCATGTGGCTCCAGTAGCAATCTGGGTCTGTATTTCCTGTTCTTTTTTTTTTTTTTTTTTCTCTTGTTCATTTTTATACCCTCCACCCAGGTGGGCTTCCTACCGTGATCAGGTAAAGGAGTGGGCTGGAAGAGTTAGTGAGGTATGATGGGCATGTTAATAAATGTCAAGATTCCAGAATGATCTAGAAATATCAAGTATCTCTCCAAGGGGATAGGAAGACCACTCAAAGTCAGAGAGCATGGGATGAAAACGAAAGGCCGGAGGGCAGAGACAACCTTCGCTGGCCATTGGCTGCCTTCCTTCAAGGCTCCTGCTGCTGGCTGGGCCAGCTTCCCATCTACAAACACATCATTTCCACCCTGATAGGAATTTGCACGTCACTGAAAACATGATGCACCGCATTTGGTTTTCTATTACTTTTTGTTTTGTTTAAAAGCAATTTGCCTTATATTTACTTATAAAAATATTTACATGGTTCATTTTTTATTTCCTATTTTATCAAGTTGGCACTTAAAGGTGCTTTAAGGTAGGAAATGCACAACCCTATTTCTGTATATGGCTGGTTGTTCCTTTTTTTGTGCCCTCTTCCCACCCCCCGCTATAGTTGGGGGTTTTCCTTGAAATGTCTCCAGCCTGAACACCAAATGACTTCAGATCCCAAAGGGAATAAGCCAGAAGGAGGAGGAAGAAGTTGGGTTAAGTCTCTTTAGCCCCTAACCACAGGGCTGGAATGCAATGACAGTAAAATGCACGAATTTATCTTATTTTACATAATTAGAGTTAGGGGCTATTGAACACAATGCAAATGTATGCTAAATACGCAAATGAGCCACATTTCCCAGATTCTGAGAAGGGGGAAATGTGGTAGCCTTATGTCAGATGGTTCTCTCTTAACTGTGAACACAACTTTTCAGCACTCTGAATGCAAGTAACTGCACAGTCACAGTTGGGGCTGCTAATTTGGAAATCCAGTTTAGGCTGATTTGAAAAGACAACAACATTTTTGCAGTCACTGGTGTATCTTTTATGATAGAGCTGGTCGTGTCATTTCTTGTTTTCTGAAGATAGCATTTTTATTTTTATGTATTTTCTAGGTTGGGATCTTGCCCAGCTCTTTAGTACAGGGTCTGGGACCAACCAGAACTGCGGAGTAGACGTTTATGGGGGATCCCTCCATCTGGCTGTGGTTTACTTGCCCAGATCCCTGCCCAGCTGGTCACCCCCATCCGCGTCCTCCCAGCTTCCGTGAAACTGCTCCTTTGTGGCTTCTCATCCCCCTTCCCAGGGCAGCTCATATCAATGACCGAGGCAGGTTGGGGGTATCAGCCTCAGGCTGGTTTTTTTTTGTTTTTGTTTTTGTTTTTTTTTAAATTAATTAATTTATTTATTCATTTCTGGCTGTGTTGGGTCTTCGTTTCTGTGCGAGAGCTTTCTCTAGTTCTGGCAAGCGGGGGCCACTCTTCATCGCGATGCGCGGGCCTCTCACTATCGCGGCCTCTCTTGTTGCGGAGCACAGGCTCCAGACGCGCAGGCTCAGCAGTTGTGGCTCACGGGCCCAGTTGCTCTGCGGCATGTGGGATCTTCCCAGACCAGGGCTCGAACCCGTGTCCCCTGCATTGGCAGGCAGACTCTCAACCACTGCGCCACCAGGGAAGCCCCTCAGGCTGTTTTGACACCTGGTGAGATAACCGTGATGGGATGGGCATTACTGTCTCCGAGCTCCCACCAGGCAGCGGAGCCCGCATCCCGGCTGAGCTGCGCTGGGGCCGGCAGCCCTGGTCCAGTTCCTTCTCTCCCTGATCCTGCTTCCTTCTGCTTCCTTTCCCAGGTGTGGGTTCCTCATAAACATCTTGAACTCCAGACTTCAATTCAGCATCTGCTTCCCAAAACCAAATCTGTTTTGAAGACCTTCCTCCCTTACCTGTTTTTCCCCCATTTTAGAACCTTTGTTTTCTAGAGCTAGGGATCTCCTTTTCTTGAAAATGTCCATGTAGGTGGATCCAGTAGATTCTTCCTAATGCTTCATCCTAGCTTCAGTTTAAATGGTGACATTTCAGGTGGTCATGACCCCCAAGTGGCGAGGACAGCTTATGTGAGCCCCTCTCGAGTCAGGTCATGTGAATGACCACACAGTGGTAAGGTCAGACTTATAACAAGACTATTTTTATGCAGCGTTGTATCCCATCCTGATATTACTTTGGCCAAAAGTGGCAAGAAGCCGGGGATGGCTGGCGGGGGCAGGGAGTGTTGTGTGCAGGTTAAAGCAAAATCCAGCTCCATCTCAGAGGTAGGGGAGGTGGTATGGAGACCCTGAATGGGTATCAGTTTCAAATTACTGTCTGGACTCTGGCAAGGAAATGATGTACAATTACTCGAAATTGGTATGCAACGTTCTTAGAAGGAGTAGAATAATATGACCATTCTACCAGCAATTTGGCTAGTAATTTGGTAGTAATCTCTAGTAATTACTGTAAATGCTAATCAGTTCATTTCCTGAATCACATTTCCTTTTGGGTGTTCAGTTTATTTTGTACATTTTAATTGACTTTTTGTAAAATGTGCTCACAGTGTTTTACATTTTATGGCCTTACCTAGGGCTGAGAGTGAGAACTGGTAAGCCAGTATTCTGAGTTCTATTTTGAGCATCTGTAGAGTTGCTGCTTAATTCAAATTAATCCCTGTGTGTCTCAATTATGGTTATAATCAACTCAGGCTTTTTTTGAACATTGAATATCTTTGTGATATTATGCTGGGGGAAAATAAGATACCAAGTTAATCAAAAGATAAGGTCAACTGGGTTTGCAATCAGAAGAGATACATAGGCACAGACACACTTAGATTTGTAAGAGTTTTAACAATAGGTGATACACTCTCAAAAGAGAGTCTGTGTTTGTTTTGTATGTACGTGCATGCATAGGTCCCAATTATTTAATGTCATGTCCTTTACAGATTGATTGGAGAAAGCTCAAGGGGCTGAAAGAGAGAACTAAAGAAACAATCAAAAGTTTAAGGGATAAATTGAGATGGTGAGATAGGATTTGGAAGTAAAGGAGGCACGGAAAAGTAAAAGGTACTTGATAGCATCTGGGAATGAGCTGGATTTTAACTCTGCAGGTTAGGGATGCAAATTAATTCTGGAGAGGAGAAATCATGTAATTCGCATGTGATTTGATTTGAAATCTTACTTTATCTTTCTATGAAAAAGATCTCAGGATACCCCAAATGCCAGAGTTACCATAAGGAAGGTATGATGGGACAGTGTGTGTTTCTATTTGTTTGTTTGCTTGTTTGTTTCCCCAAAATGATCCATGCATGCAATAGGCTCTTAGAATATTTTCCACTATTATTACAAATGCAAAAAGAAGAAAAATCTACTCATTAACCCTGAACTAGTCTTTTATTAATCTCTTTCAGGATAGCAGTTACCTGGGACTTGCTGTATAGCTCCTCAGTGCAAGAGTTTTAATAAATGTTCAGCATAACTTCACACTGAAGTTTGTTATTCTCATCCATCATGTTTTTATCACAAAAATGTCACTCCGGAGGCAGGAGCTAACTTTCCCAGTATCTTTCCCACTTTAATTCTTGCAAAATGTAATTTGGTTCATGGGCTGCTGCTAAGAACTTGCAAAGTCTGAATTCTATTTTAAATCTTCCTTTCTAATATCACCTCACTTTGTTTTTTGAAACCTAGAGAAACTTTTGTGTCTCTTTGCCTATCTTTAATTTGTTGATTTCTGAAAAGCTCTGAGTGGAGAAGTTCAGAGTGGTCTTTAGTTCATTCACCCTATGCCGTGTTGGTCTTTGGGTTCATTGAGGGCTTTGTAGCGTTGGCTGTGCACTTTCCATACTTTTACTACCAACGTTTCATGTTTTTCTTATATAGCTGCACAGTACAATGTCCGATCTGTAGCAGAAGCTCCGTAAATATCTATAGAACAGTAGTAAAACCAGAACCAGCAACGTCCATTTTGCTTTGTTTTAGACTCTTGACGTCAGTGAGGAGAGTAGCTCTCTTATGCTAATTTTATTTGTATAAGGTTCCTGCCACTGAGCCATGTGAAGTGAGGTATGTTGAAGAACGTGATTCTGACACCTCCTGTCGTAACTGTTAAACAGTGATCACAGCCCAGTGCAGGGGTCACTCGTGGCCTGTGAGCCTCTGGTGAGTTTACCTCTTACCCAGAGTTTGCAAGATGGAATGTGCAGACTTAGGGACTCTTAACCAGAGTTTGCAAGATGGAATGTGCAGACTTAGGGACCAGATCCTTGAATTTCAGTCACGCTCTACTGTGTCCTCGTCACAATACCTGTACAGAGTGTCAGAACATTCCAGCTCTGAAGGTGATGGTCAGTGTTTTCTATGCCAGCCATCATCACAGATCTACCACCAGCCAGTAAAAATTATCACATGGAAATGGTGCATGAGTTAGTGTCATTATTTATATTTGTCAGAGAAACAAAGAATAAGATAAAATGCAAACAATTAAAAATAGGATCTTCTAGGTGATGTTCCGTGACTGTCCACACTGGATAATCATTCACATTAGTCTGGTCACTAGTGTTTAGATTCTCAGCCTTCTTGAGGAAAAGCTTCTTTGCATGACCGCAGCTTTGAGGCTGGGTAAGGAGTGAAATCTGGGGTAGAATATTAGGGAAGATGCTGACCGTCCACCCTGAGTTTGGTGAAGGAGGCAGGTCATGGCTCCCTTCCAGCCAAATTCCCTCCAGACTGACATCACCAGCTAGGGGGTCCCCGGGGGATTGTGAGAGTGAAGGGTCCTTGTTCTTAGCTGTTTACATGTTATCTGTTAAGTCTCTTAGAGCAAGGCATGAAATAAGCAGGACAACCGTTGATGCCCCTTTCTACAAATAAGGACCTAAGGACTGGGAAGTCAAGTGAACTCCTGCTGTTAACGTGATTAATGGGTGGCCGGGCTGGGTCCAGACTCCGGCGGGTCTGGTGTAGGTGCTGTTCTTTGCTCATGGTTTGGTACCAGCCTTGAATCCTTCATTTTCTGAAGACCTCACATTTTCTTTCACCCTCATTCAAGGGAAGATTTCATCACCTTTTAAGAAAACCACCTTTTCAGTGAAGCCTTTCTGTTCTAAGAGTTTGTTTTGGTCTTTGCTGGTCGGCTCAGTTCCCGTCAATGACCGCCATCTGAAACGCTGACCACGGATTTCAGAACGGAATGGTTCAAACCTTCTCTGCAGGTTGAAGAGATAGATCTCACACTCTGCACGTCCATCTCTGCAGAATACAGCTGCTGCGTCTCACTTCGTGGGACATACCTCACTTTTAAAAGGCGGCTGCTGCCTCTTGGCACACTGAGAAGTGAGTGGGTCGTTTACTCAGCTCCCAGCACACGTGGAGTCAGAAATTGGACGCGAAGCCCTGCTTCTCTTCTCCCGAGAACAACCACGCCAGTCACGTTTCCTTATGTAAAACCACACCCTGGAGAATATTGAGCATCTTTTTGCTTCACTTTCTTTAACAGTCTGTGATTGCGGACGCCTCCCTAACCTTACCTGTCTTGAAAAGCAAAACCCACATCCTCTACCCTCAAAGATCCAGATCGGCAGTACAAGCGCCCTTCCTGAAGCTGGTGTGTCTGATGCCTTAGAAAGCACCGGGCATGTGTACCCTTTCTTTTCATCTTCAACCTCCCCCTTCCATTCTGCACAGGGTAAGATAAAACTGGGGCGCTAGTTCACTCCCAGCCTTTCCAAATATCCTACCGTCGGCACATTTATATTAGATATTGATTTCTGTTTAATAGAATAAGCCAGGAAAAATCACACTCTTTGTTGGCGTTCAAAGGATAAACCATAAAAGCCATTAAGAAGTTCTGTAAGCATGAGGGTGATTAATGGAACTTGAGGCGCCATATGCACTGACTCTTTCCAGATAATGTCTTGGAGAGATTCCACTGCTTCTGGCTGCGGTTCAGAGCTGTTTATTTGCAAGGTGAAATCCTGAGTGATGATGTTTCCCTTGTAGTCCTGACCGACGGTATTAAAGGGACAGAACTAGATGGCCCTGAACTCAGATCATAAAGGATTTGTGCCAAGGAGTTGCTGGGATCCTTCAGAGGTCCTGCTTTGAAAGACATTCTATCTGCCCTCAAAACGCCTCTCCCTCTGTGAGCCGTGAGTCTCCACTCCGTGAGGACCTGCTGGGCTTAAGCTTTGTTGGGAAGAAGTGTTTGTCAAGAATGTCAATTCCCAACTTCTGTGAAACCAGTGTGAATTTTTGCCTTCCTTGCACTGGACTTTGTTTGGACTTGGACAGTGGTAAACATGTGAGAGCTACAACCTCCCTACCAGGACCTGCTAGAACTGCGTGTTTGCCTTTTTTTTTTTTTTTTTTTTTTTTTTTTTTGACTTAACAGAATCTTACACAAAGCCCTTCAAACTCTCCATCATTTCTCAAGTTTTCTTTTATTTGTTAAAATTGATCTCATCTGTGTTCATGAGTGCAACTCCCAACAATTATTTATTGACACCTGGGCTGCAATACCGTGGTACATATATCAATTTGCGTTTTGGTGCTTGAAAATCTAACCCACTCCCTCCAGCAAAGCAATCAGAGTAGCCCAGCTGTCTTGATAAATGGTGACTCCCTACCACACAGAGTGGTGTCTGCATGGTCACGTCAGTAAATATTTATTAGCTGGATGGCTAAATGGATGGCTGGCTGGATGAATGGAAGTTACCATTTTCTGAGCACCCATAATGTTGCCTGGGTCACTGACTTATGCAACAAAGGACAAGTTTGATATTATTATTCCTATTGTGCAGAAGAGAAAATCAAGACTCAGAAGTGACTTGACCAAGATGATAGACACAGGGTTTAAATGCAAGACTTGATCATTTTTCAGTGCAACCCAGAGAAGGAATGGGTTCAACAGTGTGTAGCGTGGGTACATTGCATTTTCCACTTTACATAAAGTGAATAATTATACATTTTTGCAAAAACGGAAAGTTTCGTGGATTTCAAAGTGCATCCCCCCTGTTCTTTGGGAATATTCAAATTATAATACTTGGCACGCTGAAAAGCTTACATAGATTCTATATCAGATGATCCTAACATTCCATTAGGATCTGAGACTGTTCCTTAAATATTTGCTGGGGTTGCAATGTATCTTAGATCTTTTCTGGTAGCTGGTGAGGGGGAGGTTGGTTCTATGTCGACTAAGAAAGGTGTTTTTAGTTATGCTAAGAGTTGAACCCGTATTTCTCCACTTTTGTTTGCACTGTGACTCACTAGCCAAGTAAGCGTCCCCAGGCTCCTCGTGGACCCCTGCTCCCCAGACCCACGTAGCGCCAGGAACCTCACCTGAACACAGATCGTCAGAGCAGCTTTTTTCATTAATCCGCCTTAGGGCTTCATTTATAAAGCTTCTTTCAGGTCCATGTTGCTTAACCAGGGCCCATCTGTTGGTTTCACCTGTCTATTCTGATCAGTAGTAACGACCTGACTCAGGTCCCTCCCAAGACCCAGCGGCAAGAGCCAGGGTGGGGTGCTATTTCCTAAGAACAATCCGACAGTCACCCTGGGAGTCTTCCCAAACAGCCTGCACTTGAAATACATTTTCCCAAGGAAGATAGCTTGTTCTTCAGGAAAATTAGGGGGAAAAAAAAGATTTTTTCTTAGTTACTCCTTTGGATCATTTCAGTGATAATTTTCTCTCAACATTGCTGCAGTTGTCTTCAAAGTAATCACCAGTGCTGCCCTGACACCCAGGATGCAATAGATTTTCTATCAACGCAGCCAGGCTTGGATAGTTGGTCATTGAACATGATAATGATAATAATAATAATAACAAAACACCCACCTGATGATGATTGGTAAAATGTCCTACAGAGAAAGGGAGGGTATAATTGACTGTAGTCATTTACTACAGGTAGGGATGTGGGAGGGGTCCAGTACCCTGAAAGGACACACCCCTCTATTAATAGAAACAACCGGAAACCTGACCCTGGGCTGGTGTGCAAACCAGGGCCTGATCCAGAGAGTGGCAGGGCAATTACTCATTTCTTCAGCTACCAGTTTGTTAAAACACCAAGGGGGCAAGCAGGAGAGGTAGATTTGCTGTGTCTGCGCACCGTTTTATTTTTTTAAACAAATACACAAAACCGAGTGAGGAATGCTTGGATTACATTTCAGTCTCTCAATCACCTTCTCCTTTCACTTAAGAAAATTTTTACTTGCTTTAGTCACCTTCCACCTCTTTTCACATTTCTTTGTTAGTTTTCACTGGCTGTTTAAAAATATATATATCACCCCTCCTCCCTCTGTTTTCCCTTTGCAGCTGTTCCCCCAGCCTCCAGGTTGATTTCCTGTCTCCCTTCTGTTATCTTTCTTGCTCTCGATTCCTCTTGTGGTTTCTTTCTCCTTGGCCTTGGCCTCCACGTCCCCTGCCCTTTCCCGGTGCTACACCCTCTACGCTGGTGATAAGGAAGCCTTTGCCCCAGGATTTTCATTTCAAGAAGGAGGCGTGGACTTGTAACAGATTCATCTGTCCAGAGGGGAGGCGGTCAGAGTGGAGCAGGAGGCCCTGGAGGCCCGGCTACACCCGCAGCTGCAGGGTCCTTGGACTCAGAAGGAAAGTGAAACGGTTTACTCGAAGGAAAGCATGCCCCCCAACGCGGTTCCAGACTCATCTTCAGAATATTATTTAAATCTACTAGGATGCTTCATTGCAATCTGCATGTACAGAAACACTGATCAAAAGAAGAGACAGAAACTGAGAAGTAGAATCACAAAGTGGTTAAAATGGAATTTTCATGAAATCTGAATGCAGCCCAGCTCGCAAAAGGATCCTCAGAGGCTGTTGGTGGGACTTCTGACTACTCCTGGAAGGAAGAGTGAGTCTCTTTCCTGACAGGGTAAGAAGCACCCCAGGCTGCAGGGTGGTCCCAGCTTTCACAAGACGACAAGGTGGACGGTTATACAGCGGGTCGCTCTGCTCTGCAGGGTGTGGTTTTGAGGACGACCAGCAGAGTTTGCATTTTCTTGCAGGAAGATGCCTGTGTGCTAATTGCCTCTGCACTGCCGCCGCAGGACTTGCCAGACATCAGAGCTCTTCCTGGAAGGGAGAGGTCTGTCCTGTGGTGTGACAGATGACACTGGCAGATAGGGAGCGAGCACAGTGGCATGGCAAGAGGGAAGACTGAGTAAGGTAGGATGGTGGCAAGATCAAGAACACGGAGCCCTCTTCATGCGTTCCTTTATTCACTCATTATCCTCTTACAGATGTAACTTTACCCCCCACGAATAGCAGTTTAGACTAACGGGGATCTCCTGTCTTTTGCATCTGACTAGTGACAAGTTCCCTAGCAGTTCTGGGCCTCAGATTCCTGCCTGTAAACTGGGAATGAGCACGGTGCCTCCTCAGGGGTTGCGTGACTGGATTGCATATCTCTGCCCAGCCAGGTTCCAGCTTTGCAAACTGGGCCAGATGGACCTGCTCAGTCTCGGGTCCTCACGTGTAGAGGACATGACCTGGTGCCCGGCCTCCTCTGTGCAGCTCGCCAGGTGAGCAGGGGCTGCAGAGATTAGATTATGTACCTGGCAGCCTTTTAGACCTGTGATTGGTTTACCCACATGCAGACACAAAGCAGCTCAGAGTGTCTAGGCTTCCAGCCGTCACCTTCAGAAGGCTGAATTCATGGCATAGCAGAATAGTTAAGGGAAAACAATTCCTCTTTCAAAATGCTTTTAGAGTACAGGTTACATTCATTCTTTTTTTTTTTTTTAAATTAATTAATTTATTTATTTATGGCTGTGTTGGGTCTTCGTTTCTGTGCGAGGGCTTTCTCTAGTTGCGGCAAGCGGGGGCCACTCTTTCTTCATCGTGGTGCGCGGGCCTCTCACCGTCGCGGCCTCTCTTGTTGTGGAGCACAGGCTCCAGATGCGCAGGCTCAGTAGTTGTGGCTCACGGGCCTAGTTGCTCCGTAGCATGTGGGATCTTCCCAGACCAGGGCTCGAACCCGTGTCCCCTGCATCGGCAGGCAGATTCCCTACCACTGCACCACCAGGGAAGCCCCTACATTCATTCTTTAAAGATAAAAAGCATTGAACCTTTTGTTCATCCTCTCAACAAATAATTTTGAACACAAACTAAATGCCAGGCACTGTTGTAGGAGCTCAGAAATAAAGAGCAAACAAACCAGTGAAATCTCTGCCCTTGAAGGAAGCAAGTAATTTAAAACCATGTAATATGTTAGAAAGTAAGCGACGCTAATGAGGGAAAATGAAGTGTTGAAGGGGGGCAGAAAGTTCCGGAAAGATGAGATGAAATTTGAGTATGGATGAGATTGCATTTGGAAACAACAAACAGCCAGAACCAAGTTGGGCAAAGGGAGTTGATAATCACCCCGGGTGAAGCAGGTTTTGTTTAACAATAAACAGCCAAACAAAACACAGACACACATGCATTAATGAGACGTATCTGCGAAGTAAGGAGAATCGTCGCTCATCTGGAATGCTCTGCCATGCTGAAGGGGACTCCAGCAATGGCAGCGGCGTTCATTCATTCAGAAGACGCTGTTGGGTGTGTGTTCTGATCCAGGAGCTGCTGAGGAGGTGATCCAAGCAGTAGGCGCCCTGTGTTCATGGTGCTTGTTCCCTTGGAGGGGGACAGACACTGAACGATGGACATAACAAATACGTAAATGGCAGAGTATTTATGGGCTTCATTTCATTGCCCTCAAGGACTGAGGCAGTGTTGTCACGTTGGGTGGAAGGAGTTCCCGTGGGCTCTGAGACCAGGCTGACTCCTGGTAGCTACTTACTAGTTCTGCATCCTGGAGCAGGTTACTAACACTTTCCCATGGCAGCTCTCTTATTAAAATGGCATGAATAATGTCATTAATAATGGCTGTCCTATGTAGTTGCTGGAATATTGTCATGTGATTGAAGCATCTCGCATGCAGTAGGTAGGAGAGAGGGGACCACAGGGGAGAGGGGGCCATTCACACATATTGTTTAACTTAATAACATAGAATGGTAATAATGATGATTTCTACAGTACTTTAAATATACAGGGCTTGATTGTATTTCCTCAGACATTTATCCTTGCTTTTTGGAACTGGACATAAAGAACATGAGAAGTATGTCTGTGCTCAGACTTGCCGACGCTGTCTAGTACTTTTCTGACTCTTTGCGGCAGTCGAGTCACCCATATGCGTGGTGGCCTGCTTTATGCCAGGTATGCTCAGGACGCTACGAGGGACGCACACAACTAGCCAAACAGTTCTGCCCGCAAAGAATTTACCGGAGAGAATGTCAGTCCTCCTAAGATCGCTGATACAAGGCAGTACATTTTATCAAATAAGGGCTAGAGATACACGCACAGGATTTCTTCTTTTTATAGTAATGAAGGTGCTATTACTAGCAAATTACCAAGTTTATTTAAAGAAGAAAGACGCATTGTCTCCTACCACCCCGTTTTTACCATTTCTGGGTCATTCCTCCCCGGTATGTGCAAAGGTGCATGTATAGATTTATACACGCATTGTTCAGAGGTGTTGGTGTCTGCTTCTGGGCACACGGTTACATGCCCTGTGTTACCCACACACCCCCAAGTCCTTCTCTTCCTCTCCGTCCCTCCCCTGGGCCTGCTTTCAGCGCCCGCTCCTTGGGCAGCACGGGGCCAGGCCTGGGTCCCCTTCCTGTGACAGTGGACGTGTCTGGTTTAGGCCTTTGCCCTACCGAGCAGTCATCGCCTCCCGGCCTCCAGGACACTAATTTTTTACTTTTTCCAACACAAGGCTGGACAGATATGAAGGACTTAACCGAGAGTCTGGGGAGGCCTCCATGGAAAAGAGACAGGGAGCCAACAGCACAAGGTCAAATATCGTGATCCAGAGTCCAGTCCGTAGGAGAAGAAGTTCAAACACACTGGGGCGTGTGGGAGGGGGTGTCCCCTCGTCCCCTCTTCCTCAGAGGGAGCTGTCCTTCAGGCGTCTGTGCCCTGTGCCCACAGCCCGTTAGGAGCACGCCCTCTGGTCCCACAGACACGGTGCCCTTCTGCACCAAGGTCACGCCCGCAGATGCCCCCAAGATCCTCAGCAGACGCCCTCACCCACAGCTGCCCCTTTAGGTGAGGGCAGCCTCGCTGCACCCTGAGAGCAGCGTGAGAGCAAGGGCACGCGTGCACACACACGAACACCCCACTCCCAAAATCAGGCAATCATTCTCAAAGGCAGGGCGGCCTAAATCCATGCCAGGTAACAGAATGCTGTTCTCACCAGGCGCACCGTTCAGCCCGATCGCCCCAGCACCAGCACCAGCACCAGCACCAGCACCGATGCACCAAGGCACAGCCTCCCTCCCCACCTCTCGGCTCTCAATCCCAGCATCCTTGAGGCCATGGGGAACCATGGGCCCTTTGGAGTGTTTTCCCAGCAGAAACTCAGCAGGACAGTTTTCTTTCCCTCTGGCCAGAACAAAATCTTAGCCTGGGCTTCACACCTCCCTCTGACGCTCTTATTCCCACCAGAGACAAGGAAAGGAGGAAAGGGGGAGTTCATCCCAATTATTTAAAAGCCACAGACATTGATATATAGAAAGGTTAGTAACTTACCCAGAGCCACGTGGTGCCTCTAAGACTGGCAATGTTTGTGTCCAAATTATCTGATCGTTCATATACTTTTCTTTTTCACTGAATTGGATGCGTTCCATGACCCTAAGCATGTATAACGCCTTCTTCTTTTCTAAAATCGCCACAGCGGGGAAAATGCTGGAGAAAACAAGCATGATCTCATTGGCTAAAAATACCCTTCCCTCCACTGTGTGTATCCCTGGCCTTACAGCCTGATTTTGAGAAAATGAGAAAACACTGTTGTTGGTGCCTCCGTTCCTCCACTTGTGAAACAGAAAATAACACGACGCCTCCCAGTTGCCCACAGTAGTGGGGAGGCTTAGTAGGTCAAGGCTAGCAAAGCATTCTGCTCTCCTCGAGTCCTTTTCACTGGGGATGTCGAAGTGTGACTGTGCCTCTTACTGGCCTGAGCCTGGAGCCCCCAGAGAAGCCCATGTCACCCCCATGCCTGCGGAGGGGGTTCATTCTCCACGACCACGTTCACTTCGCCGCCAGCAACCTGCTCCTTAACCTAGATAATGACACCACTCTGTGCTCTGCCTCTCACTGAGGGAACTCCAGATGCCTGGGTGCCTCAGTTGAATCAAGCATCCTTAGAGGTGAGGTGCTACAAGTACCGTGAACTTGGCAGGTGGGTGGGGAGAGGGTCACAGGGATGGAAAGGTGGGAGGTCTGGTCTCCTGAGCCGACACCACCCCACCGACGGGGTTCACCTCCTGCCCCAGAAGCTAATCCCTCCTCAGCATTGTGGGCCTCCCCATCCTCGCTTCCTGAAAGCTCCGTCTAAAACGTAAGAAAAGTGCAGTGGGTTCCCGGGCACGCTCTGTTCTCAGCTACTTCCATAAAGAAATCAATTAAATTTGTCTTGACAGTCTGCTTTTCCTAAAGGTTTGCTGGCAGAGGGTTTAACTTGATATCATCTTGCACAGCCCCAAAACAAAACAACCATTTTATTTCATCTTCCATGAAAGTCATTTCTGTTTATCTTGGTGTGGTTCCCATCCTAGCTAATCTACGGTCCCCAGTCGGACCGCCTTTGTTCTCAGCACTTTTTGGCAGTTGCCTCTTGTGCGTGACTCTTGAGTCCACGACAGAGGAAACTGTTGTCATTTTAATGAATGGGGGTCTCTTCCAGCTCCACTCTTCCCCCAAACAGTCCATTTCCGTAACCATCAAGATGTCAGATGCAAAATAAAGCCAGTTGCAATATTGCACAGTGCAAAAGGCCATTCAGATGATTATTGAGTCGTGTAGCTGGAAAGACTTTGCAGGATCATTTTGTTCATCTCTAACTTTTTGAGATTCCCCTCTAATTGGAACAACGTTATCACCAATTACTACAGGGCCTTTAAACCTCAAAGGACCTAAGCGAGTGGAAGGAAATAGGATGTGTGCGGCATTGTGTGAAGAAAACATGGAAGCTTGGGCTCCAGCTTGGGCTGCTACCTCGCACCTTTAGAAGTTGATCAGTGAATGTAAATGAGCAGTAGCAAACTATGGCAGTAAGACCAAGGGGTTTGAAGTCAAAAAGCACAGATTCAGGCTCAGAGCTGTGTGATTGGGAGAATGTTGCTTAAGGCCCCCAAACCTTGTTTTACTCACCTTTGAATTGAGGATAATGAAATTGACTCACCTGCCTCACAGTGTGGAAGTGATAACTTGTAAGACAACATTTAAAAGGCCTCTGCATATTCTAATATGCAAATATTCATTAACATTGTTATTCGAAACCGAACTTAACCACAAAGGAAAATCCGCAGTGAAAAATGTGGAAGGCGGCCAAAGCACCAACAGAAAAGACATTTTTGGCAATCTACAATTGTCCCTTGTCCATTATGATGGCTCTCTTCTCTTGGTACAATTTGAAGTGAAACAGTTGAAAATTGGCAGGAGAAGTAGGAAGACCTCTAGGTGACCAGTCGGGATTATTCCTTGACACAATGCTTTAGCAGAGATGCCTGCGGCGCTTAGAAAGCGCTATCTGAGTGACAGCAAAGGTGAATCCAAAGCTTCACACCATCAGAATTAGCGTTTGATAATTTAGTGATGAACTTTATAGCATTCCCTTTGGTCTTGCAGAATTCCCAGCTTGACAGTGACTTTATGTGGACAAGTGGCTTGACCTTTTCCTGCCTCAGTTTCTTCATGAATAAAACAGTTTATATACCCTTTGGTATCTTTACTGCATAATGTTGTAAGGATCAAAAGCAATTATGCGTGCAAGCATTCGGAAAAGCTCACTGTAATTTAGGGTCTCGTTAAGGTTGATTCTTGCTTTTTACGTGCTATCATTTTAGGCTACGTTTTCTTCCTGCAGGGCAGAGAGAAGGATGGCTAGGGCTGAAGGTAAGAGTGCTCCAAGGACACAAAATTTCTAAGAGCAACAGGATGAAGTGAAATATGAAAAATGTCAGCTGACCACCAGGAATAAACAGATGCCTGGCAATAGCCATTATTAGATTGTGGAATTGCCTCTCTCAGGAAGTGGTAGAAACATTTACTGCCCAACTGGATAACATACTCTCAGGGGCCAGATGACTTGCCATTTCCTTCTACATTATCGATGAGTTTTTCTAATAATAATAAAACGGCTGAAATTGGCTACAAGGCTGTAATCACTCATGTGTAGGTTTCTAGCTGCACCATAATCGCGGCTGGCCATGGCCTCAAATAATTACTCTCCATTTGGCCTTGGTCTTGGCAACTCCTGCAGACTATTTGCTGCTAGGTCTGCATCTACAGAGGGCTACATTAACAGAGTCTGAAGGAGAGCATTACATGCTTTTAACAGTGTTGAGTCACTGTGATTTTTAAACAACGAACTGGGTTCAGGCAGCTTCAGAAACACCAGGAAGGCTGTTTAAATGTTAATGCTGCAGCCTTAGTGCCTCTGCTGAGTTGAGCATATGATTCAGTTTCTCCTACTTGTTCAGTTGTAGTAAACATTTTTCACGGACTTTCACAGTGTTTGCAAAAATGCCTCCCAAGCAAAAATAGAAAAAATACACTTTCTTTTTTGTACGGCTTTCAGAAATATACCTATTGAATTGGAAAAAAAAAAAAAAAAAAAAAGCTTATGGAAGAATGATGAACTTCTCCCAAAACAAACCATATTTGTTATTTGCAAATGTGTTTTTTTTTTTTTTTTACTGGTTTTTAAATTCAGCTTGTAAGAAGATATATGTATATAAATATATACATTTTTTTTTTTTCTTTCTTTCTAAAGCTAAATTCTGGGGCTGGGCTCTAGGAAGATGTTAGAAATTCCCCTGTGGTGTTTTTTAAGGTACAAATACCATGTGTAGAATTATATCCCCTTCTTTGACTTGCCAAAAAAAACCCCTCACTTTCAGAATTACAAATATTATGATTATTATCTTTAAAAAAGTAACTATGCCTATTTTACTGAAATGATGAATCATGCGAGAAAGAGGTAGTGACTGGCCTGTTCTGTGCCTTCCTCATGTTTCCGTAGCGGCCAGGCACAATGCCCATCCCCACTGGCGTGTGACGCTCGGAGGCTGGGCCTGGCTTCACCCATCTTGGTACTTCTGGCTCTTAGCATAGTGGCTGGCACACAGTAGATGTTCAGTAATTGTCTATTAAAGTAATAAGCTCTGAGGGCTTTTCCAACTATTTTTTAAAAAAGCATTCTAGGAGAGAATCTCAAAGAGCCTTCTATAGATTTTTTTTTTTTTTTTTTTTAAACCAGAGAACCATTTTGAATTGAGATGTGAAATCTGGGGTTCATCCTTACCTTGAGATTTAGGATTTATGTCTTTACTTCCTTTTAATCTGAAGTACACTTCCCTGTTTTGCATCATGATCATAATTTCGTTCAAATTTATTGAATTCCTGTTTGTAATTTCTGTTAGATCCTACAATTTATAGACTGCTGATGGCAGAGAATTTTCAGACCTGATCTTTACATAATACTTTCCATTTGAAGTGCTTTTATTTACATCATCCACAGCGTCACCTGGACCCCGTGAGGTGGAAGCCCAGGTACTATGACCTTTACTTTACAGATGAGGAAACCGAGGTTCAGGGATGTTTAGGTGATTTGACTGAAGTTACATATGAGCTGGTGACAGATAGGAGCCTGAAACACATATTCTGACTCCAAATCCAGCCCTGTTTCTGCAACACCACAATTGCTGCAAAGCAGTTTCTGACTCTTAGATGTCACCCAGTTTTTATACCTGGGCCACCAGCTGGCCAATGTCTGGATGGCAGAGAGCTCAGTATCTCTTGAAGTTCCTGCCATCTTGCACTGCTCTGACTTAGAAGGGTCCCCAGCTCAAAATGTGTGAAATTACCTTTCAGTCAATAAGCCAATTCAGAAATGTTATTGGACACCCACTAGGTGTCGGGGTCTTTCTGCTCTTTGTCAGTGAATATAATCCAGATATCAGGGGCTCCTGTGATGGTCAGTGGGCTTGAACCCAGGAGCTATAAACGCTGTGTCCTCTGAACACTGAGAAAAAGAGCCTGGGGGCCTAGGAGGGACTAAGGAAAGGAGGGATGGACGAGGGAAAGGGACACAGAGAATATCCAGATGGAGGGAACCAAACTCGAGTGAGTGAGGTTCCTTGGGAGATCACAGAGGCGACATGCAGAAATGGGGACAGGGGAACAGGAGAGGCCTGAGGCGGATGAAGGAAAACTGACAGGCTTGGAGGAAGGCTAGAGTTCACTTCTGCGCGGATATAGAAAACAAATTCACTAGAACGGGATCCACTCGACAAAAAGGGTATAATCAGAGATGCGTGGTGCTTAAAATGTGGAAACAGCTCAAGAGTGTTAATTAACTGAAGTTGTTTTCGGTGTCGTTATTGTTGTTTAGTACAGAAGGGTGGCCCACAATTCCACTTGCTGTTTCCTGTGTTTGGACATGAAATCCAATGTCACAGGCCCCCCAGCCTCTGGATACAGGAGACCATGTTCTATCAGAATCCGTGTACAGGTGTCAGGTTCCTGGGAACCGGCCCAGGGCGGTGGATGCACTTGCTCTGGAGCAGAGCTGGGCCTGTGCTTCTGTTGGCCCATCTCACTAACTCGTCAACGTGTTACCGTGTTGATCCCATGGCCACAGCCATTCTCTGCTAGTGGTTGATTGGGGCTCCAGACTGCCAAGGTCCCCCCTCTCCTATGAGGGCAAAGATTGGGGAGATGGGAAAGAAAGACCTTTACCCCACTTTATCACCTGGGCCCCAAGCATACCTCTAGTGCCAGGATATTATACAACTTCTCATAAACGTGGTTCATTCAAACCTAACACTGCTCTCTGTCGGGACCCAAAACCACTTCATCAGGATAGACGTGAACAAACACCCCCTGCTGCATCCTCACCACCGATCTCTAATTTCCACCAAATAGAATGTGTTCATTCGTTCCTCTTTCGAAAGCTCCTGCGCACAGTTGACCCTTGAAGAACACGGCTTGAGCTGCGTGGGTCCACTTATACAAATCCACCACGAATACTTAGGGATGACTGTTTATTAATTTATGCAACTGTATTTCCGGTCATCACCAACAACCAGACTGGCTGCAAGAATAAGCCCAGTGAATTGAGGATTACCTGCTGCAAACATAGTGAAGGCCCAAGAATGCCCCTTGCAGCCTAACAACATGTATAGGTTCTGACCTACAGTGAGTATCCTGTGAAACAGATACTGATCCTGCCCCCAGCAGAAGTGCATGTATTGTATGCTGGGAGTCATCTTAAAAGCAGTAAGAGGAATGCTTTCTATAGAGAAAATATGTTCTTAACCTCAAAGAAATATCTTAGTGTAACCATGCAAGATAAGGTTTTGCATAAAAGGTTAGCTTTAGGATGTATAATCCTAAAGCTCTTTTATAAAAGAATAGCCTGGAAACTTTAGGTCACTCATGTCTAAGGATTTGAAATATTTTAATCCAAAGAGAAAAGCTTTCAGGAAGAGTTTAGCTGTCAGGGGATTTTGGTTTTTTTTCCGTACCTGTCAGGGATGAGGTAAGGGAAGGATAGCATTGTCCAGGAGATGGACCCTATTAAAATCTTATTAACATGCTTTGAAATCACAGTATCACCATGTCCAAAATATCCTCCCAGTTCACTGCCTTCTTCAGCCATCTCTGCCCGAGCTGGAGTACTTGGCCACAGCAAAGGGAACAGCCCTGAACTCGGCACTTGTTTCTGAATTTATCCCAACTAGCAATTTGACCCTTGAGAAGCTATTGTGTCTCTCTCTCTCTCTCACTCTCAGTTCCTTTATGTGTAGACAAAGCAGTTAGATGTAATGGGCTTTAAGATCTTCCCCAGCCCTTCCCTGTGTGAATCTACGAGGAATTTGCTACCCTGCATTCATTGCTTAGAAACCCAGATCCGGGGGATATTTCAAAACAAAGCCAGAAGAGAAACTGACAGTGAGCTGGATTATCCAAACTTCAGTTTCCATCTGTGTGCAAATGTAGACAAACAAGCATCTTACACGAATAAGTGCTAAAAATAGTTGGGTGCTTTAAAAAATGCTATTATTAAAAGTAGGATTTCCAGAACTTCAAGATGGCGCAGGAGTAAGATGTGGAGATCACCTTCCTCCCCACAAATACATCAAAAATACATCTACATATGGAACAACTCCTACAGGACACCTACTGAATGCTGGCAGAAGACGTCAAACTTCCCAAAAGACAAGAAACTCCCCATGTACCTGGCCTTGTGAATGACAGGGTCTTGGTGCTGAGGATGGGTTTCAGGACTGAGCCTCTGAGGTGGGAAAGCCAAGTTCAGGAAATTGGTCCACCAGAGACCTCCCGGCCCCACATAATATTAAATGGCGAAAGCTCTCCCAGAGATCTCCATCTCAACACTAAGACCCAGCTCCACTCAACAGCCAGAAAGCTACCGTGCTGGATACCCTATGCCAAACAACTAGCAAGACAGGAACACAACCCCACCCATTAGCAGAAGAGGCTACCTAAAATCATAATAGGTTCACAGACACCCCAAAACACACCACCGGACATGGTCCTGCCCACCAGAAAGACAAGATCCAGCCTCATCCACCAGAACACAGGCACCAGTCCCCTCCACCAGGAAGCCTACACAACCCACCGAACCAACCTTACCCACTGGGGGCAAACACCAAAAACAATGGGAACTATGAACCTGCAGTCTGTGAAAAGGAGACCCCAAACACAGTAAGTTAAGCAAAATGAGAAGACAGAGAAATACACAGCAGATGAAGGAGCAAGGTAAAAACCCACCAGACCAAACAACTGAAGAGGAAATTGGCAGTCAACCTGAAAAAGAATTCAGAGTAATGATAGTAAAAATGATCCAAAATCTTGGAAATAGAATGGAGAAAATACAGAAACGTTTAACAAGGACCTAGAAGAACTAAAGAGCAAACAAACAATGATGAACAACACAATAAATGAAATTAAAAATTCTCTAGAAGGAATCAATAGCAGAATAACTGAAACAGAAGAACGGATGAGTGACCTGGAATGTAAAATAGTGGAAATAACTACTGCAGAGCAGAATAAAGAAAAAAGAATGAAAAGAACTGAGGACAGTCTCAGAGACCTCTGGGACAACACTAGACACAACAACATTCGAATTATAGGGGTCCCAGAAGAAGAAGAGAAAAAGAAAGGGACTGAGAAAATATTTGAAGAGATTATAGTTGAAAACTTCCCTAATATGGGAAAGGAAATAGTTAATCAAGACCAGGAAACACAGAGAGTCCCATACAGGATAAATCCAAGGAGAAACATGCCAAGACACATATTAATCAAACTATCAAAAATTAAATACAAAGAAAAAATATTAAAAGCAGCAAGGGAAAAACAACAAATAACATACAAGGGAATCCCCGTAAGGTTACCAGCTGATCTTTCAGCAGAAGTTCTGCAAGCCAGAAGGGAGTGTCAGGACATATTTAAAGTGATGAAAGGAAAAAATCTACAACCAAGATTACTCTACCCAGCAAGGATCTCATTCAGATTTGACAGAGAAATTAAAACCTTTACAGACAAGCAAAAGCTAAGAGAATTCAGCACCACCAAACCCGCTTTACAACGAATGCTAAAGGAACTTCTCTAGGCAGGAAACACAAGAGAAGGAAAAGACCTACAATAACAAACCCAAAACAATTAAGAAAATGGTAATACGAACATACATATAGATAACTACCTTAAATGTAAATGGATTAAATGCTCCAACCAAAAGGCATAGACTGGCAGAATGGATACAAAAACGAGACCCGTATATATGTTTTCTACAAGAGACCCACTTCAGACCTAGGGACACATACAGACTGAAAGTGAGGGGATGGAAAAAGATATTCCATGCAAATGGAAATCAAAAGAAAGCTGGAGTAGCAATTCTCATATCAGGCAAAATAGACTTTAAAATAAAGACTATTACAAGAGACAAAGAAGGACGCTACATAATGATCAAGGGATCAATCCAAGAAGAAGATATAACAATTGTAAATATTTATGCACCCAACATAGGAGCACCTCAATACATAAGGCAAATGCTAACAGCCATCAAAGGGGAAATGGACAGTAACACAATCATAGTAGGGGACTTTAACACCCCACTTTCACCAATGGACAGATCATCCAAAATGAAAATAAATATGGAAACACAAGCTTTAAATGATACATTAAACAAGATGGACTTAATTGATATTTATAGGACATTCCATCCAAAAACAACAGAATACACTTTCTTCTCAAGTGCTCATGGAACATTCTCCAGGATAGATCATATCTTGGGTCACAAATCAAGCCTTGGTAAATGTAAGAAGATTGAAATCATATCAAATATCTTTTCCGACCACAACGCTATGAGACTCGATATCAATCACAGGAAAAAATCTGTAAAAAATACGAACACATGGAGGCTAATCAATACACTACTAAATAACCAAGAGATCACTGAAGAAATCAAAGAAGAAATCAAAAAATACCTAGAAGCAAATGACAATGAAAACAAGACGACCCAAAACCTATGGGATGCAGGAAAAGCAGTTCTAAGAGGGAAGTTTATAGCAATACAGTCCTACCTCAAGAAACAAGAAACATCTCAAGTAAACAACCTAACCTTACACCTAAAGCAATTAGAGAAAGAAGAACAAAAAAACCCTGAAGTTAGCAGAAGGAAAGAAATCATAAAGATCAGATCAGAAATAAATGAAAAAGAAATGAAGGAAGCGATAGCAAAGATGAATAAAACTAAAAGCTGGTTCTCTGAGAAGGTAAACAAAATTGATAAACCACTAGCCAGACTTAATCAAGAAAAAAAGGGAGAAGACTCAAGTCAATAGAATTAGAAATGAAAAAGGAGAAGTAACCACTGACACTGCAGAAATGCAAAGGATCATGAGAGATTACTACAAGCAACTCTATGCCAATAAAATGGACAACCTGGAAGAAATGGACAAATTCTTAGAAAAGCACAACCTTCCGACTGAACCAAGAAGAAACAAAAAATATAAACAGACCAATCACAAGCAGTGAAATTGAAACTATGATTTAAAATCTTCCAACAAACAAAAACCCAGGACCAGATGGCTTCAGAGGGAAATTCTATCAAACATTTAGAGAAGAGGTAACACCCATCCTTCTCAAACTCTTCCAAAATATAGCAGGGGAAGGAACACTCCCAAATTCATTCTACGAGGCCACCATCACCCTGATACCAAAACCAGACAAAGATGTCACAAAGAAAGAAAACTACAGGCCAATATCACTGATGAACATAGATGCAAAAATCCTCAACAAAATATTAGCAAACAGAATCCAACAGCACATTAAAGGAATCATACACCATGATCAAGTGGGGTTTATCCCAGGAATGCAAGGATTCTTCAATATATGCAAATCAATGAATGTGATAAACCATATTAACAAATTGAAAGATAAAAACCATATGATCATCTCAATAGATGCAGAAAAAGCTTTCAACAAAATTCAACACCCATTTATGATAAAAACCCTCTGGAAAGTAGGCATAGTGGAACTTACCTCAACATAATAAAGGCCATATGTGACAAACCCACAGCCAACATCTTGCTCAATGGTGAAAAACTGAAACCATTTCCACTAAGATCAGGAACAACACAAGGTTGCCCACTCTCACCGCTATTATTCAACATAGTTTTGGAAGTTTTAGCCACAGCAATCAGAGAACAAAAAGAAATAAAAGGAATCCAGATCAGAAAAGATGAAGTAGAACTGTCACTGTTTGCAGGTGACATGATACTATACATAGAGAATCCTAAAGATGCTACCAGAAAACTACTAGAGCTAATCAATGAATTTGGTAAAGTAGCAGGATACAAAATTAATGCACAAAAATCTCTTGCATTCCTATACACTAATGATGAAAATTCTGAAGGAGAAATTAAGGAAACACTCCATTTACTATTGCAACAAAAAGAATAAAATACCTAGGAATAAACCTACCTAAGGAGACAAAAGACCTGTATGCAGAAAACTATAAGACACTGATGAAGAAAATTAAAGATGATACCAACAGATGGAGAGATAGACCATGTTCTTGGATTGGAAGAATCAACATTGTGAAAATGACTATACTACCTAAAGCAATCTACAGATTCAATGCAATCCCTATCAAACTACCAATGGCATTTTTCACAGAACTAGAACATAAAATTTCACACTTTGTATGGAAACACAAAAGACCTTGAATAGCCAAAGCAATCTTAAGAAAGAAAAACAGAGCTGGAGGAATTGGGCTCCCTGACTTCAGACTATACTACAAAGCTACACTAATCAAGACAGTATGGTACTGGCACAAAAACACAAATATAAATCAATGGAATAGGATAGAAAGCCCAGAGATAAACCCACACACATATGGTTACCTTATCTTTGATAAAGGAGGAAAGAATAGGCAATAGAGAAAATAGGCAATAGAGAAAAATAGAAAGCCCAGAGATAAACCCACACACATATGGTTACCTTATCTTTGATAAAGGAGGAAAGAATAGGCAATATAGAAAAGGAGAAAAGAATAGGCAATAGAGAATAGGCAATAGAGAAAAGAATAGGCAATAGAGAAAAAAAATTCAATAAATGTTGCTGGGGAAACTGGACAGCTACATGTAAAAGAATGAAATTAGAACACTCACTAACACCATACACAAACATAAACTCAAAATGGATTAAAGACCTAAATGTAAGTCCAGACACTATAAAACTCTTAGAGGAAAACATAGGCAGAACACTCTACGGTATAAATTACAGCAAGATCCTTTTTGACCCACCTCCTAGAGAAATGGAAATCAAAACAAAAGTAAACAAATGGGACCTAATGAAACTTAAAAGCTTTTGCACAACAAAGGAAACCATAAACAAGACGAAAAGACAACCCTCAGAATGGGAGAAAATATTTGCAAACGAAGCAACTGACAAAGGATTAATCTGCAAAATATACAAGCAGCTCATGCAGCTCAATATCAAAAAAACAAACAACCCAATCCAAAAATGGGCAGAAGACCTAAATAGACATTTCTCCAAAGAAGATATACAGATTGCCAACAAACACATGAAAGAATGCTCAACATCACTAATCATGAGAGAAATGCAAATCAAAACTACAATGAGGTATCTCCTCACACAAGTCAGAATGGCCATCATCAAAAAATCTAGAAACAATAAATGCTGGAGAGGGTGTGGAGGAAAGGGAACACTCTTGCACTGTTGGTGGGAATGTAAATTGATACAGCCACTATGGAGAACAGTATGGAGGTTCCTTAAAAAACTACAAATAGAACTACCATACGACCCAGCAATCCCACTACTGGGCATATACCCTGAGAAACCATAATTCAAAAAGAGTCATGTACCACAATGTTCTTTGCAGCACTATTTACAATAGCCAGGACATGGAAGCAACCTAAGTGTCCATCGACAGATGAATGGATAAAGAAGATGTGGCACATACACACCGCGGGATATTACTCAGCTATAAAAAAAAGGAAATTGAGTTATTTGTAGTGAGGTGGATGGACCCAGAAGCTGTCATACAGAGTGAAGTAAGTCAAAAAGAGAAAAACAAATACCGTATGCTAACATATATATGGAATCTTAAAAAAAAAAAAAAAGGTTCTGAAGAACCTAGGGGCAGGACAGGAGTAAAGACGCAGACATAGAGAATGGACTTGAGGACACGGGGAGGAGGAAGGGTAAGCTGGGACGAAGTGAGAGAGTGGCATGGACATATATACACTACCAAATGTAAATAGATAGCTAGTGGGAAGCAGCCGCATAGCACAGGGAGATCAGCTTGGTGCTTTTCGTCCATCTAAAGAGCTGGGATAGGGAGGGTGGGAGGGAGTCGCAAAAGGGAGGAGATATGGGGATATATGTATACATATAGCTGATTCACTTTGTTATACAGCAGCAAATAACACAACATTGTAAAGCAATTATACTCCAATAAAGATGTTAAAAAAAAAAAAGTAGGGACTTCCCTGGTGGTGCAGTGGTTAAGAATCCAGTTGCCAAGGCAAGGGACTCAGGTTGAAGCCCTGGTCCGGGAAGATCCCACATGTTGTGGAGCAACTAAGCCCAGGCGCCACAACTACTGAACCTGCGGTCTAGAACCCGTGAGCCACAACTACCGAGCCCAGGTGCCACAATTACTGAAGGTCATGTACCTAGAGCCCGTGCTCCACAACAAGAGAAGCCACCACACTGAAAAGCTCGTGCACAGCAATGAAGCCCAGTTGCCACAACTAGGGAAAGCCCGTGCAGCAATGAAGACCCAATGCATCCAAAAAATAAAATAAAATGAATGAATTAATTTTAAAAATGTAATAATTAGTACATAGAAAAGTTATCATCTCTGAGGTGCATTATTACTTCCTGAAGTCACAATGCCCCCTTGCCAGCTCTGTAAAGACTGGATTGTTCTAGTTTCTTGGCTGCCTTTGTTTTTCATTCTAAGTTTCAAAATTGGTAAGAATATGAACTAGAAATGTTTACTCATCCAGGTTAAGAATATATAAGTAAGTCACCTACATATGAACCTTCAAGTTGTGAACTTTCCTAGATGTGAACGTGGAGCATACTAATGAAGACGTGAGGAGGCCCAGAGAAAGGACGAAGAGAGACAAGAGGAGGAAGAAGTAACTGAGGAACCGAAGAGATTCATGATGCAGGAAATGGCAAGGGGATTTTCTTTATTTGAGCAGGCACTGTTAGTTTTTGAGGCACAGGACCTGAACACAGAAGGTTGCAGCAGCCGTTCAGAATGCAATCCAGTGCTACTGTGTCATCTATGATGAGAAAAAAAGAGCTACTACCTAGACATCACTGGATCGCTTTTTGAAGAGAATAGAAAGAATTCAATCCAGCAAGGAACCAGAACCTGTACCATCACCGTCAGGCGTACGTGAAATTGCAGCTTGCTCTCCGTCTCCTATTGCTGACGATCCTTCAGCTCTACCATCTCCCACCTCCTCTCCCTCCTCCAGGCAGTAGCTCTTCTTTCCTGTTCACTCGATGCCAGCCCCTGGATGCCAGCTACTGTACTGTACTACTGTACTTTTCAAAGTACTGTACTGTAAGATTAAAAATGTTTTCTGTATTTTTTGTGGGTTTTTTAATATATTATTTGTGTGAAAGGTATTATAAACCTATTACAGTACAGTACTATATAGCCAGTTGTGTTAGTTGGGTACCTAGGCTAACTTTGTTGGACTTACGAACACACTGGACTTATGAAAGCACTCTCGGAACAGAACTCGTTCGTATGTAGGGGACTTACTGTATTCAGATTAATATAATTTTAGGGGACTTAACTGTATTCAGATTAATATAATTTAACTTGAAGACACTATTTAAAGAAAAAAAAATGGATAAACACATCGTAGTATCTAGAAGGATTAAACTCATTTTCAAAACCAACTTAGCTAGCTTAGGGAGAGTGTAAGATTAGCAAAATAGTTTTAATTAGTAGATCTATTACTCTGTGCCAGATTCTGTGCTACACATAATACGAACATGTATATGTGTGTGTGTGAGAGTGTATGTTTGTGTTTATATGTATATGTATATAAATAGGAATATATAAATACCTTGCATAGTCAATACAGTCTTAACATATAGGAGTTATTTTCCTATTTTTCAATTAAAGAAATAGATTCAGAAGTGATCATCAGGTGCCCCTAAACTAGTAAATGAAGCAGCCAGTTCATTGTTTTTACATTATACCCCATTTTCTGAAGGAAGAGCTCTTTGTAAAACATCCTGGAGGCCTGATGTTTATAAACAGTTACATTTAACTTAAATAGGCTACACAAGTTATTTACCATTTTGAGCTCTGATTTCTTCATCTGTAAAAGGAGGAATAAAACTAGCTCCCTCAGGGGGCTGTCATCAGGATTCAGTGCCGTTCAGGAATGACAACATTTTCCACCAAAGTTCCCGGTGGGTCATCAGCAGGTGCAGTGTATCAGCTGCACCTTCTCCAACTCCCTTTGGACTTGGATCTTTTTTTCATGTTAGAAAAAAATTTGCTTACTACCTCAAAGAAGTAAGAAAATACTTACTGAATGCCTTCTATTGTGTTATGACTTTTTATGTGTCAAACTTCAAAGTTGGTTGAGATAATGATTGTGAAATCTTCCCTGTGGGCCTGTGATGGTTAACTGTCAAGTTCAGTGATGTGGATCCCAGGGCTTTTAATGTTCCCAGGAGTTCAAAGTGCTTTGTTGTTAAATTGAACTCTGCGAAACTAAAAATATCCCTAACCCTTGCCTTGCCTGAGGCCTTCATCCCTCTAGTTTAAGAGTCTGTCTTCCTCCAGGGGCTTTGAAAGCAAAAGTTTTCCTCTGGTCAGACTCACCTTGAATCCAGACAGAATAGATGGCGGTTGCTTTTGCCAGGCGTCTTGTCTCCATCCAGGCCTTCGGGGGACAGGCCTGTCACATTACCCTGTCTACAAGGGCAGGGAATTTAATAAGGTTATCACGTTTTGCCTCTACAAAATGACTCAAGAACACTATTTTATAAAAGGCATGTCAAATACTGTTCCATTTAAAATTCAGCTACCAAACAAGGCAAGTGAGTCATGAATCAGTGGACATTTAGTTTAACTCAGGTTTGCAGGTGGACACCAGGCCTGCAGGTCTTTGCTCTGAGTCAGGTTCAGGAATGGAAGCCTCTCATGTATGTCTGCATGTGACTAAGGTCTCTGAAGTAGGATGACATCATCAGACAACCCCGGTGAGGCCCCTCCAACTCCCCTAGAGTTCGCTTTTTAAAATATTTACTTACATGATCAAGTACTGACTCCCCTACACCGCCCTGCATATGCCAAATTCAGACTTCTCTGAGTTAATGCAACTGATGAATGAACCTTTCAAGGAGTCTTACGAAGCGCTGTCTGGCAGCCAGCGGTCTTTCCGTCTTTGTACAGCAGTGTTTGCTGGTACAGTTATTTGAGTGTTTTATTGCATTTTCCCCTAATTTTTTTAAATGAATGGCATGTGGAAAATGAAAGCATCTGGATTAGTGTCAGGAGGCTGAGAGACATAGTTACGTGTACCTGAGCTCACAGTACAGCTGAGAGTTGGGGGGGGGGGGGGATGAACAAACATGCAAGAAATAGCAAACTTTACAGAATTAAGAATGTGAAATACTGGAAATAAAACGTTGAAAATTGTCTCTGAAATGTGAAGTGTAATTAGGAACATGATCATATTTGTGTTGCTTTCTCTTGTAATCACCTCTTACTAAAAGTAAGCCTGTTTCTGACCCTTAACCTTAGAACTTCCTGGGGAGGTTCCAGAAGCTCTGTCTGGCAAGGTAGGGATCAATCCATAATCGTCAAAGCCCTGCTGGCTCTGGTCCAGTCCAGCTATTTCCTGGGACACAGATGCTACCCGAGGGGCTTTCTTGCATGGTGAAGATTTCTCTCATTTCTGAAGACGTCCAAACAAGTTTCCTCATTACTGAAGAATGCGTGTCAGGATCTAAAATCTAATCTGCACAGCTGTGTAGGGTTTGAGACCTGCTTAACTTAGAAACTGATTCTCTTCCTCTGCACAGTCCAGACCATTGAAATAAGCTGAAGGTTTTCTTCCAAATACAGTTACCCACTTCTAAGGCATGGTGACCTAAATTCTTCCCTCAAGAAGTCATGTTTCTGAAAATCTGCTACCTTTCGCCCTTAATGCTTGCTCCAGTGGCGTATGGAGAAGAGCATAGCATTCAAGGTCTGCTTGTTTACTGTGGCTGCACGGGGTGTTTCTCCCCTTCCTCCCCTTCGTCCAGGCTGCTTTTCCCCAAAGGGATACGAGCTTTCGTTTGTCATCATCGTCATCAGTATTTTAGTTTATTCTTCTTGTTTTATTTTATTTTATTTTTTTTTTTTTTTAAAGAGATCTTTCTTTTTTTTTTTTAATTCTTTACTTTTTATTTATTTATTTTTGGCTGTGTTGGGTCTTCGTTTCTGTGCGAGGGCTTTCTCTCGTTGCGGCAAGCGGGGGCCACTCTTCATCGCGGTGCGCGGGCCTCTCACTGTCGCGGCCTCTCTTGTTGCCGAGCACAGGCTCCAGACGCGCAGGCTCAGTAGTTGTGGCTCACGGGCCCAGCTGCTCCACGGCATGCGGGATCCTCCCAGACCAGGGCTCGAACCCGTGTCCCCTGCATTGGCAGGCAGATTCTCAACCACTGCGCCACCAGGGAAGCCCCTTATTTTATTTTTAACTGAAATATAGTTGACATACAATATGATGTTAGTGTCAGGTGTACAACGTAGTGATTTGACATTTAAATACATTTCAAAATGATCTCCACGATAAGTCTGATAACCATCTGTCCCCACACAAAGTTAATACAGTATTATTGCACATATTCCTTATGGTGCATAATACATCTCAAGACTTATTTCTTATATACCTGGAAGTTTGTACTTCTTAATCCCCTTCACCTATTTCATCCATCCCCCACTCCCTCCTCTCTGGCAACCACCTATTTGTTCTCTGTTTCTATGAGTCTGTTTCTGTTTTGTTTACT
Source organism: Balaenoptera ricei (assembly GCF_028023285.1). Lineage (NCBI taxonomy): Eukaryota > Metazoa > Chordata > Mammalia > Artiodactyla > Balaenopteridae > Balaenoptera > Balaenoptera ricei. Next base: position 1,494,900 of record NC_082646.1, read on the forward strand.
TTGTTCATTTGTTTAGATTTTTATATTCTACATATAATTGAGATCATACAGTATTTGTCTTTCTTTGTCTGACTTATTTCTCTTAACATAATGCCTTCTAGGTCCATCCATGTTGTCACAAATGACAAGATTTCATTCTTTTATGGCTGTGTAACTTCCCATTGTGTGTGTGTGTGTATATACCAGTTCTTTTTTTATCCATTCATCTACTGATGGACTTTTAGGTTGCTTCCAAATCTTGGGTATTGTAAATAATGCTGCAATGAACATGGAGGTGCACATATCTTTTACAATTAGTGTTTTTCTTTTATTAGGGTAAATCCCCACAACTGAGATAGCTTGATAGTATGGTAGTTCTGCTCTTAATTTTTTGAAGAACCATCTTATTGTTTTCCACGGTGGCTGTACCAATTTACATTCTTACCAACAGAGCATGAGGATTCTCTTTTCTCCACATCCTTGACAACACTTGCTATCTCTTGTCTTTTTGTTAATAGCCATTCTGATAGGAGTAAGGTGATCTGGATTTGCATTTCCCAGAGACTTAGTGAATTAAGTATCTTTTCATGATCTTGTTGTCTATCTGTATGTCTTCTTTGGAAAAAATGTCTATTCAGCTCCTCTACCCTTTTTAGATTGGGTTGTTTGTTTCTTTGATATTGAGTTGTATGAGTTCTTTGTATATTTTGGATATTGGTCCCTTACCAGAGACATTGTTTTCAAATATCTTCTCCCATTCAGTAGGTGATCTTTTCATTTTGTTGATAGTTTCCTTCACTGTGAAAAAAGTTTTTAGTTTGATGTAGTCCCATTTGTTTATTTTTGCTTTTGTTTCCTTCCCTGAAGAGACAGATCCAAAAAAATATTGCTAAGATGTCAAAGAGCATACTGCTTATGTTTTCTTCTAGGAGTTTTATAGTTTCAGGTCTTATATTTAAGTCTTTAGTCCATTTTGAGCTTATTTTTTGTGCATTATTGGGGAAGTTGGTATAGTTTCATTCTTTTGCATATAGCTGTCCAGTTTTCCCAATACCATTTACTGAAGAGTCTCTCTTTTCCCCATTGTATATTCTTGCTTCCTTTGCTGTAGATTAATTGCCCATATAAGTGTGGGTCCATTTCTGGGTTCTATATTCTGTTCCATTGATCTGTGTATCTGTTTTTGTGCCAGTATCATACTGTTCTGATGACAGTAGCTTTGTAGTAGAGTTTGATATCAGGGAGCATGATACCTCCAGTTATGTTCTTCATTCATAAGATTTTTTTTTTCAGCTATTCAAGGTCTTTTATGTTTCCATACAAATTTTAGGTTTATTTGTTCTAGTTCTGTGAAAAATGCCATTGGTATTTTGATAGGGACTGCATTGAATCTCTAGATTGCCTTGAGTGGTATGGACATTTTAACAATATTAATTCTTCCAATCCAAGAGCAAAGTACAGGCAGAGCTTGGAGATATTTCAGGTTTGGTTTTAGATTACCACAATAAAACAAATATCACAATAAAGCAAGCCACACAAATTTTTTTATTTCCCAGTGCACATAAAAGTTATGCTTACATTATCCTGTAGTCTATTAAGTGTCTAATAACATCATGTCTTTAAAAAATGTATATACTTTAATTTAAAAATGCTTTATTGATAGAAAATGCTAAGTATCAACTGGCAAGGCAGGGTTGACACAAACCTTCAATTTGTAAAAAAAAAAACCAAAAAACACAGTATCTGTGAGACATGATAAAGCAAAGTACAATAAAATGTGGTATGTCTTTATAGCTTTCCATTTGTTTATGTTTTCTTCAATTCCTTTCATGAGTGTCTTATAATTTTCAGAATACAGGTCTTCTATCTCCTTCGTTAGATTTATTCCTATGTATTTTATTCTTTTTGGTGCTATTGTAAAGGGTATTGCTTTCTTAAATTTTTTTTCTGATAGTTCATTATTTGTGTATAGAAACACAACATATTTCCATACTTCAATTTTGTACCCTGCAACTTTACTGAATTTATTTATTATTTCTAATAGTTTTTTGGTGGAGTCTTTAGGGTTTTCTACATATAGTATCATGTATCTGCAAACAGTGACAGTTTTACTTCTACCTTTCCAATTTGGATGCCTTTTTTCCTTTTTCTTCTCTGATTTGCTCTGACTAGGATTTCCAGTTCTATGTTAAGTAAAAGTAGCATCCTTGTCTTGTTCCTGATCTTATAGGAAATGTTTTTAGCTTTTCACCATTGAGTATGATGTTAGCTGTAAATTTGTCATATATGGCCTTTATTATGTTGAGGTATGTTCCCTCTATGCCCACTTTGTGGAGAGTTTTTATCATAAATGATGGTGAATTTTGTCAAGCTTTTTCTTCATCTATTGAGATGATCGTATGGTTTTTATTCTTTAGTTTGTTAATGTGATGTATCACATTGATTGATGTGTGGATATTGAGCTATCCTTATATCCCTGGGATAAATCCCACTTGATCATGGTGTATGATCCTTTTAATGTATTGTTAATTTGGTTTGCTAATATTTTGTTAAGGATTTTTGCATCTATGTTTATCAGTGATATTGGCCTGATTTTCTCTTTTTTGTGGTATCTTCTTCTGGTTTTGGTATCAGGGTGATGCTGGCCTTGTAGTATGAGTTCAAAAACATACTCTTCAATCTTTTGGAATAGTTTGAGAAAGATAAGTGTTAACTCTTCTTTAAATGTTTGGTAGAATTTACCTGGGAAGCCATCTGGTCCTGGACTTTTGGGTTTTTTTAGGAATTTTTTTGATTACTGATTTAATTTCATTACTGGTAATTGGTCCAGATTTTCTACTTCTTCCTGATTCAGTCTTGAAAGATTGTATTTTTTTTAGGAATTTATTCATTTCTTCTAGAGTGTCCAATTGGTTGGTATATAACTGTACTACTGGCTTATGATCCTTTGTATTTCTGTGGTGTCAAATTGTAATCTCTCCTCTTTCATTTATAATTTTATTTATTAGGGTTTGCTCTCTTTTTTCTTGATGAGTCTGATCAGAGGTTTATTAATTTTGTTTATCTTTTTACAGAAACAGCTGTTAGTTTCATTGATCTTTTCTATTTTTTTTTTTAGTGTCTATTTAATTTATTCCCACTCTGATTTTTATTATTTCCTTTCTTCTACTAACTTTGGGTTTTCTTTGTTCTTCTTTTTCTAGCTCCTTTAGGTGCAAGGTTAGGTTGTGTATTTGAATTTTTCTTGTTTCCTGAGGTAGACGCGAACCACTATAAATTTACATGTTAGAACTTCCTTTGCTCCTTCTGATAGATTTTGGAACAAAGTGTTTCCATTCAAGTATATATGTATTAACAGTGCTACTTACAGTCTTTTGCATTTCTATGCTGCATTAACCCGTAGTCAAATAGATTTATATTAGTTTATGAAATACAATGACCCATTGAGCCAGGTATGAGTGCTTTTAGATTTACACTGATAGAGTTTTGTATTGAAAAAGCACTTGTGTATGTATTTCTTCAATTAATATGAAAAAGAATCCATAACCCCCATAGAGTAGATGATAAAAATGAGATTCTGAATGGCTAAATGAGGGTGACAGAGTCAGGGCTTGGATTTAGATTTCTGATACCCAAGCCAATATTCTTTCTTTCGTTGTGAAGAAAGGCTCTACAGGAAATCCTTCTGGGTTGGGTGGGGCCTCTCCAGCCCTGAGTGGAGGCTCACAACCTGTGAGTCCCTATTCTCCCTTCCCTATTTCGTAGCAGTGTTTAGCAAAGAGCCATCACTTTCAAGGGCACCTGTGCTTCCTTTAGGCAGGAGAAGGAAGGGATGGCTGAGGAGTCTGCATACACCTGCTGTCAGATGGAGGGGACCGTGCAGGTGTTTCAAGAGAAGAAGAAGAAGGCCCAGTGTCTGGGGCCACTGTAAATGAGGAGAAGGAGATCCGGGGACACAGACTAAGCTGGGAGGGGACATCAGAATAGCTGGAGAAGGGCCCTAGTGAGGCATTTCAGTGACAAGCCCAGAGCCTGAGTGTTGCGTGGGTAAGTTATGGATGTGAATTTTCACAGTGTGTGCTGCTCTGCATTTAATGCACAGAAAACAAGACACACATGCCCTTCCTTCCAGCTCCCCTCAGTGAATGGCTGTCTGTATACATGTGTATATATGCACACAAAGACATCAGGCTCTGTCTCACTTCACATAACCCACACCCTCTCCTCAGAAGGGTAGCACTGTCCTCACCTCCTCAGGGGCCTGGGCCCACCCACCTTGCCTGCCCAGGGCTTAGATCAGCAACTTTCACACTTTCTGGTCTCAGGACCCCTTTACACATTTAAGATATCTCAGGATCCCGAAGACCTTTTGTTCACGTGGGTTATATCTGTCAATACTTCCATGCTGGAGAGCTGAGAAAAAATTAATGGTTATGCATTCATTTGAAATTAAAAATAAGAGCCCATTCCATGTTAATTTAACATATGTTTACGAAAACCTGTTGTATTTTCCCCTGATAAATTAATGAGAAAAGCGACATTACATTTTTGAAAATCTCTTAGCTAAGAGCTGCATTCCCATATCTGCTTCTTCGATAATTCTGTTGTAATACATCATTTTATTTGAAGTATTTTAAGACAGTCTGGCTTCACATAGATTGTACTTGTGAGGGAAAGAGCATTTGAATAGACTTTTAAGAAAATTGTGGATTTTCTTCTTTGATACTGTACCAGAACTCAACAAGTGGTAATTTCTGAAAGAGTAGTTACAATGTGAGATCTGAAACCATATCAACTACATAATCTACATAAACCCTGTTACATTAAAATATACTGGTCTTTTCTGTACCATCTTTGCAACTTCCTGTGAATCTGTAAGTACTTCAAAATATTTTTTTAATTAGGCAAATAATTTAAGCAGACTTTTCTCCATAGACGATATATGAATGGTGAATAAGCAAATGAAGAATGCTCAACATACAATAGCCAGGGCATGGAAACAACCTAAATGTCCACTGACAGATGAATGGATAAAGAAGACGTGGCACATATATACAATGGAATATTACTTAGCCATAAAAGGAAATGAAATTGAGTTATTTGTAGTGAGGTGGATGGACCTAGAGTCTGTCATACAGAGTGAAGTAAGTCAGAAAAAGAAAAACAAATACCATATGCTAATGCATATATATGGAATCTAAAAAAAAAAAAAAAATGGTACTGATGAACCTAGTGGCAGGGCAGGAATAAAGACATAGACATAGAGAATGGACCTGAGGACACGGTGGGGAGAGGGAAGCCGGGGAAAAGTGAGAGTAGCATTGACATATATACACTACCGAATGTAAAATAGATAGCTACTGGGAAGCAGCAGCATAGCACAAGGAGATCAGCTCGGTGCTTTGTGATGACCTAGAGGGGTGGGATAGGGAGGGTGGGAGGGAGATGCAAGAGGGAGGGGATATGGGGATAATATGTATCCATACGGCTGATTCACTTTGTTGTACAAGAGAAACTAACATAGCATTGTGAAGCAATTATACTCCAATAAAGGTGTATTAAAAAAAGAGTGCTCAACATCATTAATCATTAGGGAAATGTAAGTCAAAATCACTGTGAGATGATACTTCATAACCACTAGTATAGCTATAATAACTTGAACAATAACAGGTGTTGGGGAGAATGTAGAGAAATTGAACCCTCACTTATTGCTGGTGGGAATGTAACATGGTGTAGTTACTCTGGCTGTTTCTCAAAATATTAAACATAGTTACCATATGACCCAGCAAGTCTACCCCTGTCCAATCACTCAGGAGAAATGAAAGCATCTGTCAACAAAGACTTGTGTGCAAATGTTCACAGCGGCATTATTCACAATAGCCTAAAGGGGAAACAACCCAAATGTCTGTTGACTAGTGAATGGATAAACAAAATGTGGTCTATCCATGTAAGAATACTATTTGACAAGAAAAAGGAATGGAGTACTGATAACATGCTACAATAAGTATGAACCTTGAAAACATTATAACAAGTGGAAGAAACCAATCACAAAAGCACACATGCTACATAATTCTATTTGAAGGAGATACCCAGAGAAGGCCACCCCATAGACAGTAAGTAGACTAGTGGCGACCCAGCACTGGGATAGAGAGTCACTGTGAACAGGAAAGAGCTTTCATTCTGGGGTAATAGAAATGTTCTAAAACGAGGTTCTGGTCACAATCGCTTTAACTCTGCATATCTACTTAAATGCATTGAATTGTACACTTTAAAAGGGTGAATTTTGTAATAAGTAAATTTTATCTCACTATCCATCCAGTGATCTATCTTACCCTTGGATATTTTATCATGCCCAATTTTATAAAATTGCACAGTGGTCATTTGGAAAATATTGATTCAAAAGTTATGCAGATCTCACAAGTATTGACACATTTCATTACACAGTATAAAAAGTAACACTTGTTTGAACACCACCAATCTCATAAAAGTCTCTTTAAATATTTGAAAGCTGTCAAGCTCAAGGTGACAAATTCAAGTTTTCCAAAATCCTCATTTTCCCCATGAAAGCTCAAATTGTATCACTGGCAATAAATAATACCAATTGTTTTCCTTGAAGTGACACTTCATTCATTTTTGAGAAAATGTCTGCAAGATACCAATTCTGAATAACCATCGTTTGTCTGTCTCTAGATCGTTCAAGGAAAAATAGTGTGTCTTGAAAAATGCAGTAAGTTCAGCTCACAATTCAAGCAATCACACAATTTCTTTGCTCCTGCTGGCAGGTTTTTGTTTGGTAAGGGCCAGTAAGTAAATGTTTTAGGCTTGATGGGCCACATAAGGTCAGGCCAGATGTGGCCCAGGGCCATAGCCTGCCAACACCTCTGCCTAGACAGTCATCATTCTTGGGTGTGCAGAAGTGCTGTATGTATGCTTCCTCTTTTCCACACAGACTAATAAAAATACATACAGTTGAAGATCAGAACACATTAAAATTATTAACTTTCACTGCTTTATCAATGATCTTCTTAAGTGAAATGGGCATTTTTTTTCCTTTTTCCTTTTCTTTTTCTCTCTTTCTTTTCTGTTTTTTACCATGCAGGCATGGGGGTAAAGCACGCAGTGACAACCAGGGCACTCGTGTGCCAGTGCTTTGCTTCTTGCCAAGGCACAGAAGTTTTAGCCACCATTGCTTTTGTTTGTTTGTTTGTTTGTTTATTAATTAATTTATTTTTGGCTGTGTTGGGTCTTCGTTTCTGTGCGAGGGCTTTCTCCAGTTGTGGCAAGCGGGGGCCACTCTTCATCGTGGTGCGCGGGCCTCTCACTATCGCGGCCTCTCTTGTTGCGGAGCACAGGCTCCAGACGCGCAGGCTCAGTAGTTGTGGCTCACGGGCCTAGTTGCTCCGCGGCATGTGGGATCTTCCCAGACCAGGGCTCGAACCCGTGTCCCCTCTATTGGCAGGCAGATGCTCAACCACTGCGCCACCAGGGAAGCCCCGCCACCATTGCTTTTTCACCTTTGGTGCAAATGTAACACAATGAAAAAGAGAAAGAATGTCATAGAATTATTCTGAGAAGAGCTGTGACCTCACAGACCCTCTGAAAAAGCCTGAGGGACCTCCAGGGGCCTGCAGACCACCCTGGAAAACTGCTGGTCTAGATGTTTTTTTCCATCCTTCCCTCCCATCATGTTCCTAGTGTGAAACAGCATCACGTAAAGGTAGCTCCCAGCATCTATTGACTTTAGTTCAGAAAGGATCTGGCTGGGTGTTCTTGGGCAAGGTACTTAACCTTTCTGAATTTCAGTCTCCTCATCCATCAAATGGGGAAAATAACAGTACCCACTCATGGGGTTTTTTTTGTTTTTTTTTTTTTTAAGATTAAATGAGATTTTAAGCAAAATACTTAGCAGAATGCTGGGATAGTAACTACTTTATTGTTGGTTGTAATCTTTTCTTTTTATGTTACGAATGAATTTCCTTCGTGCTGTTACTTATGTGCACAGAGGAAATATTGTATTCAACGTGGACTCTCTCCTTGGTGTACTTTTAGGCACTGTGCACCCAAGGCCAGGGAGGTCTGTTGAATTGTAGCCTGTCCACACTGGACCCTCCAACAGGGCTCCTTAGGAACAGCAGCCCCATGTCCCTCGAGACCTGGGCACCTCCATTGTATTTTAAGCTCTAGACCCCTTTGACATATACTTAGGATTACAAAGGAAACCAAGTGTGTTAGGATGCAGTTATCAAAATATTTTAAAATGTGATGGAGCACATGCTTCATGATTAATGCATTAAATAAAATCTAGCAGTGAGTCCAACATAAGTTTGAAGAAGTGTGGAGTGATAAAGGATATTTCAAGATATTGGTAACAAGTATAACATGATATGAGAGTGATTGTGATTTCTCTTAGTGATAGACACACAGGCACTACTGACACTGCTGTGACAGGTTCCGAATATTCATAAATAAATAAAGGATATGCTGCATTGCAATTAGAGGGCAGGGAAATAAAGATGTGCATTTCCTCCCCACTGGAATTGATGGAACTCCCTGAATTCTATACAGAGACCTCTTGGAGGTGAGGAGAGGATCCTAGATTAATAACCTTTATAATATCTCCCTTAGCTTTTTATTTGCTTGTTTTGTTTATTTACTTATTTGTTTGTTTGCCTATAGTTAGAAAGGATATTAAAGGCAGGAGGGGAAAAGTGCTGGAGAATTGTCAGCTGTCTGGTGAAATTGGGAGCAGAGGCAACTAACTAGCCAGGTCTATGTTTTTACCTGGGTTATGAATATTTAGATGCAAAGCCTGTTTACAAAATAATTATTCATCTCCCCTATAAGTACCATCGCCCCAGGTTTAGAATATGGGAGAGCTACAAAATGCTTACTTACAAATGACAAAGTTACAAATACAAGGCTTCTCTGACTCTTCAAACAATAACCTCTCGCTCTATGGGTAGTTTCCGCTCCAATCATGGATTGAATTATACTATACACATGAGTGATTTTAAATCTGAACTGAAATGTAAAGACACACATGCACACCCTTTCCACGGTGCAGAACCATAAGATAGACAAATTGCTTAGCTTCCAACACCCTGTCTGGCCCTAATTGATTCTTCTTACTCAACTGTGCATTTTAACCGTGTTCTAAGTTGGAGAAATCTACCAGCACTAATTCCGTGCTGCAACTGTTTATGAGCCTTTTAATGGGCAAAGGGGGATCGATCTAATTTCTCAAGATGGCTGGGGAATATGTTAAGTGGCACCTGATTGGTGTACTGGGATGAGGTAGGAACAGTCATCCATAACCATTGGGGGGAAGAAGGGATTATTTTTATTCCATGAGAAGCAGACCCTGATGGAGAGGGGAGCTTTCCTATAAGAACTTGAGACTTTATTAATGAGGATGCCTCTTTGGAGAATAATTTCAGTAAAAAAGGGAGGAGGGTGAAATACAAGATTTTAGATGAAATGCACACAATCTAGTTTGAACTTCCTAGTAGGGACAGAAAAAGTTGTCCTTCCCATTAACTTTAAGATTAAAGATGAAAGTGTTTAGGGAAATTATTACAATGCACAGGTTAAAATTGGAAGATGGGATGGAGCCAACATCTCACCTGCTCAAGTGAAAACAGCAAATACCTCCAGAGATCCATGAAGCGTACTCATTCAGCATCAAATTTTAGGCCAACAAAGATCTGCATAATCTGTGTCTCCATTTATGTGCCACCTCACTTGCACCAGCAATGACCGTGTTTGGTCAGGTGACCCATGTCGGCCACCCTGTCGTCCCTGCCGGTCCTGCGACAGGCCTGCTTGGTCTCACTGAGGGCTGTGCACTTGCCCTGAGCCTGCCGGTCCCTCTCCTGAGGACATCCTTCCCTCAGACGTTTGTGTGGCTCAATCTCTGACCTCATCCAGGTGTCTGCACACACGTCACCTCCTCACATAGGACTCCCCTGGTACATGGATCGAATAATAGCATCGTCACTCTTCACGGCCATCCCTATTCCCCTTTCCCTGCTCGGTTCTTCTCAGAGCGCTAACCAGTGTTTGGCACATGTGTGGTTATGTGTTTGTTTATGGTCACTGCCCTCCTCTAGAACAGAGGTCCCCAACCTTTTTGGCACCAGGGACCGGTTTCATGGAAGACAATTATTCCACAGACTGGATTGGGGGGGATGGTTTCGGGATGATTCAAGCGCATTACATGTATTGTGCACTTTATTTCTATTATTATTACATTGTAAAACATAATGAAATAATTATACAACTCACCATACTGCTGACAGGAGGCAGAGCTCAGGCAGTAATGCAAGCGATGGGGAGCGGCTGTAGATACAGATGAAGCTTCCCTCGCTCGCCCGCCACTCACCTCCTGCCGTGCGGCCCGGTTCCTAACGGGCCCTGGACGGGTAGCTGTCGGTGGTCTGGGGGTTGGGGACCCCTGCTCTAGAAGGTAACTTCACGAAGGCAAAAGATTTGCCTCTTTTAGTCATTGGCATATCTCCATCTCCTAGAAGAGCCCCATGGCATACAGTGGGTGCTCAATACCTACATGCTGCTTATATAGATGAATCAAATAGACAGTTGGTAGCTCGATACGATAGTGCTACCTCCAGTGAAACCTTGCCCTTGGATCCCTCAGTTCTTCTCATGACCCATGTTGAGACTGAGCAAGTTTCTTAACCTCTTTCAACATCCGTTTGGCTATCAAATGGTGAAAGTAGTACTGACACCTTGAGATAGAGGATAATGCAAGTCAAAGAGCATTGCTAATTCTTTAGCACTTTGCCAGCTGTAGTTTAGTAGACAAGCACCAAAGCCCAAGAGGTTCTGATCCTATTTGTTTGGTCACCATTGTGTGTGGTCCCAGGGAGCAGTATCATTGCCGAGGTCGTGATTGCGTGTGAGGACTACACGAGGTGCCCAGGGCTCATCTTTACCAGCTTTGCCAATTACAGTCCCCCCTTACCTTGTAGAGGACGTTATAAAGTTTATTGCTGGCATGATCTAGTTTGATTTTCACAATTACTCTGTAAAAAAAGGAAGTGTCTTTATTATCATTTTATAGGAAATGGAAGACAGAGAAGATAAAAGATTTGTTGATCACGTAGCTGATAAGAGGCAGAGCAAGGACAATAATTTGGATTTCCTAAGTCCATCCCAATATTTTATTTACTATATCTTATTACCTTAAATTGGGAAAGGTCTCATGTCCAGGTCATTGTATATTATACTCACAGAATTCCATACCTCATCCAAATCTGCGCCCATCACAATGTCCCCCTCTTCTGGTCTTCACAAAAATCACAGGAAGGTCAGGGAAATGTTCACGAAAATCACAGGAAGGCCGGGGGAATGCCTGCAGCTGTCACATCTTCTCAGAGACTCTGCTGGCAGAGCACAAGTCCACAGTAACCTCAACACCAGAAGGAAACACCACGTGCTCCACACACATGAAGCAGAGAATCTCGGGTGGGGAGCTTACCTGGAACATCTTGAGGGATGACTTTGTTCCTTTCCAAGGTGCGTGGAAAGGTGTGTGAATATGTAAAATGCCGCAGTGGAGAACATCATCCATCACCTTTGCAGGACCGTATAAGCTGCATTTCCCACAGGGAGACTATCCCTTAAAGGTGGCATCACACCTGTGAGATGGCGGTGCACTTACAGGAATGAGTGCAAGCTCCCCCAGAATGCCTGGAGTCAGTGCTTTCCCTTGGAAGAGACGATCTCACCTGGGAACATTTACAAAGTTCTTTGCAATTTCCTACCGCCTGTTTGCTGCTGATGCCCACGGACCCTGGTGTTGGCGACTCGGTGCTGTGTGTTTTTACCATTTTCCTTCTCAACACAACACGTGCATGGTCGACACCACGCAGGACAGTCTGGTTTGTTCTCTGAGGAGCCTGCCCTGGGTTGGGGGCGGGAGCGCTGCGGATTCCTCCGTCTGTCTGCCGATAGCCTGCACTTCTACTACAGAACTCTTCCTGTCGGATTGAGTTCAGCTGGAAGTTGGAGCATCTGGTGATTATGTACAAAACAAACATAAATAAGAAATCATGTACAGACGTGGCTCCAACAAATCCCCGGCAACAAGAAAAGAAGTAGCATCAACGAGTGAAAGGAGAGAAATCAATACCAAAAGGGGAGAAGAAAAGAATCCTCTGAAGACTATACTTCAGAAGTTTAATTTCAGGCTCAAATACCTGACCAAAAAAAACAGCATTTTTAGTGGTATCTGAGATTCCTGAAAAAGTGAAAAAGAGTTTTGAATTCCCTATGTTACTCTCCCGTCTCCCTCTAAGAATTAGGAGAAATACTTACTGAGAACAGTTGATGCACATAGAAGGAAAAATAAGTGTTAGAAATCAGTAACACTAACATTTATTATCATTTAAGGAAGCCAGGGCCCAGGCATTCTCTTAGGTCCAAGTTAAGAAATGCGAGTTGCATCATTTTAGCTGGTTTTAATCCTAATAACAATGTACAAATTAGCACAATTCTGGAGTCTTACACCAAGAAGACTTATTCATATCTTTTGATAAGAAGATATACTTCTTATTCTAATGTAACGGATATACCTTTGGCTAGCCAAAGAAACATTTTAATAAGAAAGACATGAAATATTTAACAAAATAATGAGGAGCTCGAGCTTGCTGGCTCTGGAAGGGTCTTTTTACCCTGTGCTTGCCCAGGAGAACACACCTGTTCACCTTCAGCCATGTGGGTCCACAACCTGACTTAGGGTTTACCCTCAGTTCCCAGAGACAGTTCAGGGTGATGAGTGGCCAGACTCTCCGAGATGGGCCACATTATCTGTGACCCATCAAGAAGGGTATCATCTCATGCTTTTACTGGCGTTGGGGGACACAGTTATATAGTCTAATTTTTCTGCTCAGTCATTTATGAAGAAGGAGAATGAGACCTTTGGGGGGAGGCTTATATTACAATTAGAGAAAGTGCACCACGTGAATCTCAAGGGATGGAATTAGGGTCATGAGTAGCGTAAATAAAAACTTCAGACACACTGAGCTATTCCAGGTAAGAGTGGAGTATGTGGGAAGGTCCCCATCACTAGACGTTTTCAAAATAAAGGGAAGGGGCTGCTGGGAGTCTCATTCCTGTACCCCTAGTGTTTCACACAGTGCCTGGCAAATGGCAACTTCTCAACAATCAGCTACGGCCCAATGACAGGTGTCCCCTTGGCAGGTTAGGAGAGAATGCTGAGCTATTGAACTAGACTGATGCTAAGGCTCCTGTAGTCCCCAGATTCTGTAATTTACTGTTTTTTGTCCAATGTGAATGGTGTGGTGGTAGAATTAGATCTTAGTCTTGCTCTATTTCTGGATTATTTGAGAGACTTTACAAAATTATTCTTTCTTCTTAGTGGCTGTGAGCAAGCACGGATTTATGAGAGGGAAGTAAAAAGTACTTGGTACTCAGCAGCTGAAAGAGGTTCTTCCCAAACCCTTCTGACTTTACTTCCCTCCTGCCGGTAGAGTTGACTGGTAGACCTCGGGGACCATTTTAACCTTAGTGTTTTCAGGCCGCAATGAGAAGGGCTGAGGAGAACAATCCCAAGTGTGGGGTTTGTCTTTTGCAGCTGGTTAAATTTTGTCTGGCCTTGTCTCTGTCCGTTGAGACAGTGAAGCCCTTGGCTGTAAACCTTAGACTCTTGGACCCTATTTCAAGGAAGTTCACTGAAACACTGTGAAGAAAACCCTGTGAAGAAAACCCTGATGATCGACAGTAGCTCTAGAGGATTCTATAAGTGGATTTGCCCTTAAGTGTTATGATGCTTAATGGAAATGTGTCCTGTCCTTTTCTTTAATTAACTTTTAATTTCTGTGACACCGTGAAGGAGCGATAGTGACAGAGCTGCTGCTCTCAGCGTTCTGAAGCGTAAAATAGAAGGGATCAAAGTTAAGTGTCCACACTGAGCCAGGGCGCTGGGCTCCATCCAGTCTGCCATGTTGAGTCTGAGCCAGGCGTCAGGAAGGTCTTCGTGACGCGGAAGGCTGTGCGAGGAATGGGGTGTGTGGACCCAAATCATTACTAGGTCTAGAAAAAATAGTAAGGCAGAAGGGGGGGAGGGGCTTTCAGTGTGTCTACCAATGGTGCGCAGAGGAACTCTATGGAATAGAATATACGAAGAAGTTTCAAGAAGGCTCTGTTGAAATGAGAGGGTGCCGGGCCCACTAGGAAACATGAGTACTACCCACCTCCTGGAGACCCCACCCCGAGAGCCAGAGGGCACTTGGCTACTGCAAGCTAATCTCTCCTAAGTCTACAGGAAAGAGAAGAGTCAGGACTGTGGCCCTGTCCTGCAATCTTCCACACACTTTTTTTTTTTTTTTAATTTTATTTATTTATTTATTTATTTATTTATTTATTTATTTATTTATTTATTTTTGGCTGTGTTGGGCCTTCGTTTCTGTGCGAGGGCTTTCTCTAGTTGCGGCAAGTGGGGGCCACTCTTCATCGCGGTGCGCGGGCCTCTCATTATCGCGGCCTCTCTTGTTGCGGAGCACAGGCTCCAGACACACAGGCGCGCAGGCTCAGTAGTTGTGGCGCACGGGCTTAGTTGCTCCGTGGCATGTGGGACTTCCCAGACCAGGGCTCGAATCCATGTCCCCTGCGTTGGCAGGCAGATTCTCAACCACTGTGCCACCAGGGAAGCCCCCACACACTTTTAAAGGCTGTGTGGGTTTGAAATGTGATGCTTTGCTCCATATTTTCTTTCCTAACTATATTTCCTTAAGCTGTTGTTAAAAGGAGTGTGCTTTGTCAGTTACAGATAACCGAGGTGGCCTCAGCACATGGTGAGTGGTGGTGAAGGTCTATCCTATCTGTAGAAATTCAAGTGCTAACTTTATCAAGAGAAAGAAATTACTAATGAATTGAGCATGAGTATGAGGTACTGATGACTAAGAGGAAATCATGCCAAACAGTGATTCTCAAGTCTATTTACAGTGACCTACCTCCTGGTTTCTCAGCAATGGCCTTTGAAGAGTCCCCGCACCCTTGCCCTGGTCCTACAGCACTGAGCAAAGGAGTCAGGAGGGGGGAGTGTGGAAGTGGGCATAGGTTTGTTGTCTATACAGGGAAATGTCTTTTTGATATTCTTTCCAAAACTATAGTGAACTTGGTTTTTTTTTTTTAACATTTCCTTTTTATTCGTCACACCTTTCCTACATCTCTTAATGGGGGTAGCAGTTAATCACCTATGTAGGCCCACCCTCTTGTGAGTAATGTAGTTTATAAGATGGAGATCCAGAACAGACAATTTCCTTGATCCGGACCACGGGTAGCCAACTACAGCCCAGAGACCAAATCCGGCTCCACATGTGTGTTTTTTTTTTTTTTTTAAATTTATTTATTTTATTTATTTTATTTTTGGCTGTGTTGGTTCTTCGTTTCTGCGAGCGGGCTTTCTCTAGTTGCGGCGAGCAGGCTTCTCATTGCGGTGCCTTCTCTTGTTGCAGAGCATGGGCTCTAGGCACGCAGGCTTCAGTAGTTGTGGCTCACGGGCTCAGTAGTTGTGGCTCACAGGCTCTAGAGTGCAGGCTCAGTAGTTGTAGCGCACGGGCTTAGTGGCTCCGCGGCATGTGGGATCTTCCCGGACCAGGGCTCGAACCCGTGTCCCCTGCATTGGCAGGAGGATTCTTAACCACTGCGCCACCAGGGAAGTCCCCTCCACATGTGTTTTTGAAACTAGAATTTTATAGGAACAAAGCCTTGCTCAATTAAAAAAAAAAAAAATCCACGGGGTCCTTCCAGCTACAACAGTGGAGCTGAGTAGCTGTGCTAAAGGCGGAGTCCTGCAAACCCTAAAGTATTTCCTGTCTAACGCTTTCCAGAAAACACGTGTCAGCACCTGATCTAGACTCGGCATTCTCATCTGGATTAATTACAGAAGTTCCCAAATTGGTCTGATCGCTCATCTTTCTGACCTACGTATATATTTTGCAGGGATCTTCCTAAAACTTAAATATGATTCTGCCACTCCCCTTCCCTTTCTTCCCGCAAGGGAAATCTAGCTCCCTCCCATGGCGGCCTTTCCAAAGCCGTTTCTCATTGCTTCCCTTACAGTCAACTCTTTCCTCTCCCTAGCGGGGCTGTGTTCCCTTTGCCCAAACCTGTGCTATCACGAGCAGGGATCCATTTGTTTGGAATGACTCCTTCTTCCTTTCCTTGGGTCATCCCATCTGTGAAACCCGGTCCAGGTACAAGCCTGCCAGGGACGTTTTCTAAGCACTGTATTTCACTGTCTCTGTTCCCATCGCCCCGTGTATATCTGCACAATAGTGTTCATCATTATGACACCATGTTGTAATTTGTCTGCTTACTTGTTTTTCGACCAATAGATAAGTTCTTGAAAACTGGATCCCTGCCATATTTTCCTACCACAGTTCCTGCCACTGGCCAAAGAAATACGCATGAAATCAATCAGTTAATGACTGTTTGTCCCAGTATGCCAGGTGTGTCCCTGAGGGAACTCTGTCCATAGTTACATCATACGTGAAGATTTCCATGCAGTGGTTTAGTCTTCAGATACTGAGCAGCCCTCCTTTAATCCTTCCATATATATGTTTTTCTAAAACTATATGTTTTTCTAAAACTAAACGCGACCAGGAGGTAGGTTGCATTTTAAATAGACTTGAGAATTATTGCTTGGCATGATTTCATTTTAGTCATCAGTACCTCACATTAATGCTAAATTCATGAGTTCAGCAAAGCCTAAACAAGTGTGGTCAGGTACAGCGTAATCTAGAATGAAGCCTCTGTCCTTCACATCTGTGGGAGATTTTTTTCTCATTCATACAGACCCTTCCACTACAATCTAAATGACTGTGCTCAACATTTCATAAAGTATTTCTCTGAAGTCATTGCTCATTCTTTAACAAGTATCACTTGAGCATCTATTTTGCGCCAGGGCCTGTTCTAAGTGCCCAGCAAACGTGTTCTACATGGACACACATGCACACATGCATTTAAAGTAATGTCAGGGCTATGTCTTAAACAGAGTTCTCCCTCTGGGGTATGTATCAGCTTCATTAAAATATCCTGTAATAGTTCTGTGGCATCAGAATCTTGAAGGTAGAACTTATTTATCTTGGAAAAAAAGATTCTCAGTTGAGTTTGATGCCCACTCCTGATTTAAAATCACAGTTTACAATGTTAGAAGTCTAAAAGAGTAGGGCTGGTCTTTGGTAAGTTATTTCTACAAATAAATGTAATGTCTTAGATTAACTGATTAACAGATTTTTAAAAGCCGAGAACCAGCCACGTGTGAGTGAGTAGCTGGGAAATCCAGCACCTTTGGCTGATGAACGTAAGCAGATCATGCAACTTTTCTAACCCTCCGTGTCTCAACATCACCTAATGTTTCAGGGTGGGTATGCGGCTTCTGTATCGACTGAGAGGGTTGAAGGAGGAACATCTAAGGTGGGTTTGGTTTTAAGCCTGTCTGCTTTTCACAGGAAGTTGTGGCGATGTGTCCAGGTGGATGCCTGGGACCCTGGAATGGGTTTGGAGGGAGGAATCCTTTCTATTTATAAGACCAGGAGCTGGAGACAGAGCCTAGAGGCGGCAAAGCTCTAAGGGGCAAACATGAAATCCCTGAACTATCCAGCACTCGGTTAGGAGTCTTCCTTACCTTCTGTGATGATCAGGGTTTCCCCCTCGGGTTGAGAGGGCTACTACTGTCTTCCTAAATCCCTTGGTTAACAGTGACAGAGAGGCAAATTGCTTCAGTTCCCCGGTCCTCAAACCAAGTTTGTTTAGCCCTGAAGCTACTGTGAATATTGCTGTGAAGAAGGAAAGCTGTGGTCAGAGCTGCCGAGTAGTAATACTTGACAGCTTCACTGAGATCCTGCGAACACAGATAGCACTTCATCAGCGTGAGCCTTGGAGACCTCTTGCAAAGATTAATAATGGGGAGTAATTCACTTGAGGGAAATGTTGGCCCACGTGAGAGGGAAACTTGGCATTGGGCAATGGGAGCTCTAGGCGACTACACTGCTTGTACGGGGGAGAAGAAAGGGAAATATAGTAAACAGGGCTACAGAAAAACACAGGACATTCTAGGGGCCCTGGCTCAGGGAATGAAGCTGACTTCCTGAATAGGAAAGCAGAAGTTGCCTTGATTCTTAGACTTCCACCCCATTACCATGGCTCTTCAAATTTTTTCTGTATTAGTGAGAGGCTGTCTCCTTAAAATTTCCCCTGATGATGTAATTGCAAATGTCATTTTCTTTCTACAGGATGTAGATAGATTGGCCTGGGTCTAACTAAGACTGTGTCTTGTCCTTTGTTGAGACTGTTAGGTAAAAATATAGTTTTTATAAATTGTTAATGCAGATTGCATCTCCTCCTCCAAAGGTGTATTGTATTTTTGAGGGACAGTCTTTTCCTAAGGTACTCAAGCCCCTCTCCCGGCCTGGGGGGATTTTTGAATACTTTCGAGGACAGTTATAAAAAAAACTTTGTCCTCACTTGAATGAAACCCCTCTGGGCCAGGCAGCTCCCTGCCACAGGCTGCAGGAATAGTGATGGGTCCAGCCAGCCCGTCACATCAGATCCTTGAGTTCACATTTTTATTTATACTCAGGGTCCCCACTGGACCTCTTCTGCCCATTTTCTTTAGTGAAGGGCATCGTTAGTGGTGCTGTTTGGGCAGGGCCAAGGGGTCAGTAGGTGCTGGGTAGATGAATTCAAATTTCTGCCTTAGATTTAAAAAGGGACAAGAATATGGCATTATGGTTTGCCAAAGGAAAAAAAAAATCCCTCTCCCCTTAATGCAGTGTGTAATCTTAGATAATTGCATGCAGCGTTGTTAATGGCTAATTTAATGGCTGATGCTTAGGAAGCCCTTACTTTGCCAGGTAATTTATAGAAGATTTTCTCCCTCCATTTTCAAACAGCCCTATGGAATAGGTTTTATTTCCCTCTTTTAAAGGTGAAGAGTCTGCGGTCTGGGAGATTGGAGAACGAGGGCCACACAGCCTGCGAGGGGCAGCCGTGGGCTTCCCGCTGCATCTCCATTACTTCCCTCCTTCCCCTGGGGCTGTCCTATACTCTCTCACCGCCCTTTTCCTAATCAGCCTTTTCCAGCCCCTACTTCCTCTTTATATTTTCTACTGTCCGCCTTAAAAAGAACTCTTCTTGTTTATTAGAAGAAAGGTACAATTATAAAAACACATATGAATAACATTTTACAGTGTCCTGAGCATTTAAAGACAGATGAGTGCTTTCGATTTGAGCAGCCCCATGACAACAGTTTTATTCCACCCTTTCTTGCAGGTGAGGGAAATGAGCTTTGGGGACATTAAAGTACAGAGGTGCAACGCATGCCTGTATCCTTGGGCTCTGCTGGCCATTCACTCACCAGGAAATTTCAAAACCAAAGTCCTGTGGGACCAACGGCCATGAGAAAGAGCACGAGGCGCCCATAGGGAACCGGGAACCTGGGACGTGAACCTTCCCCAGTCCGCGCTGGCCACGCAGGAAAGAGACAGGGTTGCAGGGTTTTTCTAACGTTTCCAGGGAGGCCAGAAATCTGAATGTTTAAATGAAATGTCCTGGTCTTTCAATGACTCCACGTATCTGAGTAAGACCCCAAGGGTCCCACGTAACACTTGTGCTTGCTGGATGCTGTCCCCTGGCCCCAGCTCCCAAGCCCTCCCCAGACCCTGGACCCCCCACCTCCCTTTACTGTCCCTTCTCCTCCTAAGTGTCTGGTGACTGCTCTATTGTCATTTCCCTTTCTTGTCTCATCTGTACCCTCCTC
The DNA here is from genome assembly GCF_028023285.1 of Balaenoptera ricei. NCBI lineage: Eukaryota > Metazoa > Chordata > Mammalia > Artiodactyla > Balaenopteridae > Balaenoptera > Balaenoptera ricei. The sequence continues at coordinate 1,514,683 of NC_082646.1, forward strand.
TTGGTGGCCATTTTCATTGTAAACACCCCCTTCTAATTTCTCAGGGGCTCCCCCATCCCTGCCTGTGCCTCCTCCCAGCAGCGAGGATGCCCTGGGATTAATCACGAATGGCTGTTTACAAAGCAGGAGGAAGGAGTAGGACGGAGGAGGCTCTGTCCGCAAAGCAAGGAGCCCTCTACTCAGGCAGTCGATGGAGGGAAGCAGAATGGGAAATGATTTTATTTCAATTAGGTTTTAATCAGCTTCTGTCTTGGAACCATTGGATCGGTTGCCAAATAATTGAAAAAGCAACCGTATTTGCATCTGTCCCTCCTAAGAATAGCGACCTTGCAGCATCTGATCCATATTTTATTCAGAGGGTGGGAGGGAGGAAGGGAGCTTGGTGGGGGGATGGGGGATTTCAGGTGAAATAATCAGTGTCAACAAAAGCAGCATGGGTCAGTGGAGGGACTAGGAACCGCCCTCTGTAGCCTCGCCCCGCCCCGACCTCACGTGGAATTAACACGGGAGGGGTGGCAAGAAGCATTTAATTAGCAGCCTGCACAGACTTGTTGTTACAGAGCTCTCGCAACTGTAATGCAAGCGTTGGGACCATTAGGAAAAGCAGCCGCTGCAGCCCTGGGAGGGTGGAGGGAGGCGCCTTAGGGAGGGTCAGGAGGGGCACTAGGTCCTGGAGCTCAGAGTTGAGAGCCCCCGGGTCCCAGCCTCTGTGCTTCTACCGAGGCGAGTCCCTCTCGGGTCCTCCCCGTGACCTGCTGCTGAGAAAAAATGTCATGCGGACCCCGAGGGGGACTCACCTACCTCCCACCTGATTTCCCAGGGCCGTTCAAGATCTCTCTTTTTTTTTTTTTTCTGACAAGACAAAACAGGTTTTCCAAGGCTATGAAGTTGATGAAAATGCTCTCCCCGTGGGGAAATACAAGTGGACGTCTCCGTGCATTTTCTCTTGAGGAAAATGTGGTGTTTGGGAAACTAAGGAGCTCATGCCCTCGTTCCCTCCAGAGAACGAGGTTTTCTGTTCACGGAATAGTGTCACAGAAAATCTCTCAGCAACATTTTTCTCTGTTTGTATGTGGTCGGGAATGTCTTTGAATCAATTCTTAAGGATCCCCTTCCTGTCAAATTAACAACCATGTACTGGACTAGACTTCTTTCCCCGTCTTAGAGGATGCTGAAGAGGTGATTATTCTGCATCCTGGAACCAAGTCACTTCTTCAGACGCTCTGCACAGCAAGGCAGCTTCCCCAGGGCCCCCAAAGCGAGGTCACACAGTAAATGACTCTAATCTCTAAAGCTTCTCTCTCTTTCTCTCTTGCTCTGTGTATACGTCTGTGGTGTCTGAATCTCTTGCAGGGGGAATGCATTAATGCAATACTTGCATAATACAGAAAGAAATTTTAAGAAGTCTGCTGCCTGAAAATAAATCTAATAGAGCAGATCGTGATTGTGTTATATGCAATCAGAAATAAAATTATGCTAATCATACTTTCAAGAGTCTTATATAATGTAGTTATTAGTCCAGGATCACAACTGGTGCCTATGTCTCCAGCATTGCCACTGGACAGGCGGTTGTTCTATTACAGAGTCAATTCCCTGTAAGCAGGATCTGGCCATTCATTCAGGACAAATGCCAGCACAGCATACATTCTCTTAGGGCTATTTTCCTTATGTAATTTACTCCCCACCACCCCTGTCCCCTTTACCGCATTAGTTTTATTTTCTTCATGGAATGTATTACTATTTAAAATAGTCATGCATTTTGTTTGCTTATTAGCTGCCTTGTTCCTCTTGAAGGTCAGAGGCAGGGGCCGTATCCCCAGTGCTGGGCTCACAGTAGGCTTTTAATAAATGCTTGTTTAGTCATTTGGTAAGTATTTCTAGAGACTGCCCATTTGGCCAGACTGCTCTAGGCATGAAAATCCAGACTGCTCTAGGCATGAGCATGCCAGACGAGGTCCCTTCTCTCATCAAGTGCACAAGTTGGCAGGGCAAGGGGACAGCGTGCAGTCAGGTAAATAAAGAAACAGGAACTAAACCAGAGATGCATCAAAAAACAACATGCATCCTGAGGACAGAATAAAACAGGGAGATGTGACAGTGGCCCCTTACTGAACTTGGGGTGCTCCAGGTTCAAATGCCAGGTTGGGGAGGTTGAGCCTTCCCAGAAGACCAAGGTGAGGAGGGCAGGAGGAGGCACGTGCTAGGAGCCCCTGGGGTTCATAGCCCCGACCTCCCTCCACACTGCCCCTCTCCCTGGAATGCACTTTCCCTCCTGGTGGATGCCTGTTTGTCCTCAAGACTTAGGTCAGGAATCATCTCCTCGGTGAAGTCTTTCCTGGGTCCCGTATCCCCAAGGAGCTGACTGCTGTCCCTTTGTGATATACACACTGTCCCCTTCACATATTTATATTAGTATCCATCACCTAACCTTTCTCTCTCTCGTTTGTTCACGTGTTTTTCTTGATCCTCTGTTGAACAATAAGTCCCTTGAAGGCAGGTACTACGATTTCCCCCTTTATATCTAAAGTTAAGCACAGACCCCAACATTAGCTTCTTGACGGTTATTTATTAGATGAATGGCCAGGTGGGTACGTGTGACAATGGATAAATGTATAAATGAAGAGAATAGAAGGCCACTGAAAGTTTTTTTTCCGTTTTTAGGATTTCATGATTCCTATTTTAAGAACTTGGCCTTCTCTGTTTGTCCATCTCACAGACTCTCCTTCCGTAAGCATTATTTTCTGTGGCTCCTTTTGTGTTTGTGTCTGTGACAACTGGTCCACAGTCCTCATCAAGTGAGTTCTAAAAATGCCTTGAATCCATTTCCACCTTTGACTGTTCTATAGCGTGCCCATCCCTGCCCCCAACACACACATACATGCACCACTGTGTTCTGTACGATGGTCTAGATTTTCCTTCCCCATTGATTTTCCTGCTAGGGCTTAAATACATTTCAAGTCTTATTCAGTCCTGGCATGCACGTCCCTGCTTCCAGCTCTCAGTGGTAAACCTATCTGTCTTTTGATGTCTGTATTAATATAGAACAAATATTAGCCGATAATGTATTGGTGGCCAAAAGATGAAAAGAGGTCTCATGCTTGGGTGATATTTGTAAAACTCTGGATTTGAACTGTCAAAATCCCACGAGGCCAAATTTATCCTCAAATAGATGGACTAACATCAGAGGTTCCCCTAAAAGTTATAATGTCTTAATTACTGCCATTAAAATCTCATATACACACATCATACGCATCTTGAACTTCAGAGCGTTGAAACAGATCTGTTACTTCTCAGAGAATCCCGAGGGGACAGGGTCACGTGGTGCTGCCTCCGTGTGTCCCCTCCTGCACAAACAGTCCTCGGCCGGGATCTGAGCCCGCCGACGGCACTGAGCAGACAGAATATTCCTTCTCCTAACGCTGATGAGATTCTATACAGTGCTCTCCTGTGTGTATTTTTCATTATTTGGGAAAGGCCAACATAATGTTTATTTGAGGATGAGACACCATGTATATGGGTGATAAGCCTTTTAGGTCTTCCTGCCTAAGTTTCCTATTAAAAATATAAGCAGTTAGTGTTCTCCCTGCTTCGTTTCGCATTTTGAAATACACTGCTTATGACCCACCCGGGTGCAGGAGGCTGTGTACAGACTCATATATGAGTGTGTTAGGGCCCAGTTATGTAGAATGGATTCCTTCAACGTATGCTCCCAACCAAAGAGGGCGGATTGGAACAGAAGGATGAGCGCATGTGTGTAGACAGTGCGTGTTCAAGTCCTCCCGCTTCTTGATAGGCAAAGAAGAGGGATGACGGAGAATGTTTGAGACTTTTTTAGGATGGGTGCTTTAGCCTGTAAGTGGTGTCACCTCTGAGAGAGTGAGCACAGAGATGGAGGAGGTGTAGGGAGGATCACAGCTCGCTTGGATGTCAACATCCTGCATTGGAGTTTGATGCAGCCCCCAAGGGCAAGGTGGCAAAGGTGTTTTCTGTGTGTCTGGGCCTCTTCTCGGGTCTGGGTCTGACAAATGAGCAGAATACACGGGCATCTCACAGGGGGTTAAAATCTGTCAGAGATACATAAACTTCCAGCTATTATGCAAACAAGTGCAAATCGAAAGTGCTGTTTGGAATCTACAAAAAGTAAGCCCAGAATAGGTACGTGTTACCGATTCCCTGGTTCTGTCCAGGGAGAAACAGACTCTGGTTCGAGATCACGGGTCTCTGTCTGATTAGCTGATTAAGCTAATCAGCAGGCATTATTAAGTACTTCTTTTGCACCCAGTACTTAGGTGTTTAATTATCATATTCCTGAAATGGGGAATGGCAACTCCTGATACTTTATAACTCAGTTGTATTCTTTAAGGCCATTTCTACTTCCTTCGGTACTACTCCCACACTTAACTGCTAGTTTGCTCACCTGTAATACGCATCCTCCCAAGTAGATTTGCCCAGGGAAGGGGCACGGCCAGAGTGTGTGCCCTTCCTACTCTCCTGCCAGGGAGATTCCTCATTAGTAATAAATGCTGTCGTGGCGGTTTACAAATCCGTCTTCTGCCGGTTAGGTGGGCATGAAGCAGTCCTTAACAGCCTGATCGCCTTTGGTTGAGCTGATGAAGTTGACGTTATGATCCTGCAGCCTGGGCACCCTGGCTCTGGAAAGGTGGTTGTGTCCTAGTGGCCCCCTTTCCAAGAGCTGCCAGCCAGGGGACTCTGCCTCAAATGGCTAACTGACCTCTTCTCATAATTACCAACATCCCTGCAGCACATTTCCACTTCAGATTTCTCATTTTAATATTAATGTCATTGCACTGGTAAAATTTCAAGCTAATAAGATGTTATGGGTTGAATTGCATCCCTCCCCGCAAAACATATGGAAGTCCTAACCACTGTTGTCTGTGAATGTGACCTAATTTGAAAATAAGGTCTTTGCAGATGTAATCATGTTAAGATGAGGTCATTAGGGTGTGTCCTAGCCCCAAATGACTCGTGCCCTTGTAAGAAGACAGAAAGCTAAACACAAACCCACAGAGAGGTAACACGACGTGAACACACAGACACAGAAGGGAGATGACCCCATGAGGACAGAGGAGAAAACTGGAGGTCTGCTGCCACAAGTCAAAGAATGGTTAGGGCCACCAGAAGCTGGAGGAGGCAAAGAAAGACCCTCCCCAAGAAGCTTTGGAGGAAGCAGGGTCCTGCCAAAACCTCAATTTCGAACTTCTAGTCTCCAGAACTGTGAGAAGGTCAACTTCTCTTGCTTGGAGCCCCAGGCTATGGTACTTTGTTGTAGTACACTTGGGAAACTGGTCCAAAGCTTCTGGCTAGCTTTCAACGGGACTTAGAGTTCACTTAGAGTTTGATTGGACCTAGGGTTTTTACCCCACATGTGTTTTCTGAAGAAGGCAAAGGTTGAAGTTGAATCCTACAGACCCAAAGGCATTTGGATCTAACTCCTGTGATTTTCATTATCTTCTTCCCATCCTTTGCCTGTTTATGAAGAAGAGCTATTGTTTATTGAGTGGAATGTAACCCAACATCAGATAACTTCTCAGAAAAGGGAGCTATGAGCTAGGAATTAATGACCTAGAAATGTAAAATAACAATTCATTAAATCTCATAAGTTTACTCAGAAGTGATCTGGAATCAAGGCACCAATAGGTCAAGAATTAGCAACTCTGTTTTGTTTTAAACTGTTGATTGTGCCAGGATAAATAGGCAGTTTTGCCTTATATTCTTCATTTATTTTTTGGATTTGATTCTTTTTCTCCAAACTATATAGTTCATCCTAAATACTCTTATTGGGTTCCCTTTAAATATTTGAAAATTCCTGTTCATTACAAATTGTTAAAACCACTCATGAAGGAATAGGTATGAATCACTAATTCTCAGGGTTTTGTTTGATTTTTTTAAAGTGTTGACTCCTTTGAGAATCTGATTAATGCTGATTTATATATAAATATATATGTATATATGTAACATATATATATATTTGTGTGTGTTTTGTGTATGTGAGAGGTAGGTGTGTGTGTATATGTGTATGTAAGTGTAAGTTGTGTACCATTTCAGGAGGTTAACAAATATTGTCTGAAGCCTGTCCATGGTCTGTATGGGCTGAATAATTGTCCATCAGTGGAGGGTATCTATTCTTTGACTGGGATAAATAATTCAGCGAGAAATCATACATTGCATTTTAACATGATCTGGGTCTCTACCAGTTTTGTTTTGAAGTTTGGGCTTCCAGCTTTAAAGAATGTTGGTTTGATTTTCCCTTCTTTTATTTTGGATTGTTCTTTCTGGAACTTTAAATAGTATGATTTTTTTTTTTTTTTTCATCGCAAGCAAAAAAGAGGTTGGCAATGAACATGCAATTAGATGCTTAATTGCCTTTTGATGAGGCTGAGGGTTGTAGAGTTAGGGCGTGTGACTAGGGATTCTTTAGCTACTTAGAGCCTTGCAGAAGGAGGCTCTGGTTCAACAGGACCACTAGATCCATGGTCATGCTTTGAGACGGTGTTGTCAGGCTGTCACGGTCCCGCAGGAGAGGTAAGCTTCATGGGAAGGATTGAGGCAAGCCTGCTTCTCCTTGAATGGAGACAAGAGATGGCAGAAGCAAGAAAGGAAAATGAAGAGGGCAGACAGGAGGTGCACTTGGAGACAAAACAATTGCTGTTTGGTGGCCATATTTTGTAGGACAGGACAAAAAAGTAAAACAGCCATGAAGGTCTCCATTGCCACAAGGTTTGTGCAGGGCTTCTGGTACCTACACAGATTTGACAACCTGGCTCTGAAGTGTTGAGAATGTGAAGGGCGGAAAGCAGAGAGGGAGCGGTTGTGTAGGGGCTGTTGCCTGGTGGGGAGGGGGAGTCGGGAGAGGAGGTCAAGAGAAAATGACTAGAGTGGTCATTTCTGGCCCTATTACCAATGATGATGGATGGCTTAGGAGAGGCAAGAGGAACAGTGTCTATTTAAAGGTGGCAATTAAGAACATATGTCTAAGTTGAGGGAAAAATGGCAGTTCCGATTCTGGCTGTTGATGTATCTGATGAAGCAGGACTGATTCACCTACAAACTGACACAGCTGCATTAATGTGGCTGAAAATAGCAGTTCTCCTCCGCCCGTGATGGAGCTGTGGTAGGGCCTCATCACCTGTGGGCTCATGAATGTAGATTATTCCCCTTTGACTGAAAATCATTTCTATCTGGTTTCTTCCAAGGGTGTTGAATCACTGCCTTCCATTGTCCGCTAAATGAGCATTTAAACACCAATTTGTTGTTTGGAGTTTGGACCTCTGTTCATTGGGTGATAGTGAGGTGTATTAACCTTATGCTTTCAAAATTTCCTCTGGTATTTTGTGCGGATCTTTTTTTTTAATGCCAAATGTAATTGCTATGATTTGCCCAATTGAGTTCATGTACAAGTAGTAAGGCAGGATTATGATACTGGGATATACGAGTCAGTGAGCAAAATTAAGCCTTCATTATCTGAGTGTATGACTGTAGCTCGATGATAAAAAAAATTGCAGGTGGGATAAATTTGATTCTGAACTTAAAGAGACCTTGCCTCACACAGACGTATTCTAAATGTATCCTGTTGCATCAAAACTATCGAATTTAGTTATGCTTCTTCTGCCCCTTCTTTCACCAGTACTGCTGAATATCAAGATTGCTGGGTATAAAGAGATGCATTCCCTTGTAGTTTTAAATTAAAACATATTTCCACTTCTCGCTTAGAAGATAACGCCCATGTATGATTCTTGTGCTTAGAAAGGCAAGACACATATGCAGTTTAAGGGAAAAGGAAGAGAGGCAGAATCCAGCAGAGAAAGGTAACCCCAGCCTTCTGTTTCTCGTGGGTCATGCCCTACAAACACATCTTCTTGGAAAGCTTTCTGGGTTCCATCCACAAGCCAGCACCCCTGGCATTGTCTGTAATTGGGCATTATGATTTGGGATCCTGATATTCTTTGAGGGAAGAGCACAGATAAAGGGGCTGGTGATAAAGTGAGAATTTCAGGGGATTCTGGTGAACCGGCATTCCAAGGCAGACAGCGCGGGTGCAGGAAAGGCTTGAGCTGCGAGCTGGTTAATCGAATCAAGGCTCCTGTCTGGTACTTCACATGTTCTCCCAGTCCCAATCTCACAGGTCAAGGTAGAGGTGATTCCAGTTAAGTAGATGATACAGTCCAAACCAGCTTTATGGATCTGTTGAGATGAAATTACAAATCACATGCTTACCATTTTGGGGAAGGCTAAAAGCTCACAGAGGTTTTGTGAAGCTCAGGCCATCCCTGCAGTAATTGGAAGGAACACCAGATGTGCAGTCGCCTTACGGGCAATTGATGGAAAGCATTGTACAGGCTAAATTAGTGAATAAAGAGGAGAATCAGCGCATGAGCCAGTATAAATGCAACGTACGCATATGAAAATAGTGGGAAAAAAGGCATTTAATACATTCTCTTCTGCTATTTCAGACCAGAGGGTTACACACACCCTGACATCTCCAGAATCATTACGCTCTTTTAAATGTTAATAGAGGATGTTTTATTTCTCTACCTATATTCCTTGGACTGAAGTCTGGATTATAATACACAGTTAATATTATACTTAATATGAAATGTATATTATTGATATATAGTTAATGTTAACAGGTGTAGACTGGCAGGGACACAGAATGCAGGGATTCCGAGCATTTATGAGAAATACATGAGAACAATGAAGTTTGTGAGCCCTGATACCAGACAGGAAGGTCTCTACCAGGCAGATGTGAAGCATGTCATGAGGGCTGAGCTGTAAGGCTCTGAACGTTGACCATCACTGGACAGCAGGCGAGAGGCAGGGTCCGATGCTGTCATATCTCTGATCTTTTTGCTTCTCCTTAGGAAAACTAGTCAACAAGGGAGAGCAGAGGGCTTTCTCAAATACAATCTGCACAGGGTAGCTCTTTTGTATGTGAGTTTCCAGTCTTGTGCTTTTCTCTGAGCCTGTCCCGCTTTTCCATCATTCATTCACCGATGCATTCAGTAATATTTACTCATTTATTCATAATCAAAGCCGCCATTTACTACACATTCTACCCTGTCATTGGACTTTACAAATATGCTTTCTAACCCTTACTAGATACATACACATTGTTAAGTGATCCTCTTTTTGCTTCAGTTTCCTTACCTGCCAAATAGAGATAACAATCCTATCTACCTCAGAGGGTCCCAGTAAGGGTTAGAGGAGCTAATTCATACAAGGCATGTAGCACATGATAAACAGCCCGTGTAGACCAGCTGCTATTATTTTTTTTTATTGAAGTATAGTTGCTTTACAATGTTGTGTTAATTTCTGCTGTACAGCAAAGTGATTCAGTTACATATATATATATATATATATATATATATATATATATATATATATATATATATATATACACATTCTTTTTTATATTCTTTTCCATTCTGGTTTATTTCAGGATGTTGAATAGAGTTCCCTGTGCTCTACAGGAGGACCTTGTTGTTTATCCATTCTATATGTAATAGTTTCCAGCTGCTATTATTTTTAAACCAAATTTCCATCTGTGTAGCTCAGTGTAATCACCCTTTGGGCCTAATGCTACGGCTCCGGAAATGCCAAATTATACTTAGGCTAGCAGGAACGGGTATAGCTTGACCTAATTATTTGGAAACCAGAACAAATAACATCCTAACTAAAACCTTCTGATGAAAGTAAAGTAAGTTTCAAAGTGGGATTAATCTGGATTTTTAATGTCAATCATTGCAATTCCTTGCTGTGCTGTTGGGAAAGTTATTTAAACTCCCAGTGCCTCTGTTTCTCTGTCTTTAAAGGGGGGTGCTCTTTTCAGGGCAGTTTATGGAGGCAAGGCCACCAGCTCCATCCCGCGTCTGGCCAGGTGTCCAGCATATGGCTAGCCACTGAAATCTGGTTCTCTGTCCAGAATTTCCTGCCTCCTTAGTCATTTGTTAGGGAATTCATGGAGCACTCTATCAGTAATAAGTAGCCAGATATTCTAGATAACGTCAAAGTTAACCCTAGCTTTCTTTGGGGCAAGACAGAGTTTTTCCCAGCCTAGATATTATGTCTAAAATTTCCCATTTGCGCATGACATGAGGAAAAACTGGTAAACAGTAGAGAAATTTTACTTTTTCTTCTCTTGGTAAACAATAAAATAATTTTAGTTTCTTGTTCATAGAACTTTTTTTAATTAATAGAGAATATATTTTAGAGCAGCTTTAGGTTACCTATGTCGACACATCATTAGTAACCAAAGTCCACGGTTTACATTAAGGTTCATGCTTTGTACTGTACATTCCATGGATTTTAACAAATGAATAACGGTGTATGTCCACAATTATAGTATCGCACAGCGTAGTTTCCCTGCCCTAAAAATCCTCTGTGCTTCACGCACTCACCCTTCCCTCCCCCAAGCCCCTGGCAACCGCTGATCTTTTTACTGTCTCCATAATTTTGCCTTTTCCGGAATGTGTTATAGTTGAAATTGTACAGCATGTAGCCTTTTCGGATGAGGCTTGATAGCTCATTTCTTTTTAGCACTGAATAATATGCTGTTTTATGGATATACCAGTTATTTATCCAATCAGCTATTGAAGAACATTTGATTGCCTCCAAGTTTTGGCAATTATGAATAAAGCTGATATAAACATTGTGTGCAGGTTTTTGTGTGCACATAACTTTTCAACTCATTTGGGCAAGTACCAAAGTACCAGATCGTATAGAAAGAATAAGCTTAGTTTTGTGCGAGACTGCCAAACTGTCTTCCGAAGTGGCTGCACCATTTTGCATTCCCACCAGCAATGAATCCGAGCTTCTGTTGCCCCATGTCCCTGTCAGTATTTAGTGCTGTCAGTGTTCTGGATTTTAGCGATTGTAATAGGTATGCAGTGTTATCTCGTCGTCTTAATTTGCAATCCCCTAATGAGAAATGATGTTGAACATCTTTTCATGTTCTTATTTGCCATCTGTATATCATATTTGAGGAGCTGTCTGATCTTTTGCCCATTTTTAATTGGGTTGTTTATTTCTCATTGTTGAGTTTTAAGAGTTATTTTTGTATTTTGGAAAGCAGCACTTTATCAGATATGTCTTTTGCAGATATTTTCTACCCCTCTGTGTGGCTTGTCTTCTTATTCTCTGGATGGTTCGTGGAACTTTAAAAAGTAATTTTCCATCCTTAAAAAGGAAATAAAAGTGGAACAAGAAGAAATTTTATATTAAATTAAGTTACAAAGTGTTGAGATGAATCTGATGCTGAACGACCAATATTTGGAGACTTACTGGTTTTCTCCTCATGTCTTTATTCTCCTCTGGCCTCCATCTCTTCTTAGAAGCTTTGCTTTAAGCATGGTGATTCCTGGTATAGGCTATTTACTGTTACTGAAAGTATTCAGGTAAGTCCTCTTTGTGTGTGTTCATACAAAGGAATCTTGCCTCACCCTACCTCTTATTAGAGAGAGAGTAACCACAAATACCACCTTTCCTATGGCTACCAACCTTCTTATCTATAACCAAGACTCAGACCAATCAGGCCTGAGTAAGATAAATCCTGTGGGTATAATGCAGTAAGGGGTAAGTTAAGAGAAATACCTTCTTACCAGACAAACGGACAATTGATAATTAAAACAACTGAGACCATTTGGGGAAATGCTCTGGCCATGCTTTATAAACTAGGCTTTTCTGCTCTTTGCAATAATCACGGGACAAAGGTCGCGTGGGTGTTGGTCATGTCTGTGAAGGCAAACACAGGTGCCTCTTGTGTTCTCCCCCAAGTCTGCATTTTCTCTCTGCGGTTGCCATTCTCTGGGGCTTCCTTCGCTACCTGTGTTCAAAGGGAAGTGTCACCGCTCCGCTAAGCCTGGCAGACTGGAAGTTCAGAAGATTAGAAACCCTTCTCTGCATGAAATGCACCGTGAAATGTGTTTGAAAATAAAGTTGTTAATGACAATTGTCATCAAAAACTTGCTCTTTCAAATGCATTTTTCATAGTTTCCAGGCCCGAAAGAGCTTGCTGGTACTGAAATTTCGGGTGGTTGGCTGACGGTGTGACAGACAGTCACGCATATTTAAGTGTCTGCAGGCACATGGAAAGCACACCTGTGCGTCTGATTGCCCATCTATCACCTACATCCACACCTACCGTTCCCAGAAGGAGACAGGTTTACACCCCATGGAGCCGCTCAACACGAACGACAGCCGCATCTCTGGGCATTTGTAGAAACCTCCTTTCGGAGAGGGTGAAAAAAATACCCTAAGAATAAAACCAACAAATAAAAAACCTGAGTGCTCCAGGAGGTGGTAGGTTCATTATGGACAAAGAGGGGAAAAAATAACCCAAATAACATGAAGAGGATGAACAATCCATGGGAGGAGACCCCCTTGGCCCAGAGGTGTATCCCTTCTGCTGGCCCACCATCCTAGCCCAAAGGTATATACCTTGTCTGCCTTCACTCTGTTAAACTAACAGAGATTCTACCAGTTAGTAATGCATTTAGGTTAATAAGCTTCCTCTGGAATGGCTGAAGGGCTAAGCGTCATTCACACGTTGGTGTAAATTAGTTTAATTAGACTCGTTTTTTCCAACCCCCTTTCCCAGGGGCAAGTCGAACTCATGTACACTGAGGACAGAGGAAAGGGATGGCCATTTACTGAGAGCAAAGCCTGGTCATTCTAGGAACTTTATCTCATTAACCTTCACGTAGTTTTTCAAAGTAGGAACTCTTATCTCATTTTACTGTTGAGAAAGTGGAGGCGTTACACGGGTTTAAACTTGTCCAATGACACCCATCAGGTGGAGGAGGTGGGATTTAAATCCAGGTCTGTGCTGGTCGTGAGTGGGAGCATTGATGGGGGAGAAGGAAGAAGGAGATGGTCCTGAAGGCACGCAGGAAGGGCATTGTTGAGGTTGGGTTACGGGCATCCTTAGATTTCAGGGTATCTAGAGGGCCATTTATAGTCATAGTGTTAGACTCTAAGCAACTTATTCGTTCATTAAATAAATCAATATGTCTTAAATTAGACTGTACACCAGGTACTTGTAAAATTGTTGGGGATGTAGAGATAGATGGAACAGGCGGGTGACTGCTGTCACGGGGCTCAGGGTCTAACAGGGGGAGACAGGTAATAACCAAGTGCATAAATAATTTAAGAGGTGAAGTCAAATAATGATAAAGGCAGCAAAAAGTGGACGCAATAGCAGTGTGGTGGAGCCTGAGGGGGTGGGGAGAGCTGGGTCTTTGGATGACGTAACTGAGGAGCCCTCTCTGATCCGAGACCTGGAAGACAGAGCGTCCTCCGACGCAAAGATCTGCAGGAGGAGCCGTCCCGATACCGGGCTGAGAAAGTGCACCAGCTTTAGATGGGTGGGGCCGCCTGGGCCAGCGTGATGGCAGCGCAGTGAGCAGGGGCCTCCAGAGGGAGGCTCGGCAAACAGAGAAATGGGATTGCTTTTCTTCCCCACTTGAAGTTGAAAGCCATTGGAAGATGTGTTGAAGGCAGGTGCCCTCTGATTTTCAGATTAGAAAGGAGGCTGCTGGGTAGGGAATGTATGTTCGGAGGTGAGTAGAAGCAGTGAGGCTGATGGTCCCTTTACAGTGTCCAGGGAAGACCTGAGAGTGACTTGGCCTGGGAAGGACGGCAGAGGGGATGGAGAAAGTGGGCAGATGCTAGATATATGTTGCAGCCAGAATGGACAGAGGCAGCCGATGGGTTGGATGTGAAAAAAATAGAGAGAGCAATCAAGGGTGATGATTGGGTTTTTATCTAGGACAGCTACATGAATGGTAGTTGTGTTCAGTGAGAAAGTGAAAGCCAGAGGAAGAGGACTAGTTATTCTTGGAGGGAGGTGGGTGATGGTACAGAGAGCACGTCTTTAGCTAGAACTGGTGATTCCTGTTAGACATCAAACGGGGGAGGTCCAGGAAGTGGTCAGCATCCCGGCCAAGATTTAAGTTGGGGGCCTCCCGCATACAGAATGTCCACTAATAGTACTGATGAGATCAAGGAGGGAAGGGTGCAAGTAGAGAGGAACATCAGGACTTAATCCTAAGACACTCCAGGTAGTGTCCAGCAGAAGGACACAGGGTAGGAACAGTGAGTGAGGCAGAAGCCAGTGTCACAGGAAACACAGGGCGTTTTTCAAGAGGACAGTGGTTGCCTGTGTGGGATGCTTCTGACCCATCATGGACCAGTTTCAACAACGTGGAGGTCCTCTGAGACCTCGAAGGGCAATTTCAGAGGAATGGTAAAGATGAGAGCCTGATGGGGTGTGTTCAGGAGAAAATGAACTGACAGTAAGTGAAGGCTGGGAGTGTATAACATCCCTCTGTGACATTTTGCTGTGACAGGGCAAAGAACTGAGGCGGTAAAGGAGAGAGCTGAGAGGTAAATAGAGAGCCTGTGTCTCTTCTGTTGGCTTCTTTGTAAGGTGAGACATCCTAGGTGGTGTTTGGATGGTGACAGGGATGATCCCGGAGAGAAGCATATGGATGATGCAGTAGAGTGGCAGAGACCTCGTCATGAAGACCTTGAGCAGCAGGCAAGGGGTTTGGAACCTAGGGCAGCTAGATTCTAGGAATCTCGGAAGAAGGGGTCGGCCACTGAGAGTGGCTGAGACACGATGTCCCTTTCAAGAAGTAGAGGGGAGAGAGCTTGGGGACACGTGTTCAGAGTTTCTTAAATATGCTGAAGGGAAGAAAAGGTTTGTCCCCATGCCAGAGTTCCTGTGTTCTCAGTAGCTTCTGAAGCTGAGGGTCTGTTGGGAGGGGAGGGATGGCAGGGTGCATGGAGGTGTGAAGGTTTGAGGAACCCAGGAAGAAAGATGGTGTGGAGACTGGGTGAGCAAATGAGCAAACAGACTAGAGAAACGGAGAGGATGACCAGGCAGAGCTGGGCGCCCATCAGAGTCCTAAAAATAAGATACAGCGTTCCCTCAAGACCATTGGCAAGGTGTATCATCTATGAAGAAGTACATTCAGAGATTAAACGCCGACAACTTATATACATCGTGGTGCAATGATAATGAATATTCACTAGGTGCAGTTGGCGTGCATTATTTCATATAATCCTTTCAAATTCATGAGATGGATACTATTACAGTCTTCACTTACAAATGAGGTGACTGAGACTTGGAGAAGTGAATTGAGCTACAGAGAGTCCCCTGGCGGGGAACGTGGACAGGCAGGGTAGAAATGGTCTCCTCGGTGACAGAGGTTTGCCCTGCATCTCCCTGCTGCATCCTAGAGCACAGCAAGGCTGTTGACGGGTGAGGCCTGCACATAGATGGGAACACACATATGTAGTACTTTTCTGTTATTAAAAATCTCAGCTGTGTACCACAAATTGGCATTAGGGGAAGAGAAGGGCTTGGGTTTGGTTCTTGTGTGTTTCACTCTGCCAGCAGTGATCTGGAACCAGGGGTCATCAGGAAATGGGAGGCGGCCGGCTGGGCCCTTGGAACTGCTTTTGCACGGGGCATCCTTCACAGACACACACCCGGCCTCTGTCACAGATGAAAAGCCTTTCTCTCGTTTCTCCTTGTAATCCATCCGCTGCCTCGGAGAGCCCCGATTTCTCAGGGGAATGTCCCAGATCTGCTTGGTGTCCCTGAGAGCAGAGTTCCCATGTGTTGCAAGAAGCTGTCCAAGGTATTTACAAAAGGCAGGAAGAAATATGGAACCTCTTCAGCCGGTGGGGAAATTTAGGGATACCCGTGGCCCCGGCAGGTGGCAGGGGTGAGGGTGGGAGTGATCCCTGAGACCCTGGAGGGCCGAGGGGTCCTTGGGGCTGTGCAGCTGTGAACTGGCTCTCCAGACCTCCCACGCCCTGCCCACCATCTGTGCAGTGCAGGGCCCGTGGAGTCCCAGGGGGCCGTGCAAAATACTGCCCTGGGGTCTCTGATCCCTCCCTGAGCCAGGCTTGCCAGCCTGAGGATGGAAAGTAAGCAAGAAAAGGTGAATAAGAGATAAGTCTTCGTTTGTTTACTCTGCATTCTAATAATTGGCTGATTATGTTCCATTTTCATTTGGTTTCACTGACAATCAGATAGAGAGCTGTAATACCCACTCACACCTTGTAATTACCATTAATTTCTTCCCTTTTCTCTGCGCAAAGTCAGGACGAAGTTGGCAGAGAAGCCATGAGAAGTTGAATCAGGCTGAAGTCAAATGCATATGCATGAGGCTGGACCAGCCTGGCTCTGAGGAGATGCTTGGAGATGGGGGTGAGGGAAGGGGAGGATTGGAAGAAGGCTGAAAGGTTGTAAGATGGAAAGAGGGGGAAATACCTTGAATTGGAGACAAAGGCAAAGGGAGGAAAGTGTTGAAGTCAGCACAACAGACTTGCGAGCTTAATTACCATAATGATGTAAAACAGCCCAATCAGCAATCTGGGGCTAATCTTTCATGTATTACAGGTCTCTCCTTCGTAGAGTTTCACAGCTTAAATGCATTTTTAATGAAGATATTCGAGGCAAGCAGATAATTTCCCCGTCTTTACAGGAGGGAATCAGAGCACGTTAAATCGGCTGTTCCTCTTGCCTGTCGCTGTCTAAAGGCCTTGCTCTGTCTGGCATGTGGGAGCAGATCCTCTTCCAGAACAGATCGTTCAGCTCTCCCACCACTCCTTCCAGAGGCGGCTGGGGAAGGCGCGGCCAGGACCGACATCGAGGCAGAGCACGGGCCTCTGCTCTGCCTTACTGGGTGCTGACGGATGTCTGCATCTCCTCCCAGGGGAGGAGAGAAGCGACTCCAGGGCCCCCCACCAGCCCCTGTGTTATGCTGACGGTCTAGATGCCACTAGAGATCACTGGAACGGGAGGCTTGCACTGAAAAAACGCATGTGAAGCACCTACCTGTGACCCTGATAGCTTTGCACGTCAGCTTGGGCAAAAGAGCGGTCCGAAGCAGCAGCCCTGACCCCTTTCCAGCCCGTGCAGCTGGGTCATCCCAGTATCCAGGGGCTCATGGCTCACAGTAAGTTTAAGTGACCTGAAATTTGATTGATTTGACGAGTGTAGGCTTTTTTATTCAATGTTTAATGCTGTTTGGTCCAGAAGCGTAAAAGGTCTGGGCTGAACATATGTGCTAAGTATCTGCAATAGGACCCCCTCAGAAGGGCAGGTCGGGGGAAGAGAGAGGGGAAGGAACTCACCAGCTACAGATCGTGAATGTCCCGGTAAGGCAGGGACAGGCCAAAAAGGAGCTCTTTATAATTTGGGGAAAGCTTTAACTGGCCTATTGTTAGCCTTACCTCCTTTCACCAACTGGTCTGAGATAGAACTTTAACTGTTTAGATGTATATAGTGAGTTCAGCAGAGCTTCTGGAACCCTGCCCCATCCCCAACCCGCCATAGCCCATTAAACTCCCTGGTTTCCAAGGAACTCACCCCAGTGAATTAGTGTAGGGCAAAGGAGAGTGCAACACTGGACAACATGTTCTCAAACCAGACCCTATGTGTGTATGTATGTATCTATCTATCATCTATCTATCTGCCTATCTATCTTTTGATCATCTATTCATCTACCTATCTATCTAAACATCTAACATCTATCATCTATCGATCTATCATCTATCTACAGTATCTATCTACCTATCTACCATCTAACATTTATCATCTATCTATCTATCTAATCTAACATCTATCTATCATCTATCTATCTATCTATCTCTCATTTTTTAAGTCTTTTGCTTCCTTGAAGTAGGAGCTTAAATGTCTGGCTAGGTATTTGTAAGACACTGGATGACCTGATTAGATTCAACCTCACATATCCATAAGTGGAATAAGAAATGCTTTGCTTCTTTTCTCACTTTTGTGGTTCACGGCAATGACGACAAGGAAGGTAGTACAGAACTTGCATGTGAAAGCAGGGTCCTCACTATCTAGAGGTTAATGGTCCTGCCTATTATTGGCCCCTGAGAACTCAAGACAGCAGGAAGGAAATTCATACTCCACACTTCCTTTTCCTTATTTCTTCCTTTGTTTGATTCATCTGTTTATTCAGGTTTTCCTGTGTGCAGGCTGTGTGTAAGACCCCCTAACATTTCCAGAGGTGGGGAGGCCAACAGGGATATCCCTGGTATGAGAAGAGGAGTGTAAGCATTCAGAATAATCCCCACACTCCGCAGGCTGTGGGTTAACAAAGGGCATTAAAGGAAGTGGGACCCTGTTCTTCCTCTAGACCATTATGAACAGCACAGCAGGCCGCAGTTACAGACATGCTATGTTATGTAAGTTGTTTGGTCGGTTATTTGGAAATTAAAATACACTTAACATAACTCACTGATGATGTCCCTTATTATATTTCTTGAGGAAAGTATAGATAATTAAAAGAAGAAAAGTACAACTCATTCATCCCATGACTCGAACTAATCTCTGGTATCTTAATTACAAACATACATATATTGTGTCTTCTTAGCAAAAATGGAGAATATCATGTACAACTGTTTGTAACCCGCTTTTTCACTTTATAGAACATATATATTTGGAGGTCATTTAAATATCCTTCTACCAAGTAATTTGCAATGGGTAGTTCACCATATGCTGTACTGTATTTCATTTAATTAATTCCTAAGTATTTTTTTCTGCAAGAAACAGCCTTATGACTAACATCAAATTACAATTTTGCATATCCAAAAGCCTACTCAACACATAAATAGCTGGAATATACATTTGTAATGAAAGTTTCAGAATTTTTTTTCAAATGCATATTTTAAAGCATTCTTATTGATTACGTTATTCTACAAATATTGGTTTTGTGCCTACCACTGCCCTGTTATTCTGGGAATGTCATAAATAAGTAGAGTGGGAAAGTCTCTGTTCTCTAAATCACTTAATAACTTCGTTTTGTCCAAATATAACTTTCTCATTATTTTTCTTTCTTCTAAGAGATAAAAAGTTTTCAAGATTAATGTGAAATGTATCATATGGGCCTGTTTTAGTATGGCAAAGCTTCAAGTACATGTCTGTACTGTTTTTATCACTCCTTAATACAGTACATCTCTCTTTCTCTGTCTCTGTCTCTTTAAATACCTGTCATGCTTATAATTGCCTTTTTAATGCCTGTTTCTCTTCTGGGGGTCAGGGACCTGCTTATCTTTTTCACCCTTGTCTTTTTGGTGTTTCTGATAGTGTCTGGCACATGATAGGCACCTAGTAAATATTTGTTGAGTTAATGGATGAATGAATGAACCAGCGCCAGTTTGTCAATTTGTTTTAGCAAAATATCATACACACGCTGTGTCAGTGTGGGTGACATTAGTCTTCATCCACAAAACTACCACTTTTGTTTTCTCTAACGTTTTCATTGTCCTGCCCTCCTTAATTTTCTTAAGAGCCCTTTCCCTCCTCTAACAAAGTACATCAGCTTTTTTTTGTTTGTTTATTAGTTTTACTTTATAGTTTCATTTTACTTCAATAAACAGTAGAGTAAAAGTTCAAAAGGAACACAGTGAAAATAGTGAAACGACTGTCTCCCACCTCTGTCTTTCAGGAACCTAGTTCCTGGAGACAGTCTATGTTCCTAGTTTTTGGTCTGGCGTGTATTACCAGGGATATTTTAGTCCTAGAGAAAAATATATATCTTTCTTTTTATATGCCCAAATGGTAGCATGCTATATAACACTCTTCTTTCTTATCAGTTCTTCGATTTGGATATTTTCTATTGGCCTATATTCTATTTTGCTAATTCTGTGCCAACCACCATTAAGTCCATCTATTGTATTAATGATTTTGGATATTGTATCTTTCAGTCTTAGAATTTCCATGTGATATTTTTCTAATAGATCAAAATACTTTGTTAAAATTCTCAATTCTTGCACCTATTTTATCCAGTTTTCTATATTTTCTTTACTGTGCTAGCCATAGTTATTTAAACTCTTTGTTTGCTAATGCCAATATAAGTATTCTCTGTAGGTCTGTTTCTATGCCTTCTTCTTTTCTCTGTTGATTATCAGTCATGTTTTCTTGCCTCTAATGATTTTGTGCTGAATAACTGACATGACACATAAAGGAACTATGGAGGCTGCAGATGTCATTTTCCTCTAGAGGAGTTTTCTATATCCTCTGTTATGCATGAAATATCTGGCATTAGACATATATCTATTGTATATAATATATATGATATGTGAAAAGGTGAGGACATATGAGTGATAGTAAAGAGAAAAAAAGATAATAGAAATAGACCGATATATGATTTAGTAGACAAGTATTTTTAAATAACTGTGATTAACATGTGTATAGTCAGTGCTTTACAGAGAAACAGAAACAATATGATGTGTATCATCATATATATATATATATATATATATATATATATATATATATATATATATATATAAGAGAGAAAGAGAGAGAGAGAGATTCATTTTAATAAATTGGCTCACGCAATTATGGAGGCTGGATAGTACAAAATCTGCAGGGTAGGCAGGAAGACTAGACACTCAGAGAAGAGCCGGTGTTACAATTCAAGTGCAAAGGTCATCAGTCACAGAGTTCCCTCTGGCTTGGGGGAGGTGAGTTTTTTGTTCTATTCTGACCTTCAACTGATTGGATGAAGCCCACTTACATGATGGAGGGCAATCTGCTTTAGTCAAAGTCCGCTGATTTTAATGTTAATCTTATCCAAAACACACCCCCATAGAAACATCCAGAATGTTTGACCAAATAACTGCACATTATGGCCCAGCCAAGTTGACATAAAATTAACCAACACATGTTTAAGAGTTAGATTAAACAGATGAAAGGATGGAGAAGTTCAATGGAAAACTAAATCCATAAAATGAATCAAGGACCTTGAGGAAGATGTGTTATTGAAGGGCACCACAAGACTGCACATAATTTCACTTGGCTAGCGCCCCAGCTTCCTGTGCCGCCCGAGGACACAGCAGATATCTCACAGTGAAAGCTAGCCATGCGTTCCAGGTGCCTGAAGGTTTCAGTTTGTCACTCCAGCCTTACACTACCAGTAAAAGCTTTGTTGAGTCTCTTTTTTTTGCATAAAGTTCTGCCTGAACCAAACCCAATTTCCAGCCCAGTTGCGGGTGGGGATAGCGAGGAGACAGAAGCTGATGATCCCCTGAATGGTCTTTCCTTTCTGGAATTGAGCTTATCTAGTCTTTATGTCTGCAGCTCTCTGATTACCTTTAAAAATGTTATTTTTGTAATTTATACAGCTTTTAAAATTATATTAGGAAGAACATTAGTCCATTATGACTATTATATTATACACAGAAACAGAAGTTTTATGCATTTTTTATTCATCTAGTTTAACGATTCTTGAATATGACTGCTCTTCAAAACCATGTCCATGAAACATATGAAAAATGCAAGGGGCTTCACATACTAAATTTACCCAATTTAGAGTCCTCAGCTTACCTGACCAATGACTTACTATTTCCAACTTCTTTTCTCTATATGCATCCATTTCATGTATAAATTCATATCCTGTCTTACCTACTCTCTTTTCCCTACATCCACATTCTGTGGGCTGCTCTAGCAACAAAGGAGAGAGCCAAAATGTATTTACTGTTGCATTTCACCCGTGCTTTATGTTCCCCACAATTTTGATGCACAAATAAATGCTTTCTTATTTCCAACTTGGCTCTGTTTCTTAGTCCCTTCCTTTCCCTTGTCCATTTATCTAACAAACATTTATGAATACTTTTTACAAATGTCCTGGACGATTGGTTTAAGGGAACAAAATAATAATAAGACATGTAACTCAGTCTAGCTTAGGAGATGGCTGTTTAACTAGTGATCGCAAAATAGAGTGTTAAAATAGAGTGCTAGTTGGATGTATAAGATAGAACAGCAATGCAGGAGAACATGATAAATCTAGCCATGGGTGAAGATGGGAAATGAGAGGAAAGTTTTGCAGAGAATGCATGTTTTTAGATTGATTTTGGTGTTATTTTCCCAGGCTCAGAGTTTTTATAGTTTTCATCTGTTAATGTTTGGGTCCTTGGCCCTCTTCTCCTAGTTCTCAGCATGGCCCAAACCTGCTAAAGGGGCTCCAATAATCATGAAATAGCTATTCTCAAGTTGATGCTTTCTTAATATAAAATGCCTCTTTCTACCTCTTCAGAAATTACTTTAGGATGAGTTTCTCTCTTGTACCGCTATGTTATGGTCACTATTTCATCATGTCTTGGTGATACTTAAATTATTTTAGTTTAACTCTTTAGAGTAAATTTTAAAGTTCATTTTGTGTTTTACAAATACTCCCCACATTGATATATAGACTTCAGTAGCCATAAGTATTTTCTCCTGATAATTACTAGGCACTTCTTTTCTTACAATTTTTTTTTGTTAGATTGCACCTATCTTCTAAAAATATAGTTATATCTAATTTCACCACTGCCTTTGCCCCTGAAATTTAAATTCGAAGCCCTCCTGGTAAAGCTGAGTTGTCTCCTGCCAGATTCAGTATTGTATTTCAGGGAATTATGAGATATTCTCTGCCCTTGTCATGGGATCACCTCTGTGAGAGCATAGGCATCTTTCCAGAAAAAGCAAATGTTATTTTCCTTTAGTATCATCTACCTATCCAGCTGTCTGCTCTACAAATCCTATTTTCTTTTCTAAAGACAAAAATAAAGAAGAGATGAAAATACTACCTGTGGTCCCAAGTCCTTCAGTTTCCTACCAAGGACTTCAGGGCCAATTAAGAGACAAAGTAAGTTTCTTTGGAATTCTCCATTAATAAAATTATATATACTGGCCTCTACTGGCTTGGTGGATTTGGGTTTTAGATAAACATTATTTTTTTATAGTGAGTCATCTTCAGAAGCAAAGCAATAGCCCAGCTCCCACCCCCACCCCGGTCATCTGAAACTTCCATTGTATGATGACATGATATTTTTTTCTTTAAGATTGACCATTACATCAAGCCACAGATCAATCATAGCCGCCACACAGAGAAAATTACCATTTGGCAACATCCATCATCTTTACAAGTGGTACCCACATCTTACACCACCTGAGCCAGTATCCACTGTTGCTTATTCCCATCTTCAGTGAGTTTGCAAGTCAACTAAAGGGTCTTAGTCCCTTTATTGGGAGAGAACAGGAGCACAGAAATATGTTTGTGAGGGGAAACGATTTCTTTCCAATCCCGGAGTCTCTTGATGCCAGATCCCTACTCACCTATGATTTTTATAACATCAATAAAGAACTGAAACTCTCCTACTTTATTTGTTGACTCACTACACCGATCTACCCCAGTCCCACTGATTTTGAAAAAGAGGGCTATGGCTCTGGAGGGAGGAGATTGTAGCTGAGGATGAAGGAAAATGCAGGCTGTGTATTTGTGTTCTATCTGGGTCGTGGAAATGCTATAATGCAGTCTCACAATGGACCAAAAACTCTCTCAAGGCTCTTGAACTCACTTTGTGTTTTTTAGTTTTCTTCGTCTCCTATGAGTGGTACCCTTGCTCCCTGAACACCAGGCACCAGGTTTCTCTTCCTGTTGTAAATAAGAAGTCTTATCTGCAGTTGGAGGTAAATGCACATAGCTCTTATTTGAAAGTTCAGCCGTGAGAACTGAATGAGAAATGATAGAATGCGCAGTGACTAAATACATGTGACGGTAGAAGTGTGTGAACAAATAGGAAAATCATTGGTCAGATTCCTGAGAAAAGTGAGCAATCTATGGCCTGTGGGCCAAATCCTGCCCACTCCCTGTTTTTGTATCACACATGAGTAAAGAATGTTTTTTTACATTGGTAAAGGATTGAAAACAAATCAAAAGAAGAAGGATACTTCATAATACATGAAAATCATATGAAATTCATATTTCAGTGTCTGTAAATAAAATGTGATTGATACGTGCACATTCATTTATATTGTCTATGGATGCTTTCAAATGGCAGAATGGAGTGTCTGCAGCACAGATCATATGTTCTGCAAAGCCTAAAGACTTATATATGGCCCTTTCTGTAAACAGTTTGCCAAGCCCTGCTCTAGAGTAGAACTGACCTAGGAGAGACTGCTTGTCTGTGGTCATGTTAAGTCATAATACCATGAAGATTGAATCAATACCATCCTGTGTGATTTCTCATGATGTTTGGAAACCCTCTGGATCCTTAGTCCAATGTCTCTCATTTGACAGTGCAGCTCTCCCAAACATTTTCATTCTCCTCCAGATTCCATGCTCCCTGGCCACCCTTCATACTCTTACCAGCTGACCTCATTTGCTACTCCTCAGAGAGGAC
Organism: Balaenoptera ricei; assembly: GCF_028023285.1. Taxonomy (NCBI): domain Eukaryota; kingdom Metazoa; phylum Chordata; class Mammalia; order Artiodactyla; family Balaenopteridae; genus Balaenoptera; species Balaenoptera ricei. The sequence goes on from NC_082646.1 coordinate 1,538,908, forward strand.
AATTAGGCCATCAGGTGTGACCTAACTCAAGCTGCTTCTTCCTCTCCTTCTTTTATTTGCATCTAGTACCCATCTTGTCTTCCTTCCATACATCTTAGGTGAGCATTTAAGACATATCCCTTTACTTACATATATTTCTTTCTCCTCCAGGATTATATTCCATCAAATATTGTTTTCCTCCTCTAGACATTCCACGCTCAACTATGTCACAACATAGAAACATATAAACATGTATTGTCAACTCCGTGTCTTCCTTTAACCACCGTCATCTCTCTCATTCTCCTCACAACTAAGCTACTGGAAAGAGGGCCCTAAATTTCACTCTTCTTAACCATCCCCTATTCAACCTGTGAAATCTTAGAGAGACATGAAAAAACATGAAATATTTGGGGGAAAAGAATCTAAGATAAGGGCAAGAGTCGGGTTTAAAAGGACCTTAAATTTCATTGCTAAGGACTTTGAACTTGATCCTAAGAGTGAAGAGAGTCATTGGAACATTTCAATCTTCATCTCTTATCTATTTTTTTTTCTGATGGATTCCATGTTTGTGTACCCTCCTCATATCCTCACATACTTCATAAGAAGTCCCTTTCATCTGAAGTGTAATACAGGATCCTGCAAATACTCAGTGGACCAAGAGGTCAAGATGATGAGCCTTGTATTCTCCTAGAATGACTTGAAAATCCTGGTGGGTCATCAAAAGGAAAGACATAATCTGATAGGATGTTTTAGAAAAATGACTCATGAGAGAATGAGGCATAAATTTAATGTGGTGAACCTGGAAGCAAAGAGATAAGTGAGGAAACTATTAATAGAGTCCAGCTGGACAGTAATGATAGCTTGGGTCAAGGGCTTCTGCTTACAGCAGAGGGTTTTATGAGAGTCACTAAAATCAGGCAAGAAATGAAACTGAGCACCCTGGGGAACGATGCCTTTTTTAAGTTCACAGTAAAGGCTTCACAGTGATTCAGTATAACCTTTTCACTTCTAAAGGTGCACATTCCATTCAGTTCGGAACATATATGAGTAACTCTGTGGTCTTGTAGGCAGTGTCTTCAGCTCCTTCCGCATTACTGCAGTGGGAATCCTTGCCTCTTGTGGAGCTGTGGCCACAAGGATCCTCTATTCCACTGGGTTCTGAAGTCTAAAACCCTGATTTTCCCGTAATGCCCCATAGCAAGTTCCCATCATGATAAACTCCATCAGGGCAGGCAGCAGATCCAACTCATCACTCTCCAGTGCCTGGTACACATCTCTCCGGGGCCTAGCATCACTTGGTACGTAGTAAACATTCAAAAATATTTTGAATGAGTCAGTGAACAAAGGAAGCTGTGAACTTGGAAATGACTGTGGTCATTTATCTAACATGGATTAATTATCAATTAAACAGGTACTTGGTAGTCAGAACTGTCCTTACACTGTGATTTGACTTGCTAACTTGCTGTTTTTAGCAGGTTTAAAGTCCAGTTTGTGGAGGGGACTACCAGAGATGCAATGCCAATACAGCGGAGACATTCTTTGAAAGGGTGTTATTGGTTCACATAAAGCAAGTACCTACTTCAGAGGAGGGAGGGAATGCTGGCTTCCAGAATGCGATTATGTTTAAGGTGAAGCTGAGGACAAATGTGAATTAGCCACGGGAAGGTAGGATGGGGGAGAGCAATGAAAGAGGGGAAGCCATAGAGAAAACGGGGGCAGTTAGCAAGTGTAAGTATTAATAGTTCATTGTTGCTGGAAGGAAGGTTTCAAAGGTGAGAGATGAAGCTGGAGAAGAAACAGATCATGAAAACTTTCTATACTGAGGTGTTTGGACTTGATACTGAGGACCCACAGTGGTGAAGCTTTAAAGAGGTTCCCTCCGATTCAGACAGGCTTCAGGTAAGAGTGAGGTTTAAGATAAGGATCCAGAAGAGAAGGGAGAGCTCCTACTGCAGGCTGTGGTACTGTGATACTGATGGTGTGAGCTTCTGATGATGGTAGTCGGATTTTTAGTGTATAATATGCAGTAAAGTGATTATGGCATGCGGTTAGTGTCTATCAATGTACTGATAATTCTGTAGAATTAAAGAAGCTTTTATAGGTTCACCTGGTAAATCCATCAAGTCTCTTAATAATCTTTCTATGGGAAAATATGTTCAAGAGTTCTAATTACCGCCTTAAAAATGGATTTCAGAAATGGTAGCATGTAACTGTAATTCAGAATTCACGCACTATTTCTAGGTATGTTATAGGCTTAAAAAATAAATATACAGATGGGCATGATCTTTGAACTCTATAAAGTCAGAACCAATATTTCCTTAAGACATCAACAAAATGCACAGTTATCTAAAATGAACCATATATCAAATCACAGAAATTAAATCCGAGAGCAATGAAATTATAAAAAAAGAGAATCAATATGAGTCAAAAAGGGAATATTTTATTGATTTTCATAAAAGTTTTATATTAACTTGAGAGTTTATATCTTACATAGAACAGCTTAGTATTTTCAGGGAGGTCTCATTTATTAAATGACAGGCAACTTCTAATTATAGAGCTTCCTTGAAGATTGAATCTATCTTGCTTCCAACAAACATTTTTCGAGCATATACTATGTGCAAATCACTATATTAAGTGCTAGAGAAACATAGAAAAGTATTAGTGAAAATGGACTACTGCCCTCAAGAAAAATTTAAGTTAGTGAGGGAGCTATACTCAAAAAGATAACTGTAACACAATCTTTGTAATAACAGAATAGGAAATGAATGAGTGATAAAATTGTCAATATCATTGTAGTTGTGAGGAGTGAGCAATTAAATTTGGCTTGAAGTGGAATATTAGTTGACTTCTAAATCTTGGGTTTACTTTTAATAGTCAGAGGAAAGGAGGGAGACCATCTGGTTTTCTACTTCATCATGCTGTTGAAATGATACTCTGGAACAATTCTAATAACCCACTAACTGCTGGCTCTAATGATCTTTCCTCAGATTTCAGTTCATACCCTTTCTGCAGAATTTGATTTTAAAAGTTCCTCCCTCCCTGGCTTCTGTGATGTTAATTTTCTGAGTGCCAATGGAATGCTGTATTTTTTGGTTGGATTTTTTCCGCCTGTACAGTGGTCAGGACCATTTAGTGCAGCAGATTTGTATTATGGCTTATTCCTTTTCTTGACTTCTGCAGCTCAGGTTGACCTCCCAGACACAGGTAGTAAAACTGAGGAAACCGACCTGCAATTTGCAATGGCCTGTCCTGCTAGGGTGCTGGAGGATGGAGCAGAGCAGTGGTCCTCCGTCCTGGCTGCTCAGGGGAATGGCACAAATTCAGATATGCTTCGTCCCAATCCCCTTCACTTATTGCGATTCCGAATCCATAAGGCTGAGTTAAAAGGGCCACCAGTGAAGATGATGTACAGCTAGCAATGAAAAATGTTAGGGTCAGTTTGGGGATCCATTCTAGTGCAGGTATTCTTTGCTGAAAACCAGTACATCTAAGTTGAAGAAATGAACTAATAAAATGTAGAAGAGATGGCAACATCACTGCATATATAATATAAGCATCAGCAACTAATTGTTCTGCGATTATGTTCCTTTAGTCCTGTGACCAGGTTGACGCTTTCCTCCACCTGCGTGCCGATAGACTGTCTTACTCTTAAAACCCATGGGTTCTTGTTGTGATGCTTGTAAAATAGGATATGACTGTGCTGCCATCTCTGAGTTTGAACCCTTGGTGGGCACTGACCTTTCCAGCCTCTGAGTCATTAAAGCTCTTATTAATTTCCTGTAGGGATGCTGGCACTCCGAGACAGTGGAGTGGTGGGAGTTCATTAACGTGTAGGGCTCTAATTAGCTGGCACAGGATTTGTTTCTGTCTTCATTCCAATATCTACTGAAGCTATAAATATAGACATATAAGAACAAACATAAAACCGTAACTGGAAGAAAGAGGTGTTGACATGTCCAGGGCAGATCTTTAAATCAAAATAACCACCCTGTTTTTTCCCCTCACACTCACCAGGGGCCTAATCAGGCTTTTCTAGAAAACTGCATGTGGATGGGATGGATGGCACAGAGTGGGAGAAAGTCTGAGGGGGTCTAGATCAGCGCTGGAAAGAATTACTGATTGGTTTATATTGTGAAGTCCTTTCTGAACCTGCAGTTCTGTGAATAGCAAGTCTAAGGAGAGGTGAAAAGACCTGAAGTTCCTAGGTGCTGAAAATAGGAGGAAGAAAATGTAATAATTGTCATTGTGTCTGGGTAGGATTTTAATAGAATAATGACCACATTCTCTGTTTCCCAAACTAGAGAGGAAATGCATTTAGATTACAGCTGGGAGCAGTCTGATTGCCTAATTAATATTTGGGGGGTCGTTACAAGATACTAAACCTCGTTCAAAGAGTTGGTAGGTAGTTAGTACACAACTCTTGGAGGTACCTAAAACCGTGCCAGATGTTGCTATGGAATCCCTTCCCACTGATGCCGGATCGATCAGTTGAGGTTCCAGGAAGTACTCTGAAGATTTTTAATTGCTGGACTGAATTCCCAAGTAGGCTACATAATTCCCTCCCCACTCAAGGTCTTTATAAACAAGAAAGAAGTCTATCCAACTGAGGTTAAGGATCTGGCTTGCTGAGATGAATAACTGGCTCTATAGAGTCAACCCCTAGGAAGGGTGGCCCTCCATCACCAGATGCTATGCATTTGAGGTACCAGGGGCAGACATTCTGAAAGTCCAGCCACCCAGTTCTACATTCAGCGTTGCTCTCTGGTCTTTTCTTCCGACCTGAGTCCAGACATGCTGGTGTTCAGAAATCTCCATTGCTAGAGCCCTTCCTTTCTTTCCACACCTGGATCCACCTGGGCAAGGTTTCCTGGGAGTGGGAATTCTGAATATCTAACAGAAAGGGTTCCCAGGGCAAAACGATTCTTGAGATCTGACCTGCCATTGTCCTTCCATGACTTCCTGATTTCTCTTCCTTCACGTCCGGCAGCCTACACAAAGGAATGGCCTTCAGAAGCCCATCTGAGAAAACGGAGGTGAGGGCTGTGTGCCTGCTACCACAGCTGAAAGAACTCAGCGCTAGAAGAACTGGCTTCTTGGCCAGAGTCACTGTGCATTAAATGGGGATGAATTTGCACCACTCAGAGACCAGTTTTCATAGAATTTAACTATAAATCATAAACAGATACCCAGAGATGGCATTTTCTTTAATTAAAGTTTTTATTTTTTAAGATGACATTTTAAATAAATGGGCTATCAGTGTATTAACCCTAGGGAACATTTAGAAACATAATATTAAAATGTTGTTAAGATTTACAATCTGTAGCAAGGAAAACTGAAAAAAAAAAAAAAATAGGAATAAACTCACATGAACTTAAATGAAATAATCCTGGTAAAGCATTTAGGGCAGCGCCCGGCGCACAGTGAGTATGACATACGTGTTAATTGTTGCAGGCACCTGCTTTGTCCAAATGAGGTTCCTAAGTCCCCCCTGGACCATGGGGTTGGAGAGGGTGACTAGTGCTGGGTTACCGGGTCCCTTCACACGCATGCTTTTCCCCCTCCCCCTACCTCATTTGGATATTTACTGCCTGTTAACAACACAACCAGTGGACCTGGGAAAATGACTGATTAGTCATTTTTGTGGCTTCTTAGCTTCAGTGAATAGTTTAGTAAAGAAAATGGTTAACATTATTGACTAACATCATTTTAGCGCTCATTTTTGCTTCTTCTGTGTTTCCTTTTAAATCCCAAGAGTGAGTACCACTTCCTCTTTAAGCTCTCTGGAGAGCTTCTTCTGGTGTGGCCATCCCGAGGCTGCCAGTTGGTGGCGCGGGCAAAGCGAGACTTTTCTCTTTGGACTTCTGGAAGAATGAGGTATTGGCAGCTGAATTATATTCATAACTGAAATGGTGCACTTTGGACAGCTCAGTACCCTGGTTTGGCCAGAGGCCCTGGCATCTCTCAGAGACCTTCTCAACGCAGGATCGAAAGCGTATTAATAGGATAATCAATGACACGTTAGTGGGTGTTAGGAGAGTTCCTTTCGGCTCTGTGTTTTTGTGTGCTTCGCCAAGAGAAATTCTGTGCATCCCAAATTGCTTCAAATCTCTTTCAATAATTATTCAGCAGCAAGTGTGCTGAAACAGAGAACAAAGTAAGAAAAGAAGACGATCATGCCATTCACCGTCCTGTCTGGTTTTTACTGACTAGTGAAGTGCATACGTTGTTGCTTGGGTTTTACCGAAATAAGGATAGTAAGATCACAAACTTATCATCAAAATTCTTTGAAAAAAAAAGTGGTAACCTTCAGGATCCAGCCTCCAGTTTTACCACATGTGTCATGATCCCATCACCGTTCTTGGTCATCTCCATTGTATTTGTTTACTTTTATATATATTTATTGGTCTCTTCAAATGTCTTTCCTCTTGGCCTGCTGAACGCCCACTCACATTTCACGTCCAGACAGCAAGGAGGGATTCCTCATCCACGCGTCCACGGTGCCATTATAGCACCTCATCCCGCTAGAGTCGGAGCATGACTCACCTTCCTGTGAGAAGCATCTCACCTTCTTGTAAACGTCTCTGTAGGTGTCTGTCTACCTTCTCTGAGTTGTGAACCTCTTTAGGTAGAGAACTTCATTTGGCTTGTTACTGTACTAAAATTCCAACTGAGGCTTTGGAATTTATTCGGACTTATTTTATGGCCAAGAAGATGGTCTATTTGGTGAACATGCCACATACACTTGAAGAGAAAGCATATTCTGCTGCTGTTGGGTGTAGTGTTTGTAAACGTCAATTAGATCAAGTTGCTTGTCCTTTATACTCCATTTCCTTCCTCATTTTTGCCTACTCTTTTGTAGTGATTACCAAGTGAGTAGAATTAAAACATTCAATTTTAGTTGTGCATTTGTTCATTTCTCCCTTTCAATTTTGTCAGTTTTTCCTTTATGTATTTATTTAAATACTCTGGTATTGGATGAATTGCTATTGACAGTTGGGGTGCCCCCCAGGTAAGTTGCTCTTTTTATCATATAATATGTCTTATGATTTCTTGTAACATACTTTTTTCTGATGTCGATTTGTACAACAGTGATAGAGCCACATCAGCCTTCTTATGCTTATTTCTGCATGACATCTCTTCTTCATCCACTTACTTTCAACTTGCCTATATCTTTCTATTTAAAAATGCATATTTTTGGCTTATAATTGGCTTTGCTTTTCTATTCATTCTGATAATCTCTGCCTTATAATTGAGATTTTTTAATCCATTTATATTTGCTGTAATTATTGTTGGGGTTCAACTTAAGTCTACCCTTCTGCTATTTGTTTTTCATCTGTACATTCTCTTTTGTTCTGTTTTCTACTTTTTTCTTTCCAAGCCTTCTTTTATGTTAATTCAGTACTTTTAGAGTTTCAATTTATTTCTTCTGTTAACTTCTTAGCTATACCTCTTTTTGTTATTATTTATTATTGTCCTTCTTTTACTTTAAACATTTGGTGGTTTTGAAAGCACATTATGAGAAGTAAGCAAACATGGTCCTTTATGTCTGCTTACACATTTGTCCTTTCTGGTGCTCTTTATTCCTACCTGCAAACCCGAGCTTCCCTCTGAGCTTCCAGCTGGTATCCTTTTCCTTTGAATTGAAAAATATCTTCTAACACTTATTGTAGGGCAAGTCTTCTGGCAACAATTTTTTTGACTTTTCATTTATAGAAAAGGTCTTAATTCACTCTAGCTTGTGGACTGTTCGCTAGACATGGGATTCTGGGTAGACGTTTCCCTTCTGTTTAGCGACTTGGAGAGTTCGTGCCACTGTCTTCCATACACTGGTTTTCTAATAAGTCAGAGTATTTTTATCATTCTTACCTGTATTCAATGTTTTTATTTATTTATTTATTTATTTATTTTGGGTTTCAGCAGTTTGACTATGATCTGTCTAGTGTGGTTGTTTTTACATTTGTCCTTTTTGGATGCTTGCTGCACTTTTTTTTTTTTTTTTTTTTTAACATCTTTATTGAAGTATAATTGCTTTACAATGGTGTGTTAGTTTCTGCTTTAAAACAAAGTGAATCAGTTATACATATACATATGTTCCCATATCTCTTCCCTCTTGCATCTCCCTCCCTCCCACCCTCCCTATCCCACCCCTCTAGGTGGTCACAAAGCACCGAGCTGATCTCCCTGTGCTATGCGGCTGCTTCCCACTAGCTATCTATTTTACATTTGGTGGTGTATATATGTCCATGACACTCTCTCACCCTGTCACATCTCACCCCTCCCCCTCCCCATATCCTCAAGTCCATTCTTTAGTAGGTCTGTGTCTTTATTCCCATCTTGCCACTAGGTTCTTCATGACCTTTTTTTTTTTTTTTCCCTTAGATTCCATATATATGTGTTAGCATACTGTATTTATTTTTCTCTTTCTGACTTACTTCACTCTGTATGACAGACTCTAACTCCATCCACCTCATTACAAATACCTCCATTTCATTTCTTTTTATGGCTGAGTAATATTCCATTGTATATATGTGCCACATCTTCTTTATCCATTCATCCGATGATGGACACTTAGGTTGCTTCCATGTCCTGGCTATTGTAAATAGAGCTGCAATGAACATTTTGGTACATGACTCTTTTTGAATTATGGTTTTCTCAGGGTATATGCCCAGTAGTGGGATTGCTGGGTCGTATGGTAGTTCTATTTTTAGTTTTTTGAGGAACCTCCATACTGCTCTCCATAGTGGCTGTATCAATTTACATTCCCACCAACAGTGCAAGAGTGTTCCCTTTTCTCCACACCCTCTCCAGCATTTAGTGTTTCTAGATTTTTTGATGATGGCCATTCTGACCGGTGTGAGATGATACCTCATTGTAGTTTTGATTTGCATTTCTCTAATGATTAATGATGTTGAGCATTCTTTCATGTGTCTGTTGGCCATCTGTATATCTTCTTTGGAGAAATGTCTATTTAGGTCTTCTGCCCATTTTTGGATTGGGTTGTTCGTTTTTTTGTTATTGAGCTGCATGAGCTGCTTGTAAATCTTGGAGATTAATCCTTTGTCAGTTGCTTCATTTGCAAATATTTTCTCCCATTCTGAGGGTTGTCTTTTGGTCTTGTTTATGGTTTCCTTTGCCGTGCAAAAGCTTTTAAGTGTCATTAGGTCCCATTTGTTTATTTGTGTTTTTATTTCCATTTCTCTAGGAGCTGGGTCAAAAAGGATCTGGCTGTGATGTATGTCATAGAGTGTTCTGCCTATGTTTTCCTCTAAGAGTTTGATAGTGTCTGGCTTTACACTTAGGTCTTTAATCCATTTTGAGTTTATTTTTGTGTATGGTGTCAGGGAGTGTTCTAATTTCATACTTTTACATGTACCTGTCCAATTTTCCCAGCACCACTTATTGAAGAGGCTGTTTTTTCTCCACTGTATATGGTTGCCTCCTTTATCAAAGATAAGGTGACCATATGTGCGTGGGTTTATCTCTGGGCTTTCTATCCTGTTCCATTGATCTATATTTCTGTTTTTGTGCCAGTACCAAACTGTCTTGATTACTGTAGCTTTGTAATATAGTCTGAAGTCAGGGAGCCTGATTCCTCCAGCTCCATTTTTCGTTCTCAAGATTGCTTTGGCTATTCGGGGTCTTTTGTGTCTCCATACAAATTGTGAAATTTTTTGTTCTAGTTCTGTGAAAAATGCCAGTGGTAGTTTGATAGGGATTGCTTTGAATCTGTAGATTGCTTTGGGTAGTAGAGTCATTTTCACAATGTTGATTCTTCCAATCCAAGAACATGGTATATCTCTCCATCTATTTGTATCATCTTTAATTTCTTTCATCAGTGTCCTATAATTTTCTGCATACAGGTCTTTTGTCTCCTTAGGTAGGTTTATTCCTAGATATTTTATTCTTTTTGTTGCAGTTGTAAATGGGAGTGTTTTCTTAATTTCACTTTCAGATTTTTCATCATTAGTATATAGGAATGCAAGAGATTTCTGTGCATTAATTTTGTATCCTGCTACTTTACCAAATTCATTGATTAGCTCTAGTAGTTTTCTGGTGGCAGTTTTAGGATTCTCTATGTATAGTATCATGTCATCTGCAAACAGCGACAGCTTTACTTCTTCTTTTCCGATTTGGATTCCTTTTATTTCTTTTTGTTCTCTGATTGCTGTGGCTAACACTTCCAAAACTATGTTGAATAATAGTGGTGAGAGTGGGCAACCTTGTCTTGTTCCTGATCTTAGTGGAAATGCTTTCAGTTTTTCACCATTGAGGACAATGTTGGCTGTGGGTTTGTCATATATGGCCTTTATTATGTTGAGGAAAGTTCCCTCTATGCCTACTTTCTGCAGGGCTTTTATCATAAATGGGTGTTGAATTTTGTCGAAAGCTTTCTCTGCATCTATTGAGATGATCATATGGTTTTTCTCCTTCAATTTGTTAATATGGTGTATCACGTTGATTGATTTGCGTATATTGAAGAATCCTTGCATTCCTGGAATAAACCCCACTTGATCATGGTGTATAATCCTTTTAATGTGCTGTTGGATTCTGTTTGCTAGTATTTTGTTGAGGATTTTTGCATCTATGTTCATCAGTGTTATTGGCCTGTAGTTTTCTTTCTTTGTGACATCTTTGTCTGGTTTTGGTATCAGGGTGATGGTGGCCTCGTAGAATGAGTTGGGGAGTGTTCCTCCCTCTGCAATATTTTGGAAGAGTTTGAGAAGGATAGGTGTTAGCTCTTCTCTAAATGTTTGATAGAATTCGCCAGTGAAGCCATCTGGTCCTGGGCTTTTGTTTGTTGGAAGATTTTTAATCACAGTTTCAATTTCAGTGCTTGTGATTGGTCTGTTCATATTTTCTATTTCTTCCTGGTTCAGTCTCTGTAGGTTGTGCATTTCTAAGAATCTGTCCATTTCTTCCAAGTTGTCCATTTTATTGGCATAGAGTTGCTTGTAGTAATCTCTCATGATCTTTTGTATTTCTGCAGTGTCAGTGGTTACTTCTCCTTTTTCATTTCTAATTCTATTGATTTGAGTCTTCTCCCTTTTTCTCTTGATGAATCTGGCTAATGGTTTATCAATTTTGTTTATCTTCTCGAAGAACCAGCTTTTAGTTTCATTGATTTTTGCTATTGTTTCCTTCATTTCTTTTTCATGTATTTCTGATCTGATCTTTATGATTTCTTTCCTTCTGCTAGCTTTGGGGTTTTTTTGCTCTTCTTTCTCTAATTGCTTTAGGTGCAAGGTTAGGTTGTTTATTCGAGATGTTTCCTGTTTCTTGATGTAGGCTTGTATTGCTATAAACTTCCCTCTTAGAGCTGCTTTTGCTGCATCCCATAGGTTTTGGGTCATCGTGTCTCCATTATCATTTGTTTCTAGGTATTTTTTGATTTCCCCTTTCAGTGATCACTTCGTTATTAAGTAGTATATTGTGTAGCCTCCATGTGTTTGTATTTTTTACAGATCTTTTCCTGTAATTGATATCTAGTCTCATAGCGTTGTGGTCGGAAAAGATACTTGATACGATTTCAATTTTCTTAAATTTACCAAGGCTTGATTTGTGACCCAAGATATGATCTATCCTGGAGAACGTTCCATGAGCACTTGAGAAAAATGTGTATTCTGTTGCTTTTGGGTGGAATGTCCTATAAATATCAATTAAGTCCATCTTGTTTAATGTATCATTTAAAGCTTGTGTTTCCTTATTTATTTTCATTTTGGATGATCTGTCCATTGGTGAAAGTGGGGTGTTAAAGTCCCCTACTATGATTGTGTTACTGTCGATTTCCCCTTTTATGGCTGTTAGTATTTGCCTTATGTATTGAGGTGCTCCTATGTTGGGTGCATAAATATTTACAATTGTTATACCTTCCTCTTGGATCGATCCCTTGATCATTATATAGTGTCCTTCTTTGTCTCTTGTAATAGTCTTTATTTTAAAGTCTATTTTGTCTGATATGAGATTTGCTACTCCAGCTTTCTTTTGATTTCCATTTGCGTGGAGTATCTTTTTCCATCCCCTCACTTTCAGTCTGTATGTGTCTCTAGGTCTGAAGTGGGTCTCTTGTAGACAGCATATATATGGGTCTTGTTTTTGTATCCATTCAGCCAGTCTGTGTCTTTTGGTAGGAGCATTTAATCCATTTACATTTAAGGTAATTATTGATATCTATGTTCCTATTCCCATTTTCTTAAATGTTTTGGGTTTGTTATTGTAGGTGTTTTCCTTCTCTTGTGTTTCTTGCCTAGAGAAGTTCCTTTAGCATTTGTTGTAAAGCTGGTTTGGTGGTGCTGAACTCTCTCAGCTTTTGCTTGTCTGTAAAGGTTTTAATTTCTCCATCAAATCTGAATGAGATCCTTGCTGGGTAGAGTAACCTTGGTTGTAGGTTTTTCTCCTTCATGACTTTAAGTATATCCTGCCACTCCCTTCTGGCTTGCAGAGTTTCTGCTGAAAGATCAGCTGTTAACCTTATGGGGATTCCCTTGTGTGTTATTTGTTGTTTTTCCTTTGCTGCTTTTAATATGTTTTCTTTATATTTAATTTTTGATAGTTTGATTAATATGTGTCTTGGCCTGTTTCCCCTTGGATTTATCCTGTATGGGACTCTCTGTGCTTCCAGGACTTGATTAACTATTTCCTTTCCCATATTAGGGAAGTTTTCAACTATAATCTCTTCAAATATTTTCTCAGTCCCTTTCTTTTTCTCTTCTTCTTCTGGGACCCCTATAATTCGAATGTTGGTGCGTTTAATGTTGTCCCAGAGGTCTCTGAGACTGCCCTCAGTTCTTTTCATTCTTTTTTCTTTATTCTGCTCTGCAGTAGTTATTTCCACTATTTTATCTTCCAGGTCACTTATCCGTCCTTCTGCCTCAGTTATTCTGCTATTGATCCCGTCTAGAGTATTTTTAATTTCATTTATTGTGTTTTTCATCGTTGCTTGGTTCCTCTTTAGTTCTTCTACATCCTTGTTAAATGTTTCTTGCATTTTGTCTATTCTATTTCCAAGATTTTGGATCATCTTTACTATCATTATTCTGAATTCTTTTTCAGGTAGACTGCCTATTTCCTCCTCATTTGTTAGGTCTCGTGTGTTTTGACCCTGCTCCTTCACCTGCTGTGTGTTTTTTTGTCATCTCATTTTGCTTATCTTACTGTGTTTGGGATCTCCTTTTCACAGGCTGCAGGTTCATAGTTCCCGTTGTTTTTGGTATCTGTCCCCAGTGGCTAAGGTTGGTTCAGTGGGTTGTGTAGGCTTCCTGGTGGAGGGGTCTAGTGCCTGTGTTCTGGTGGATGAGGTTGGATCTTGTCTTTCTGGTGGGCACGTCCACGTCTGGTGGTGTGTTTTGGGGTGTCTGTGGCCTTATTATGATTTTAGGCAGCCTCTCTGCTAATGGATGGGGCTGTGTTCCTGTCTTGCTAGTTGTTTGGCATAGGGTGTCCAGCACTGTAGCTTGCTGATCGTTGAGTGAAGCTGGGTCTTGATGTTGAGATGGAGATCTCTGAGAAATTTTCGCCGTTTGGTATTACGTGGAGCTGGGAGTTCTCTTGTGGACCAGTGTCCTGAAGTTGGCTCTCCCACCTCAGAGGCACAGCCCTGATGCCTGGCTGGAGCACCAACAGCCTTTCATCCACACAGCTCAGAATATAAGGGAGAAAAATATAGAAAGAAAGAAAGAAAGAGGATAAAATAAAATAAAATAAAGCTATTATAATAAAAAATAAGAAAAAAATTATTAAGACAAAATTTATTAAGAAAAAAATATTTTAATTTTTTAAAATAAAAAATATGAAAAAACTTATTAAAAAATTTTTTTAATTTCTAAAAATAGAAAATAAGGAAAAAATTATTAAGAAAACATATATTAGGGAAAAAAATTTTTTTAAGTAAAAACAAACAAACAAACAAAAAAAACCGGACAGACCTAACCCTAGGATTAATGGTGAAAGCAAAGCTATACACACAAAATCTCACCCAGAAGCATACACATATACACTCACAAAAAAAGGAAAAGGGGAAAAATTAATATATCCTGCTCCCAAAGTCTACCTCCTCAATTTGGGATGATTCGTTGTCTATTCAGGTATTCCAGAGATGCAGGGTACATCAAGTTGACTGTGGAGATTTAATCCGCTGCTCCTGAGGCTGCATGGAGAGATTTCCCTTTCTCTTCTTTGTTCGCACAGCTCCCGGGGTTCACCTTTGGATTTGGACCCGCCTCTGCGTGTAGGTCGCTTGAGGGCGTCTGTTCTTTGCTCAGAGAGGACGGGGTTAAAGGAGCAGCTGCTTCGGGGGCTCTGGCTCACTCAGGCGGGGGGAGGGAGCGGTACGGAGGAGGCGGGGTGAGCCTGCGGCGTCAGAGGCGTCGTGACGTTGCAGCAGCCCGAGGCGTGCCGTGCGTTCTCCCGGGGAAGTTGTCCCCGGATCACGGGAGCCTGGCCGTGGCGGGCTGCACCGGCTCCCGGGAGGGGCGGTGTGGAGAGTGACCTGTGCTCGCACACAGGCTTCTTGGTGGCGGCAGCAGCAGCCTTAGCGTCTCATGCCCGTCTCTGGGGTCCGCGCTGACAACCGCGGCTCGCGCCCGTCTCTGGAGCTCGTTTAGGCGGCCGCTCTGACTCCCCTCTCCTCGCGCACCAGGAAACAAAGAGGTAAGAAAAAAAGCCTCTTGCCTCTTCGGCAGCTGCAGACCTTTTCCCGGACTCCCTCCCGGCTAGCTGTGGTGCGCTAACCCCTTCAGGGTGTGTTCACGCCGCCAACCCCAGTCCTCTCCCTGCGATCCGACCGAAGCCCGAGCCTCAGCTCCCAGCCCCGCCTGCCCCGGCGGGGGAGCAGACAAGCCTCTTGGGCTGGTGAGCGCTGCTGGGCGCCGAGCCTCCGTGCGGGAATCTCTCCGTTTTTCCCTCTGCGCCCCTGTTGCTGTGGTATCTGCGCTGATGGCCGCGGCTCGCACCCGTCTCTGGAGCTCGTTTAGGTGGCGCTCTGAATCCCCTCTCCTTGCGCGCTGCGAAACAAAGAGGCAAGAAAAAGTCTCTTGCCTCTTCGGCAGCTGCAGACTTTTTCCCGGACTCCCTCCGGGCTAGCACCGAAGCCCGAGCCTCAGCTCCCAGCCCCGCCCGCCCCGGCGGCTAAGCAGACAAGCCTCTCGGGCTGGTGAGTGCTGCTGGGCGCCGAGCCTCCGTGCGGGAATCTCTCCGCTTTGCCCTCCGCACCCCTGTGGCTGCGCTCTCCTCCGTGGCTCTGAAGCTTCCCCCCTCTGCCACCCGCAGTCTCGGCCCGCGAAGGGGCTCCTAGTGTGTGGACACCTTTCCTCCTTCACGGCTCCCTCCCACTGGTGCAGGTCCCGTCCCTATTCTTTTGTCTCTGTTTTTTCTTTTTCCTTTTGCCCTACCCAAGTACGGGGGGAGTTTCTTGCCTTTTGGGAGGTCTGACGTCTTCTGCCAGCGTTCAGTGGGTGTTCTGTGGGAGCAGTTCCACGTGTAGATGTATTTCTACTGTATCTGTGGGGAGGAAGGTGATCTCCGCGTCTTACTCTTCCGCCATCTTGCCCCTACCTCCTTGCTGTACTTCTTGAATCTATATATTGGCGGGGATTTTAAAATATATTTTGAGAAGTTCTCTGCCATGATATTTTTAAACATTTGCCCACTATCACTGTCTTCTTTTTTGGGACACTGATTACACATAAATTAGCCTATTTAATAGTGTTCTCTGTATCCCAGAAGCTCTATTTACTTTTATTAATACGTATTTCTAAATTTCTGTTCTTAAAATCAGATAATTTCTATTTATCAGACCAACGATTCACTGACTTTTGCTTGCCATCTGGAATCTGGTATTGAGTCCATCTAGTGAGTTTTTCATTTTGGTGGTAACTTCTTAGTGTTAGAATGTCCATTTTGCTCCTTTTTTTTTTTTTTAATAGTTTCCATTTGTACATTGAGATTCTCTGTCTGCTTACTCATTTAGACCATGTTTTCCTATAATTTTGTGAACACATTTTGTCTAATTCTGTGAATATATTTATAAGAGCTGCTTTAAATATGGCTGATGAGCCCAACATCTGGGTATCTTGAATTCAGTTTTTTTTTTTTTAATTCTTAAGTATAGATCACTTTTTTTTTCCTGCTTTTTAATGCCTATTGATTTAACATTGGAATAATGGCTAATACATTGTAGAGTCTCTAGATTCTGTAACCTTGCTCTGAAGACTATTAATTCTTGTTTTGGCAGGCAGTTCATTCACTGGATGATCACACTGGTATAATTTGCCAAGACTCAACCTCCAAACTCTGAGTCCACTTTGGACCTTGCTAGGGCTTAATTTTAGGCTTTGCTGAAAGGGCTGAGGGTTGGTCATGTATATGTGGTCCCTCCTCCTCAGGGCAACCTTTTGCTGTCTTGGCTGGAGCCTGGTGTATTAAGGAGTGCTAATTATTCTGGCAGGGTCCAAACTCCATGGTCCCTGGGCACTGCTCTTCCCCCAGCAGTGCCCGTGTTACCCATGTTCTATTCTTAAGTCTGCTGCAGCTGCTATCCACAGACCTCTGGCTCTCTTTCTCAGTGGAGGGTCCCCTCAGCCACAAACTTGTAAGGGACTCCCAGAGACACTTCTGAGGCTCCCTTTTTGCACAATTTTCTCCTTTTCAGTTTCCCACCCTGTAGACCCCAGCATCTCCAGCTGCCCCGAACTGTGATCTCTGCCACCTCAGCTCAGCAGGAACAGGGTTCTCTGTTGTGACACTGTCTTTATGCAATGAGCTTGGGAAATTGCCTTGAGATAGAAACCTGGCCGCCTTTGGGACTCACCCCCTCTCAGCCCTCTCAGCAGTCTTATGCTGCCTGTTCTTCATTGTCTAAAAACAGCTGTGTCATGTATTTTATAGCTGTTTATAGCCATAGGGCTTGTCTGATACAGTGACTCCACTGTGGCTGGAAGTAGAACTTAATTGTATAATCTGTAGCAAGTATCCTTATTAGGAATGGTAATTTTTCTTCTTAATAAACATACTAAGTAACAACAGTTAGTAGTTAACATGGTTTACTGTATGCAAAGGCATTGGTTTGAATGCCTGACCTCTTAAACTCATTTAATCCCTACTGCAGCTCGCTCGGTTAGGTAATATTATCGTCCCTATTTCTAAGCAAAGAAAATGAAGCACAGATATATTAAATAAACTGCCAAAATTCATACATTTTCAAAATTATTGAGTCACTCCCCTGGTTTTAGCTCCTGTACCTTAACAACTGTACATTTTGTCTCCTGGTAGAAAGTGGGTCACGACTAAACAGGGGAAAAGGATCATAATGAGAAGCACATTCAAATTCATGAATAGAGGGGTGAGTATTATTAGTTGAATCATAGCAAGTTTGAGCTTAGGGCTTTAGCTAATCCTACCACGTGCTGCCACTTTTACCCCATCCTACCATTTTGTTCTGTGTTCACCACTGAGGACCACACACACCCAGAAAAAGTGCATGGAGTAATAGTGAGACTCATTTGTATTCCTGCCCACACTCTCTCTCATTGCTTTTCTTTTTCTTAGTGTAGATGTGGGCTCGTAAATGTGCCACCCAAAGAAACTCGTTTAAAATGTAAACCTTTGGGTGGAAAAATATGTTAGATTGGTCATTTGATCTATCTGGGATAAGTGTTAAAACACATGTGCATTGATTTTTCTTTGAGGAGCGTATTTCTAAGGGTAATTTAATAGTAGTATTGAGCATAGCTTTTACTGGTGGGAAGGAGGAGGGGAGAACAGATGAAGAAAGGGAGCTACTAATGGCATTTTCCTAATGCAATTGCTTAGGTCAGTGGAAAGCTGTCACAGCTTAATGCACTTGCTGTTTGAGGATGTTATCATGTACAGGATCAAGCTAGTGCAAAACATGAAAACAACAGCGGCTTGTTAGAGGGGGAGCTTGTTAAATACCTTCTATCCAGCAGTTATGATCATTTGCAGAGAGAAGTTATGGTTCGTATTCTTCCACCTTTATTTCTAAGTCATGTCTAAGTGCTAGGAAGAAAAAGCATTTAACTATCAAAAGAAAGTAGGAGATGGCACAATAAATTGCTTCAGAGACCACTCTCTTCCCTTCCCATCCACCTGTGGAGGGCAGACTTTATTTCTAGAGGGAATTGAGGGATTTGGCTCTAATTGTTTCTGGAACCAGGAGAACGTTTAATTTCTGAAGAGTCTTTGATCTGACGTACTGCTGTAGTATTCGGGACAGGAAGGTACACCCTTTGTTGAAACCGCATCTTCTGGTGTTGAGAATAATCCAATTCTGGGATGTATCCTAAATTCATATTTATTTTCTGCCATTGGTTCTTATGATGTTCAGGGTATACGGTTCAGAAAATCGCTCTAATGGGGAGATAATAATTAAGGTTTTGTAATTGGATCACGAAGGTTTTAGAAGTCATTTCTAAGAAATCCGTAAGGATCAGTTCTTCGTACATTCCTTGAACAAAGGTGCACTGCCTACAGAAGACTAGTGAGCACAGATCATATTGAGGAGGTAAGGGGCTGACTCGTGATGAAGCTGGAGAGGCAACAAAAGGACCTTGCAAACAAGACTTTAGATTTAACTTCACATACAATAGGAGGGTGATGGAAGGGTGGGTGGTAAGGAGAGACATGCTCTTCTTTACAAACTAAAGATCACTCTGGGTTCTGAGTACAGAATGGACTTTGAGCAAGAGAGGGAGGAAGGAAGGGTTAAGATGTCAGAGAAGGTGGAGATTTGGACTAGTGAAGGTGCAGTTAAGTGGACCTATTCCAGATATAAATCTGAGTCAGAAGTGAAAAGATTCTCTGATGGTCACGGGGGAAAGGGAATAATCAAAAATGGCTTCTAGGATTTTGGCTTGAATTTGGTGATTGGTGGTGCTATTTATTGACATGGTGAAGGCTGGGTTCAGGGCAGCAGGGATGGTGGTGGTGAGGAGATAGGCTTGGACACAGAGAAATCAAGGGTAGAATTGGGGAAATGTTACTTTTAAAGTGCCTTTGAACAAAGAAGAGGAGTTTCCAAAGTTGGAAATTTGATTCAGAGCGAAATGTAATTGATTTGAGGGCAGGGAGTACTGGGTGGCACGTAAGAACACACCATAAATATTCCCTGAAATAGTGAGTCCAGAGCTGAGACAAGAGGCTGGGACCTGAATGTGAGTGACATCAGCATGTATTCTAAACACAGGAAAAAGGAAGCTCAAGATAAGAGAAAATTATCTATTTGTCTCTGTTCCTTCCCTTTAAAAAGCAGTTTCAAATTATAATCTCAGAGCTTTCTTAAATGCTCATATTCAATGCAATTTATTTATTTGGATTAGGAAATTTCCTAGAATTTTAAAAAGAAACAACTTAATTAGTGTTCCTCTGGTTGTACTAGGGATTGGTTATACATCATTCTGGTGTATAGTGAGAGTAGAGAGAACTGGCATTCTCGTTCTGGAAGACCTAATGTTCTCTACAAGCGTGAATCGTTAGGTTAGGAGTTTTCTCAGTTCTGGTATAAAAAAAAGATCAAGTGGAAATCTTTGTCAAAAATCTTTCTAAAGCAGGACTATCAGTTAGTTCTTTAAAAAGTTAAACAAATTGACAAAACTTTAGCTAGACTGATCAAGAGAAAAAAAGAGAAGACTCAAATTACTAAAATCAGAAATGAAAAAGTGTACATTACTACAGACCTTACAGTAATAAAAAGGAGTATAAGGGAATATAATAAACAATTGTATGTCTACAAATGAGATAACTTAGATTAAGTGGGAAAATTCTTAGAAAGGAACACTCTGCTAAAACTGACTCAAGAAGAAATTGAAAATCTGAGTAAACCTATGACAAGTAAATAAATGTAATTTTTAATGAAAACAACTATCCACAGAGAAACTCTAAGGCCCAGATGGCTTTACTGGTGAATTATACCACACATTTAAAGAAGAAATAACATCATTTCTTCACAAACTTTTCCAAAAAATGGAAGATCAGGGAATACTATTCAACTTATTCTGTGACACCATTATTTTTCTAATACCAAAATCAGAGACATCATATGCAAAAAAGTTACAGGACAATATGTCTTAGAATATATATTCAAAAATCCTCAACAAAATACAAGCAAACCAGATACAATGATATATAAAAAGGATATACCATGACCAAGAAAGTAAAGTTTGTTTAACATCTGAGGATCAATTAATACAATCCATCATATTAATGGAATAATGGGCAAAAACTACATGGACATCTTATTGATACAGAAAAACATTTGACAAAATCCAACATCGCTTTTTGATAAAAACACTGAAATAATTAGAATAGAAGGGAACATACTCAATATGTTAAAAGACATCTACAAAAAACTATAGCTTATATCATACTGAATGATGAAAGGCTGGAGGCTTTTCCTGTTAATCAAAAACAAGACAAGTCTGTCCACTCTCACCTCTTCTACTCAACATTGTACTGTGGGTTCTGGCTAAGGAAGTTCATCAAGAAAAACAAATATAGACATTCAGATTAGAAAGTAATAAGAATGAACTCTTTGGAAAAAGCATGATCCTTAGAAAATCCTAAGGAACCCACTAAAAACTCTATTATAACTACTGTATAGCAGGATAAATCAATATATAAAAACATCAACATACACTATCAATGAACAATTCAAAAATGAAATTAAAGAAAACAGTTCCATATCTAGTAACATCAAAAAATTAAATATTTAGGAAAAAATTAAAAAGTACAAAACTTATACTCTGATAACTACAAAACATTGTCGAAAGAAATTAAAGAAGACCTAAATAAATAGAAAGATATCCAATGTTCCTGTATTTGGAGACTTAACATTGCAAAGAAGGCAGTCTTTCCCAAATTGATCAACAAATTCTAAACGATTCTTATCAAAATCCCAGCAGACTATTTTTTTAATTGGATAAGCTCAAGATAAAGTTTATATGGAAATATAAGGGATCCCAACGTAGCCAAAATAATCCTTAAAAGTAACTAAGTTGGAGAAATTACAATTCCCAATTTTGAAACTTACTCCAAAGCTGCAATAATCAAGAAAGTGTAGTACTGGCTTAAGGATAGGCAGTAGATCAATAGAATATAATTGAGAGTCCAGAAAGAGAGCATCACATTTACACTCAATTGATTTTTGACAAGGATGCCTGAGACAGTTCATTGGGGGAAAGAATAATCTTTACAACAAATGGGGCTGGCACAACTGGATATGCAAATGGAAATAATGAAGTCGAAACACTTTCTCACATCACACACAACAATTAAGTAAAAATGGATCATAAACCTATATGTAGTAGCTAAAATTATAAAACTGTTAGAAGAAAATAGGGCATAAATCTTCACAACCCTGGGTAGTGAAAGAGAAATTCACTTTCTTCTCTACTTACCACTGTATTCATACCCGACACTTTCTGGAACACTCCTGACATCACATGTGTGGGTGTTTCCCATACCAACCAATTCTCCCTTACCAGCTGCATATCCTACACTTTAAATTCAATTCTGATGCTAAACTGTCTGGAATTAGTACAGACACCACAGGTTAAGGAGTCCACCCCACAAGTCTGCCCCCCACTTCATAGCCAAGTGCGAGCGGTGGGTCACCAGGTTAATCACAACTTCTGTCCAACTTAGCTACCAATTGGAGGTTCCCGTGACCCCCTCTGCAGGTTTGATCATTTCTAGAACCGCTCACAGAACTCAGGAAAACAGTTTACTTACTAGATTACCAGTTTATTACAATGGATATATTAAAGACTACAAAAGGAGAAGTCTGGAAGGATCCGAAGAACAGGAGCTGCTGAACCCTGTGCTTCAAAGATTTTATGGAGGCTTTCTTATATAGGCATGACTGATTAATTCATTAGCCATTGGGTATTAATTCACCTCCAGCCCCTCTCCCCTCCCTTGAGGTAGGCAGTGGGGACTGAAAGTTCTAATCCTCTGTAATCAATGTGTTGGTTCCCCCGGTGACCAGCCCTCCATCCAGTGGTTATCTAGGGGCTTTCCAGAAATCACCTCATTAACATAAACTCAGGTGTGATTGAAAGGGGCTTGCTATGAATAACAAAGGACACTCTTTTTACCTTTATCCTCTGGAGCTATTTCAGGAGCTGGGAACAAAAACTAAGGTATAACAAAAGATGTTCTCCAGGTCTTACCACTTGGGAAATTACAAGGGTTTTAGGAGCTGTGTGCCAGGAGGAGCCATGTACGAAGAAAAAATATATATATTTCTTATTCTATCACAATATCATATGTAGACAAAACCTTCCTATATATGACACCAAAAGCACAAGTGACAAAAGAAAAAAGTAAGTTGGGTTTTTATCAACCTTATAAAGTTTTGTGCTTCAAAGGATACCATCAAGAAAGTTCAAAGAAAACCCACAAAAAGGGAGAAAATATTTGCAAATCATAAGGTACTGATAATGAACATTTATCTAGAATATATTAAAAAACTCTTACTTCTCAATATCAATCAGACAAATAACCAATTATAAAAATGGTCAAACAACTTGAGTAGATATTTCTCCAAAGAAGATATACAGATGGCCAATAAGCTCATGAAAAGATCCTTGAGTTAGCTGTTAGGGAAGAACAAATCGAAACCACAATGAGATACCACTTCACACCCACTAAAATGACTATAATCATAAAGACAGGTCATAACAGGTGTTGGCGAGGATGTGGGGTAATTGGAACACCCATACAGTGCTGATGGTAAAGCGGTTTAACCTGTTTTGGAAAACAATCTGGCAGTTGCTCAAAAGGTTAAGCATAGAGTTACCGTATCACGTACCAATTTTACTACTAGGTATATATTTAAGAGAACCGAAAACATATATCCATACAAAAACTTGTACATTAATGTTAACAGCAACACTATTCATAATAGGCAAAAAGTGGGGCAACTTAAATGACCATCAAATGACGAATGGATAAAAAATTTGATTTAGGCATACGATTCAATATTATTTAACCATAAAAGGAAATTGAGTACTGATGCATGCTACAGCATGGATGACCTTGAAACAGCATGATAAGTGAAAGGAACCAGTCACAAAAAAAGCCCACGTCTTTATATTATTTTATTTATTATATATAGAATATATGTAATAGAGAACGAGAGAGAGAATGAGAGAGGGAGAGAGAGAGTGAGATTTTAAGGCATTGGCTCACATAATGTCCAAACTCTGCAGGGTAGGCTGGCGGGCTGGAGACCCAGGGAAGGGTTGCATTTTGAGTCCAAAGGCTGCCTCCTGGCAGAACTGCCTCTTCTGCAGGGGAGGTCAGTCCTTGTCTTAAGGTCTCCAACTGATTGGATGAGGCCCATCATATTATGGAGGGCAATCTGCTGTATGCAAAATCTACTGATTTAAGTGTTAATCTTTTGCAAAAATTCACTTTATGAAAACATCTAGAATATTGTTTGATGAAATATCTGGTTAATGTGGCCTAGCCAAGTTGAAACATAAAATTAACTATCTCATATGTTCTCTGAGAATTTTTATGTTATTATCCATATGACTATAATTAATGAAATTGCATTTAAAAATTTCTTATACCCCCATTTATTTTGGTGTTTTTACTGTACAGGCTTTATTCTTAAGTAAAATGTTTAATGACAGAAGTGATGGCAATCATAGTTTTCTTGTCCTTACTTTGAAAAAAAACCTTGCATTTAATATTTCACCACCATGTAGGACATTTACCGTAGATTCTTGATAGAGATGCTTTTATTGAGGGTAGAGGGTCATTTAAGGATGACTCTTTGTATTTCTAAGTGGCTAAAGTGTATTTTTATTTTTAATAAATAATTGGAATTTATTTTTATTGAATTATCTTCCTGTACCACTTGGGATTTTTATGTTTTTCTTCGATAACTATGTGAATATAGTGAAATACATAAAAAAGATTTCCCGTTATTTAATTATCTTTGCATTCCCCAAATAAAACCTCTTTTATTTATGACTGGTTTTACTTATACATGCATGCACATACATACATATTGCTGAATTTGATGCACTGATTCTCTACTTAGGATTCGTTAAGTTTTGTTTGCAAAGATGACCTATATGATTAATTTTTCTGTGTTGTCCTTCATGAGTTTGCATATCAAGCACATACTAATTAATTAGTTGTCTATTGCTGAGTATGTTACTCAGCAAAACCAAGTGTCTTAAAAGAACATAAACTTTTTTTTTAATCTCTCTAAATTTCTCTAAGTCAGAAATTGGGGAGGGACTTGGCTGGACAGTCTGGCTCGAGGCCTCTCACAAGGTTGCCATCAGGATGTTGGCTGGGGCTGCGGTCATCTGAAGGCTCAAGTGGGCCTGGAGGGCCGCTGTCACTGCCGGCTGTGACAGTGTTAGTCTGTGTTAGCAGGGAGTGTCAGCACCTCTCTGCACGAGCCCCTCTTCAGATGGCTCAAGTGTCCTCGTGACAGCTTTTGGCTTCCACCAGAAGAACTAATCCAAGGCCGAAAGCTCAGTGTGTTTTATGGCCTCCCTGAGAAGTCAGTGAACAGTGACCCTTCCATGCTGGTCGATTGGCCACAGACCAGCCATGACTCATGTGGGAGGGGCCTGAGCACCGGGAGATGAGGGACCGCAGGCCATCATGGAGACTAGGTTGGTGCCGTGGTGACCCACATGCAATGCATGTGCCCCTTTCTCATCATCTGGAAGAGCTGGCATTAATGGGAGTTGTTGATGTTTGAAGAGTCCCTAAAACTCACCAGGCAAATAATCTGGTGCTTTACTGTGAAAAGGATATGTCTTTTTATTCAATGTTTTACTGCTGATAAGGCTAATCAGGTTTTAAATTTTTCCTTGAGTCAATATTGATCATTTAATATTTACATAAAATTTGCTTATTATATATGTTTTGCATCATAGGCATCAAACATGGTATTTTCTTATGATTTGAAAAATCAATACTGAATTTCTACTATAGACAATCTTTAGTTACTAATTTGCTTACCTTCACTTTATCTTTAGTATTGATCAGTCTTGTAAAAAGCATATCCTTTTTATTCTCTTCAAATAAATGGTTTATTTGAAGAGAATAAAAAGGATATGCCTTTTACATCAAAGCGTATGCCTTTGATCCTCTAGTTTATTACTTTTTATTATATAAATAATTATATAATATTTCTAGAAATATGTATTATATAGTATAATACATATAATATGTTAATAATATATTAACATTATATTATATTAATAATATATTAATATGATAATATATTATTACAATAGTATATTAACATGATAATATTATATTATCATATTATATGTATAATATATGTATAATATTCATATTATGTTATAATATGATGTGTATAATATACATATAATAATATAATAATATATTAAATATAAATTAATATAAATATAATATATATTATTAGATTAAGTGACATTACATTATATATAAATAAATTCATAATATATTTATTATGTATTTATAATATGAATGACATATAAATAAATCATGTTCTTACCTTAATTTCCTTCCTTCTGCTTTCTTCAAGTTTACTATGCTATTTTTCTCCTAATTTCTTGAATTGAATATTTATCATTAATTTTCTTTCTTCTTTTCTAATGCATACATTTAAGGCTATACCTTTCAATTTTATACAGTGCTCATGTAGTTTTATATGTATAATTTCTATTGTCATTTGGGCCTATGCATTTTATACCTTTTATTATAATTATTTTGACCCATAGATTATTCAAAGTTCTGTAGTATTCAAACATAAGCTTGAATTGGTTGAATTTGGTTGATTTTCCTCACCAGTTTTTACTTATTGATTAGAAATTTTATTTCATTTTGTTTACACTATATGGTCTGTATGATAGTGATTCTGTAGTGGTTTTTGAGATTAAGCTTATGTCCTAGGACATGGTCAGTCTTTTTAAATGTGTCAGATGTGTATGAGTAAAGTAAGCAATTTCTAAACTTGAGGTGTGGGGTTTAAGATATGTTTGTTTGGTCAAATCTTCATTATATTTTGTCTGCCTGATGCAAGGGTTTCTGGGAGAGATGAACTAAAAACTCACGCTGCAGTTTTGAACTTTTTCAATTTCATCCTGCAGTTCTGCTAGGATGTACCTCATAAGGGTGCCTTGAGTTAATGAGTTAGTTACCAGACTAAATGTTATGTCTGACACACAGTCAACACTCAGAAATGTTAGCTGTTTTAGCTGGTTTAGTTATTTTACTTAGATTAACATTTCTGTACCAGATTACCTTTTAAAACTTATCTGTTTCCATGCTTTAAAAAAAAAACTTTAATATCTCTTTTTCATATACATCTCTTGTAAAAGCTTATTACTGGATGTGTGTGTGGGTGTTTATGTGCATGTAAAATCTTTTTCTACTGAACATATTTAAGATCTTCTACCCAAAATTTAAATAATGTATATTCTCTTCAAGCATATCTAACACATTTTTAAATGCTAACCACCTTCTAGACCACAAGGTGTTCATATATATATGTATTATTAATTATATTAAATAATAATTACTGTGAATATTTGACTGAAATTCTGAAGTTAATTGATGTCCTCCTTCTTTTCCTAAACAATAGTAGGACCACAGAATATTTCAATTCTTATCATCCTTTTCTTTTTCTTTCGTAATCAATCCTTATTTATAGATACCAGCGTGGTTACAGATTTTTTTCTTTGATTACTGCTTCCTACATTCTATCTTGTATGTATTCTATCTACATTCTGGGTTCAATTTCCATTTTTTTAAAGTACAACATTTAGTAATGGCCTAAAAATAACAAATGTATCTGGTTTTTTTTAAGCAGCTTTTTTTGTGACGTAATTCACATACATAATTCATCTATTTAAAATTTAAAAACAATTCAGTGTTTTTTTAGCCTACCCACAGTTATGTGCAACCTTTACCACAGTCAATTATAGAACAGTACCTATTAAAAAAGACCCCTATCCCTCTTTTCTCAGTCCCTCCACCATCACCCCCGCAACCCTGAACAACCGTTAATCTGTACTCTGTCTCAATAGATTTCCCTGCTCTGAATTTTGAATATGGATAGAATTGTGTAATATTATTCTATATGATATATTCTGTGTCATACAATATATAGTCTTTTGTGACTAGCTTCTTGGAGCGTATATTCAGTACTTTATTTCATTTTATAACTAAATAATAGTCCATTGTATGGATTTAAAATTTTGTTTCTCCATTCATCAGTTGATGGACATTAGGGTTGTTTCTACCTTTTCACTATTATGAATAATGCTGCCAAGAACATTCATGCACACATTTTTTTAAATTAATTAATTAATTTATATTTATTTTTGGCTGTGTTGGGTCTTCGTTTCTGTGCGAGGGCTTTCTCCAGTTGTGGCGAGCGGGGGCTGCTCTTCATCGCAGTGCGCGGGCCTCTCACTGTCGCGGCCTCTCCCGTTGCGGAGCACAGGCTCCAGACGCACAGGCTCAGTAGTTGTGGCTCATGGGCTTAGTCGCTCCGCGGCATGTGGGATCTTCCCAGACCAGAGCTCGAACCCGTGTCCCCTGCATAAGCAGGCAGATTCCCAACCACTGCGCCACCAGGGAAGCCCCATGCACACATTTTTGTGTGGACATATATTTTCATCTTTCTTGGATTTATACCTAAGAGTGGAATTTTGGGGTCACATGGTAACTTTATGTTTAACTCTTTAAGGGATTGCCAGAATGCTTTCCAAAGCAGTGGAATCAGTTAATGTTTCCACTAGCAGTGTATACGTGCTTCAGTTCTTTCACATGCTCTCCAACAATTGTTATTATCTTCTGATAACAGCCACCTTTACAGTCGTAAAGTGGTATATCATTGTGGTTTTGACTTTCATTTCCCCGATGATTAATGATATTTAGCATCCTTTCTAATGCTATTGGCCCGTGATATATCTTCTTTGGAGAAATGTCTATTAAAACCCTGTGCCTATTTTTTTAATTGGGTTGTCTTTTGATTATTGAGTTGTAAGTGTTCTTTGTATATTTCAGATGCAAGGTTATTATCATATATATGATTTGCAGATATTTTCTCTCATTCTGTAGGGTTTCTTTTTTCACTTTCTTGATGGTGTCCTTTGAAGTACAAAAATTTTACATTTGATAAAGTTCAATTTAGCTATTTTTTCTTTTGTTCTTTGTACTTTTGGTATCATGCCTAAAAAATCATTTGCCAAATTCAAGGTCATGAAAATATACCCTTATGTTTTCTTCTAAGAGTTTTATAGTTTTATCTCTTACATTTAGGTTTATGATCCATTTTGAGTTAATTTTTGTATATGATATGAGGTAGGAGTTCAACTTCATTATTTTTCATGTAGCTATTCAGTTTTCCCAGCACAGTTTGTTGAAAAGACTGTGATTTTCCCATGTAATGGTCTTGGCACCCGTGTGATCAGTTGACTGTAAGTGTAGGGGGTTATTTCTGTACTCCAAATTCTATTTTATTTATCTCTATATCTCTCCTTGTGCCAGTACTATACTCTCTTGGTTATTGCTGCTTTGTAGTTAGTTTTGAAATCGAGGAGTGTGAGCCCTCCTACTTTGTTCTTCTTCTTTTTTTTTTTTTTTTTTTTAATATTGCCTGTGTCTCTTGAAATTCCATTTGTGAATTTTAGAATAACCTTTAAATTTCACCAGTTTATTCTTTGGCTGGATAATGGGAACTTTATTCAGGCTTCTCTCACATATATAGCTCACTGACTGTAAAAATCCTAGGTTGACAATTTTGCTTTGTTTTTAAATTATCTTACTATTTTGGCAATATTATTTGATGGTTTTCTGCCCTCTGTTTTTGCTGATAAGAAATCTGCTGTTATCAGTCTAACTTTTGTTCTTTTTAAGATATTTTATATTTTTTTCTCTTGCTACTTTTAAGGTAAACACCGTGTCTTTGGTGTAATGTAGTTTCATTATGATATATCCATGTTTAGATTTTTTTTTCTACTTGGATTGAGTATCCTTTATGGGTCTAAGGCCTCATGCTTAAATTCTGAAAATTCCTATTGGTAATATGTTTGATATTTTAATTTCATTCTCTAATGCCTTTAATATCCAGTATGATTTACTTATATTTACTGTATCTTTATCTCTTCATGATGTAGTCTAGATGAATTTCTCAAATGCATTTTCCATTTCCTTACAGTTCTCTTCAACTGTATCTAATCTTCTGCTTAAGCACTGAGTTTTAATTTTAATGACTCTCCCTTTTTATTTCTGAAATTCCGTTGTTGCTGATGGGGATTAAAGGAACGCTGTCAGTAGCAAGACAGCCTGCTTTCAAATTCTGACTTCTTTGCTTAAAAGCTGTATGATCTTGAGCAATATCTAATCTCTCTGTGTCCTCGTTTCCTCATTTGAAAAAAAGCGGAATAGTATCTATATCAGAGAATTGCTATAAATATGAAAATGATTAGATGAAATGCTTACCACAGTGCCTAGCATTTAATAAATGCTAAACGATTTTTTTAACAAAGCTGTCTATGTTCTTTTTAAAATAACCTGCCATTCTTCCCATTTCTTCTTTTGTTGTCTTAATTGTGTTAAACCTAACAACTGTGTTGTCTTTCATCTCTGGTTATGGTATGCCAGTACTCCCTTTTGTTTCTTCCATTGATTCATGGCAGGGTGGGTTGTTTCCTACATGGTTGTAATTTTCCCTGGTATGCTCATTTTGATGCTTCAATGAGTATTTCTTATTTTCTTGTTTCTCTGTTTCCCATGGGAGTCTCACTCATGCACCCTGGGTTGTGTCTATTCCTAAAAGACATATTTTACATTTGTTTTATGGGATCCTCAGGTGTTTCAAAGTTCCTGGACCAGAGTTCATGTGAGATTTTAGCACCATGTGATTTCAGACACTACATCTACATGTGACATGTTTTTAAGGATATGATTTCTCAGTTACTTTTACACAGAGTCCAGGGCAGACAGATTCTATTCTACTCTGGGTTCAGAGGTAGAGTTTTTTAATTCTTTTTTTTCCCTATGACATTGATGGATGTTTGAGAGTAGTATCTTCTTACAAGTCTCTGAGTTCCAGCTTCCAGTTTTATATGAACCCTTGGCCACAGCTGTTTCTGTGTAGATCCTTAAAGCTTATTGTCCAGCCCCAGTGTCAATATCTAGGCTTAATAACCTCCCACAGTATCAGCTCACTGGAGTGCTCTGGTGTTGAGTTCCCTCTTGGTTTGTTTTGCTGGGACTAGGGGATTATTTTCTCCTTTGGAATCAGGAATATATTTAATTATTTTTGTCGTACTGTGTTATATTGTATCTGACATTTCTATGGGTTTGCAGAAAGAGGACCCAAGTCTGTATGACCTGAGTTTGCCATGTTGCCGTCCTTTCATGTTTACGTTTCAGTTTACTGAAGTTCAGCAAACACTGGGGTGTCTGCTCAACTAGCCCTACAGCTTTTGCAACTCGTGAAATTGTTCTCCGAGGTTCAGAAGAATGGGGAAACGAAAACAAAATTCACCTGCCAGGCCCAGTGCTAGATGCTCTCCTTATCTTTTTAATAAATAATATTATGAATATTCCCACCAAGTCGGGAAACAAAGGCCCATAAAGATGAAGCCTGACTTAGACTCTGTGCTCTTCCCATTTTGTCGTTCTGTATCACCTTAGTGCAAAATGAACTCACGGTCCAAATAAGATATCTAACAATCCAACTAAACTTAAAAAGTAAAGTCTGTGATGATGTTGAAATACACATTCTTTTCCAAGCTCAGAGCCCATTCTCATTGTCCTTAAATGGTGCAGCTGGCTTTGCGTTACCTGTTGTTGTCCAGCAAGGTACAACTTTATATATACTTGTAAAAAAGGATTTACTCAATCTTTCATCTGTTCATTCATCCAGTAATTACTGAGCGTGTCTTGGCTGCTAGCAGGGGGCTAGGATTAGAGATGGCGTTGCCCTTGCCTAGGCAAGAGGGACCCCAGCCCTGAGCCCCCAACTCTGTTCCCTCTAGTTGTATCATTTCCCTTGAAGGGATGAATATATGGATCCAAGGTCACCTGGATCTTGAGGTCTCCCTTTATAAAGTACCCCAAGCACTGAGATCACAGGTTCCCCACCAAAACTATTTCCTGCCCGTCCCCCAAGGCTGTCCTTCCTAGACAGACACATCAGCCGTGTGTGCACCTCCAGGCTCAAGCAGTGATTGGTTGCAGAGCAAACCAATCTGTGGGCAGAGCTTCTAGGTGTGGCCTCAGGTGTCCCCATACGTGCACACAGGTCCTTCTCAGATCCAGGCGAGGCAGATTAGGATCCAGTGGAGGGGGATTAGGAGAGCGCCAGGAACCAGGACAGCTCTCCTGGTGGGTCCACATTCTGGCTACGAGCCATGAGGAATTGCGAGAGTCTAAATCTGGACCTGGCCTTGGATGCCATTGTGAAGGAGTATTTTTCAAGGTCTGAATATAGACTATACATTTAATTAACAATTTGATCCCTTGATTTATAACCTTAAAATATTTAGACCTGGCATGTGGACCTCCATGTGAATTCTTGCCCTGGGCTCTGCAGCTGTTAGGAGTACACAGAATTCAGTTCTAGTATCAGAAACAGACTCTTAATGAAAGCGTTAGAATAAAACGTGGTAAGTGCCATGTGGAAGCACACTCAGCAGGTCACGGGGGCACAGAGGTGGAACGCTAATTCGGCAGCAGCTTCCACATCGGGACGTTTTCCTGGAGGTGGGGTGGGGCGGGGATGAGGACCGCAGATGCAGTGGTGCAGACAACAGCCTGTCATTGGAAGCGGCGCAGGGGAAGTGAGGGGATTTCAAGGGGAGTTGCATGGCTAAGGCTAAGTACATAAGTAAGAAGTTCGGAATGAGTTAGAAGAGGAGTCTGGAGTGGGAGGTGGTTCCCCCGAGGGGCTTTGGCGGCCTTGGTCCAGTAGCTGAGCATTCCCTGTGGGCGGAGGAAGCCACTGCAGCCCCTGTGTCACCTGATGCTGTCGGGCAGCAGGAAGCAGACTCTGATGGGCAAGACCTGAGGCCGGGAGATTTGTCTCGAAAGTCGTCAGCGAGCAAGGGCGGGAGGGGATGGAGGCCTGACCTGGGGATGGAGAGGTGGGAACAGAGCTGAGAAACACAATGAGGTGACCCTGCATCACGAGCGTGCGCGTCCCTCATCGGGCTGACAGCTGTCCGTGCCCTCAGAGGTGCTCACCTTTCAGGCCGCATGGAAGTTAGAAAAAGAGAATTGACATCAGCCCCACAGAGCAGTCTACACCCTCAACTCATCAGAGCTGCTCTGAGCGTGTTGGCGGGTGCTAATCCTGCTTCTTCCGCGAACGAGACTGAACCGCTCACAGGTGCCTGAGCCTCGTGCCCTTTGGGTTTCAGGACACAGGGGCAGAATCAGAGGCCTCAAGAGGCTCGTGCCCTTTGGGCTTCAGGACACAGGGACAGAATCAGAGGCCTCAAGAGGCTCGTGCCCTTTGGGCTTCAGGACACAGGGACAGAATCAGAGGCCTCAAGAGGCTCGTGCCCTTTGGGTTTCAGGACACAGGGGCAGAATCAGAGGCCTCAAGAGGCTCCTGCCCTGGGGCATCTGTTAATGTTGGGTGAGGAAGCCATATCAGTATTTTCTTGGGCAAGAAAACATGCAAATACCGGACTATGAATTGGGAGTAAAGGGCTGGTTATCCCTCTGGATGGATCCTGACCTGGGGGAAGGCACAGGGGCCGCCTCTATTCCCTCTGACTTGGGGCCACTGCAGTCTCTGTGCCTGTGGGGCTGCTTCACCTATTGAGGGTCTCAGGTGAGAGGGGCTGGGTCAGGGCGCGCAGGGCGACAGGAGGCTGACCCCTCGGTCCCCCTCGTGCCAACACTCAGGGCGTCTCGTGGCCCCTGTGCTTGGGGTACGGGAGTGATGGAGCCGGGGACGCCCCCAGACTCTGATCGATAACCCCCCCAGTCCCCGGCAGCTCAGCCCTGAGTCCCCCCACCCCCGCCCTTATCTCCTGATCTAAATTCACAGTGCCTGCGTCATGTAAATGGCACCATATCCAGCTGGAAATGTGAGTCCTGTCAGGAGCCCTGGGCTCCGTCATGCTTATCAGAAATACATTATCACGTGGGGATTAGACAGAGGCTGGTGCTGCTGTGCTGTCCATACCCGGCGAGAGATGAACAATGGAAATTCCATGGGCCAGAGACAAGCACAACTGGCCAGGCAGCTGGAGCCACCCTTGTGCTCAGCTCAGTGGGACACGTCCATTGCGCTCCTGCAGTGGGACACGTCCATTGCGCTCCTGCGGCGGGACACGTCCATTGCGCTCCTGCAGCGGGACACGTCCATTGCGCTCCTGCAGTGGGACACGTCCATTGCGCTCCTGGAAGGCACCCTGCTTCAGTCACCGGGGCCATGGTTTGGGGGCCAGGGGCAGAGGTAATCCCCTCCTCTCCTCCCTCTCCTCCCTTCCATCCTGGCCTGCTTTTCTCTCCAACTTCCCATGCCCAGCAAAGGTGGCATTTAATAGAACCTATGGAACCATAACAGCATAAGGCAAAGCTTGGACAAATGCCCAAACCCTTTCTCATGGAAATGGGTGGCTGGAGGGTGGCGGGTCCCTCCTCTGGGGAGAGCCAGGGTGGGAACCACTAAAGAAAGGCCTTAATTATACCAAGCTTTAAATTCATCACTTTTTCTCGGACTTGAGCTGGCTTTGAAAGAGGTGGTTAAAGTTCTCAGCATGATGAAGTGTTCGCAATAAATAGATCAAAGTTTATTTTAATCCCCCCCCCCCCTTTTTTAGGGTAGTGAAGACCAGAGTAGTGGAGTAAGTAGTTTTGGCAAAGAAAACAGCAATAATTGCAATAATAGCAATCATTGTCTCTTGCTCCACAGAAACAATACCCTTCATTCTTATACTGTGATTTTAAAGAAAATGCAAAGAGAAAGCCAAAGAAGATAAAGAGGCTTCCCACCATCCAGCTTTTATAACCTAGACTAGGGCTACCGGAGAGGCGGTGTTCTCTCATGGAGAGACTCGGGATCAAGGTCTGGCTTTTGTTCATGACTCATTTGCTCATTCATTCCTTTATTTAGCAAGAATGGGTGCTATTATGTGATAATGATTGCACTGCGCACAGGAAGGGGGCATGAGTACACCCATCGCCTCGTCGCCTGCCGGGGAGCTCAGACCCCAACAGGTGAGAGGGCATCTCAGGGAAACATGCAACACAGGCAGTATGTAGAGCAGCAGGTACACTCAGGCACAGGTGAGCTGCCCAAAGAAAGGGTAGCACAGCTGCAGTTGTGTGATCCCCACAAGTTAATCTAGCCCAGCCCTGCTTCTCTTGTCTGCAAAATGTCGTTGTCACCAGCTCAGGGTCCATGAGAATCCCAATCCCTCCCCATAGGCTGGAGCTTTCCAACACCTCTCCGCCAATCCCAGGAAATGCTGGGTTTTGAAAACCACAAAATACCAAGTAAACATAAGGAGATGTGAATAACTATTACTATTGCACTGCCTCTACTATGTAGGTACTAATTACTGTTTTAGGGTTACGGCTATGGGGTTTTCAGGATGTCCTCACAGCAGCTGCAGGAGCTCAATCTCTTTTCTCCCTGGCCCTGGTTTGGTGTCATTTCTATGGTGGGTGACTCTGTTCTCCTCCAGTAGAACCACAATATTCAAAGGTAGCTGTCCACTCAGCCATCCAAGTTGGTCCTTGACTGAATGGCGTGTAGGGGGCTGTGTGTGGGTGAGCCTTGGATTGAAGAAGTGGAGACAGAGCTTTCCTAGCCTCTGCTGCCCACAGCAGGCCTTTCCCACTGAGGTTTTCCTGCAGATCAATGCCACATGGGGCTTCCCGCGTGGCAGAGACCAGCTCTCACATGTGCCACCGCGTTGCTCCATCAAGGCCAGGATGCCAGAATTTCTTAAGGAACCAGTGAGGCCCCAGCAAACGTGAACACACCCCTGGTTGTTCCATGGCATTTAGGTTGACTGCTTTCCTGTTCTTCACATTTAGGAAGGCCTTTGAACCCTGTGGCCTTGATTGCTTGCAAGCCCACTGAGGTGTTTTACGAGGTATCAGGGGTAACCCCCAGGGATACGGCTGCTGTGGTCCAACGCAGCTACTGAAGAAGGCAGTGCTCAGACGGGTCCTTTGTGGACGACATGCCTGCGGCCGCGCCAACCCTCAACCAGACCAGGAGGGCTGACGCCACTGCTGGCTGAGTGCACGCTGGCTGCAGCTGCAGCCGCGCTTCGAGCAGCACGGAAGAGGCGTTTCAGGTTCCTTGCGTGTGTGTCGTTTCAGACTCCCTCCTTCCCTGCTGTTTTCATTCTTTCCTTCCCTCCCCATGGGAAATATTGTTCTTTCTGTTCGGTTATCAAAGTACAGTCTCTAGGGTTGGGCCTCGACGCCTCTGTGGGACCATCTGTTTCTCCTGGTCCAGAAATAGGTTGTGTTTCTCCCTTTCCCTAGGCCCCCAGCTGAGGTCAGTATCAGATTCTGTCCTCATCATCTTTCATCTAAACCAACTAGACGGATTCTGCGGTCAGGTCAGCCTCTTCTCATTTCCAACTTTTTCTGGGCACCCATTGCCTTTCGTATCTCCTTACTTCCCAATATATTGGCAGCCTGTTTTTCTGTTTTCATATTTGTTGTTTTTGCTAGGACATTGGTTCTCATATTGCGCTGGGTTTGTTAGACGCTGCCTAGACCGTGGTGGATGAGGCGGTCTTGGCCATGTCCCCCCTGAAGCCAGACATGCAATAAACCATTGCACACATAACTGCTCAGCCAGTGTATTGAGTGCTATTAAAGAAGGGACAGGATGTGGTAAACAGAACCAGAGGAAAGCCTAATCTAGATTCATAGGGTCAGAGAAAGCTTCTCCGAAGCAATGAGATCCAGCTAAGGGAACGGCATGTTCAAGACCCTGGAGAACACCTGATGTGCACAGACGTGCACACAGATGAATAAAGCCGGCGTGGCTGGCTCAGCGCGTGGAGGACAGGATGTGTGAAGGTGAGGCTACTGAAGAGTGCCAAGGCCAGGCTGGATAAAGCCCCAGAGTTAAGTCCACAGGCCTTAGTTAAGCCCCTGGTTAAGTCCACAGGCTTGATCCCAAAGGTAATGGGAAGCCATCCAGAGTTCAATCCAGGGAGTGACCTGAGAGAAAGTATCATACAATCTGGATTCAGTCAACTATCTGGGTTTGAATCACAGCTCTGCCACTTCCAAGCTGTGTGACCTTGGACAAGTTACTCAACCTCTCTGTGCTTTCATTCCTTCATCTCTGAAAAGCATGATGATGATACTTCAGAGGCTGTAGCTCTGTAGGTTAATAGATATGATATTCTTTGTGTGTGTCCTGGAGAAATTGTTGGATGACAGTGATGATGGTGATGACGATGGTATTTCAAGGAGATCTCAGTCTCTGCTGTGCGGAGGAGGTGAGATCGTAAGGGCAGGTTTGTGGGGAAGAGGGGAAGTCAGGAGACCAATTAGGGGAAGCCTGCAGACAGACGGGGTGGTCCTACATCAGAGTGGCAGTAACAGGGATGGAGAGAGACGTGCACAGATTAGAAATACATTTGGGAGGCAGACTCAGTGGACTTGGTGGATTGGATGTGACGGTGACAGTGAGGGAGCTGTTGAGGGTGATTCCCAAGTTCCTGGTGCGATTACCTGGGTGGACGGAAGCCCTGTTTCCTGGAAGAAAAGTAGATTTCAGAGAAAAGAGCAAGAGGTCAGTCTGGGACATATTCAGTTAGAGATGCCTTTGAAATCTTTAAGTGGAAGTGTGAAGGAGCTTGTTAGATAGACAGGTCAGGCGCACAAAGAGAGTCCTGGGCTGGAGAAGCACATTTGGGTTTTTAGCAAGGACACTGGATTGGCTAAGTTCACCTATGATAAGAGTATAATCAGAGGAGCAGAGCTATAAACCAGGACGAAGTTCTAAAGAACTTTCGCATTTGGAGGCTGAGTGCAAGAGTCTGCAAGGGTAGGGATGTGTTTGGTCAGCTGTAAAGAGGCACAGAACACAGCATCACCAGGGACCGTAGGAAGCTTGGCCAGTGCTTGCAGTGTTCAGACGACTCTTAGCACAGCTGACTCATCCTCATAATGACCCTGTGGTGAGCCCAGTCTCTCCCCATTTTACTGAATTTGGCTGTGTGATTCGCCCTCAGTAAAGACGTTAAATTGTTTGTAAAAAGTATTCATGAAGTGTTTTTTGTTTGCATCCAAAAGGATTCTCATCCTTTGTTTACTATTCATAAAATAAACAAATTCTGTGGTTATGTTCATTTATTAACTAGGTGTATGTTTTTGTTTCGGATAAAGACACGTTACCTCAGAGAAGTTGCTCACAATCATACAGCCAGTGAAACAGTGAGCATTTTCATGGCTGGCACTCGTGTTGAATTTGAAGCAATCTGTAGATAGCATAATGTAAGCTAGAGTAAATATCTCCGGTTACCGGGGAATGCTGGAGGTTTATTTTCACCTAGATCCCTGGTTCTCAAAGTCCGGTCCTCAGACCAGCAGCGTCAGTATAACCTGGGCACCTCTCAGAATTGCAAATCCCCAGGCCATGCCCCAGACCTAATGAATCAGAAACTCTGGAGTGAGGCCCAGCGACCTGTGTTTAGCAAGCCTTCCAGGTGGTCCTGATGCTGGCTGACGTGGGAGGCTAGACTAGTCTGGACCAGAGGAACTTCCACTCTGCAGACTCCATCCACCCTCTCCCTCCGTAGACTCACCACACCCCATGGGACAAGCCCAGACACGCTCTGAGGAGCTTGGGATTCAAAGGCTTTAAAGCTTGTCTGTGTAATTCTACGTGGTGGGGAGCCACTTTTGAAGAATGATAGACAAACTGTTCATATGGAAGAAGTGCAGTATGTTCGGTCTAGCAGACACTCTTGAATACCTACTGTATGCACGTCTAGTGACTAAATACAGAAACACCTATGTGTTACAACTTAAGTCCACAAGTGATAGCACTGAAATCTGCCTCATAATAATGTGATAATGTCTGCTCCTTAATACAGCTTTCTGATAGTGATCTGAAAGTCTTTCTGAAATACTAATATTCCTGAGAGGCACAAAGGTAAACGCTATTATCTTTACCTTCCAGGTGGGTAAGAAAAGGTAAAGGAATCACACTGGGAAATGCCAGGTGTCAGAGTCAAAGCTATTCATTTTCTTCGGAAGTGACAATGAAATCACTTATTGTATTTGAGTTATCCAAACGATATCTCCGGCTTTAATATCATTTCCCCATTTCTTTTCATTTTAGTTATTACCTTAGATTTGTACTATTTTGTGCAGTTTAAAATTAATTATTACACTCTAATGCCTAATTTTGGTTAGCACTTTAATTATGAGGTTATTTTAGTTTTTAGATGAGTTACAGCTGAAGTGAATGAACAGTATTTACTTTCATTAATGACAATTTTCATTACTCTTCCCTTCCATGGTCACCACATAGTGAAAGCTTTCAAAGCTAGAGGAAAAATCCAGTAAAGGAAAGATTCTGCAGGTCCTGCCGGTCTGAGGAGAGCAGACGGAGATGGAATGGGACAAATCGTGATGCTATGGGGGATGGGAGGTTTAATTGTGTTTAATATCGTTTCCAGTGTTTACATCCTCTTCCATCATCCATGTGAGCAGCGATCGCCACCCTAAACCCAGAACTCTATCAGACATGGACACTTGAGCTGGGAACCCTGTGTTTCCACAACTCCGAACTCCCCGGCTGAAATAGTTATTACAATTTCTATCAACCCACTCTATGCTTTCTTTATATGTTCAGGAACATCTGGCTATTTGAAACATTTAGATCTGAACACCGCCCCCCCCCCCCCCCATCCCTAGGTGCACGTCAGAATCATCTATGGGACTTTTCCTCAGGTTGTACCCACCTGACACACTCCACGGGAGAAGCTAAACCCTGAAGGTCAAGGCACAGGCAGGCGTGATTTGTGCTTACAGAGCAGCGGTGTGGTTCTGCGGCCAGATTTGGTCGTACTAGAATACTGACATGACCTTTCTTTTTACCCTTTAAAAAACATCCTGTATTCTGTAGCTGTTTGGTTGCTTATTATATATTTAATGGGGAATATTATATTGCGTCTGGTTTTTGTTGTTATTGTTTCATAGGAAAAAGAGGTATTTGCTCCTAATTTATGAAACGTTTCTGCAAAGTTTCTCTTTCTCTGGGCTTCTCGTATTTGAAGCCAGGACAAGCCTCCTGGATTTGCTGCTAGAAGCCTGGGTCTGCCCTGGTGAGACTGAGCACCACACGGGCCCCTCCTGTGTTAAATGGAGCCAATAGGAGCTCCTGTCCTGGGCTGCTCTGGGCAAGTAAATGAAGGAACATGTGTGAAGTGCTCTGATTGGTCCTTGGCACGCGTGGGTCAAGAAGGCTTTTGTGTTGCTGTGTGGTCGTCACCATTATGACATCAGCATCAGCATAGTTATTGATGAAAATAAAATAACAAATAGTTTCTTTGGGCACGCTAGAAGAAGAAATGCTTTTCTAAGCAAAGAAATTATGTGTACATGATGTTAAGGATACGGTGTAACACACTTAAAAGAAAACAAACTTTTTAAAAGAAATTATCATTGTGGAAATAAAGAGAGCCAAGTGAGAGCAAACAAAGGCTGTTTATTCAGAGCCTGGTGTAGCGGGGGTGTCCCCTTCTATCACTTGAATTTGACGGCGACTGAAAGCAAGCAGAGGCGTGGGAAAGCCTTACGGTGGAAAAGAGGGAAGGCTTCAAACGTGCGCCGATTGTAGGCTGCTGGTGGGGCGAGGCTGCAGGTGGGCGAGCCAGAAGTGGGGCATTTATGCCATTGGTTAGGGGTACATGTTTGGTTTTCTCTGGTTGGTCCAAAGTTGGAAGCAGGAGTGAGAATTCGGGGAACTGTCAGTTATGAATCTAGTTCTGGCCACATGGGGCCGATTGCGGCAGGGGTTCCTGGCTTGTTGGCGGGGAGAGTAGTTTGACTTCTTAAGAGTCTGACTACAGCACTCTGATCCCGGGGCTGTTACTGGACAAGACAGGCTGGTTCCCCAGGCAGGTGGCTGCAGGTTGTGGGTTCTACTTTCATACACAGTCTGGATATTGTCTCCCACCATATTCAGTTAGTATGCAAATGATTTTTGCTTCACAGGCTTAACTGACCCTTAAATCAGAGTGGCTAAAACGTCTAGTTAGAAGTTCTGTAAGATAAAAAAAAAAGTAATAAAGTTGTATTGAATTTTTAAAGAAATATTCCCATAGCAGTTGCTAAATGAATAAGTATTTCAGGTTGATTTCAGAGCTTATTTTAATGCATGGTGGTCTATCCCCCACTGGGTTTAAAGTTTTACTTAGGTTCACTTGGATTTTTAATAAATTTAGCTAACAGATCTATGTTCTTAAAGTGGGGGAATGGTGGTAAAAATAGATCATATGAAAGGATATATTTTTAGGAAATAATTTCTAATGCTTTTGGGGAATCTTGTATCTTTATTTGTTTTTCACCTAGATTTTCTGTTCAGGTTTTATGTACAGGATAATTTTATGGTTGAATTGTATTCCTGGAGAACTTGGGTAGAAAGAGAATTTCAAAATGTATTAATTGATAAGGGCTTCCCTGATGGCGCCATGTTAAGAATCTGCCTGCCAATGCAGGGGACACGGGTTCGAGCCCCGGTCCCGGAAGATCCCACATGACGCGGAGCAACTAAGCCTGTGCGCCACGACTACTAAGCCTGTGCTCTAGAGTCTGCGAGCCACAGCTACTGAGCCCGTGTGCTGCAACTACTGAAGCCCATGCACCCTAGAGCCCGTGCCCCTCAACAAGAGAAGCCACTGCAATAAGGCCACGCACCGCAACGAAGAGTAGCCCCCATTCGCCACAACTAGAGAAAGCCCACGCGCAGCAATGAAGACCCAACACAGCCAAAAATAAGTAAATAAATTTATTTTAAAAAATGTATTAATTGATAGAGATTAACTTGTTTAGGAGTAAAATTTGGCAAGATGCAAGCCACCTAGGAAAATCAAGAGTTAGTTGTTTTGATACTGTGATCCATCATGGAATTGTTATGATATGCTATTTCAATGTGGCTTCTAGTGTTACAAAGTATTGCCTTTGGGGTAAGAGTCTGTTATGCATAGGGCTTAACTCCAATAAGGCAGAAGGCTTGATACGCTGAAGACGTGAAGAAGTAGGTCACGTGGAAAGTTTATGGCTCCGGTCATCATGAGGACAAACAAGGCTGGGCTTAGTGACCTGTTGTCATAGGGTATTAAGCTCTGGATTCCCCTTTCTGGCTCTGTCCCTCTAACTTGCATTATATAAGAAGGGACTTTGAGACATATGGAAAGGAAAGAGATTGCAAGGACAAATTCTTCCAAAATGCTGCAGTTGAAGATAAATGAACTTCATGTAGTAAATATGTGTACACACACACGCATGCACATACACACCAATGAAATTATTCCCTTGACCCTTTGTTTCAGCCTACCTATTATTATACAGAAAAGAAAAGAAGCATTTTTCCCCATCCTTAAGGGAAAAATCTTCAGGAGAAAGTGTTTTTTCCTTCTGAGGAGAAGCTGGGGGGAATTTGACAAGGCATTTGATCTTTATATCTCTTGAATCTCACCACTAACCGCCCCGGCCCCTCAAAAGACAAAGAGTGAAGAAGCCAGAACCGTGATCTCATGTATAAGTGATGTCACATCTTAGTCTAATTAAATGCCTTTCCAGAATTAGCACTTCTCTGGGCAACTCATTGCTGAGCACTCACGTTACTGAGAAACATCCATCCTGGAGCAGGGAGAGGAAAGATTGAACCTGTGAGAAGTGCCGACAAGTCAGCCCTCATTGGCATAATCCATCTCCACTGGTGAGTATGGAGATGCCAGAAGAGGGGTTGATGGACTGGCCCGGATACCAGTGTGCAGAGCCGTCTCCATGGAAACTCGGCTGGCAACAGGGAACCAGGACTTCACAAGGAGACACACCTGCAGCTCTTAAGTCTCAGTGCATTTATTTCCTCCCCCTTACTTCATCCACATCTTTTTATTAAATGACTCGATTTGTCACCACCAACTCTCTCAGACAGCAGCCCAAGGTTCTGATCTAAGGGAAAAATAAAACTTCCAGTTCAAAAATTTGCAGAGACGCAGAGTAGTAAGGACCTGCTATAGATGAAACTAGAGATGTGGCAGCCCTCTCTGAATTGAATGACTTAATAATTCCGGCTGTTCCTTCCCTGGAAAAAATATAGCAGAAACAGCAAGCTAACTTGACTATTTCTGTCATTTAAGTCACTGATAGAAGAAACCCTTGGACACTTCACTTGTGTGTTTGTGGTCTCTGGGGTGTGTTAAATCTGTACTGAGGGCTGGCTTAAAATTTTATTTAACCTAAAGATTATTTTCCTGCTGGTTTCAAACAGATTTCCCAGATGCCTTATTTTCTGTAAAACCTTCCTGTATTATGTTCTGAAGAAATACCTGCTGCTCGAGCCCAGACCCCACTGGGGGTGAAGACCCCATGGTTACTTTCCCTGTTCTTCTTGTGCACCTTTTAGTTTTAACTTCTAAAATAATCCCAACTAGTAGATAGGACTTGATAAACTGCCTCAAATCCTTTATGTGAATGGACAGAGCATAAATAAATAAATGGAAAGATATAAATATATTTTATATGTTTATATAAAATATGTACGGCTTGTGTATATGATTTTCCCAATGAGTCCTTGTCTACAAGCCCCATAGTCAGAAGCACCTAGAGTCGGTAGCTCTTTCCTTGTTTCCCAGCTAAGAGAATGTCATTTGCAATTAGCCAGTTATTAAGAGTTTCCAAAATTAAATAAGTTAAATGATCCAGCCCTTCCACACTTGCCAGAATGCAGTAAAAACCAAAATGAGGCTAAACACATACGTACACACATCTTCTACATGCAGTTGGACTGCTTGTAGATTCTCATCAAAATCCTTACCTGCTTACAATCTGATACCGCTCAGGCCCATCCTGAGTCCATTAAAATCTGGGACGAATGAATTTGTGGCGGACACGAATGATTTTTAATCCATATTTTTCCTGTCATTTGCTTTAAAAATCCCACAGCCTCAAGCCCTGGTTATAACACTTTTCCAGATATCAAGCTTAGAAAGGGGTATGAAAGGGGCATTTAGCAAAAAAAAATCTGAAAGGAAGGAAAACAACCCACTGTTTAGAGTGAAAACCCCCGAACGTCCTATCAAACAGCTTCTGCACTTGGTCTTTCTCCTTCTGGCACCCGCTGATCCTACTTAAACCCCCTCATTCATCAGAGCACACGCTGCTCAGGGTCTCACAGACAGTGTGGGGCAGAGATCTTACCACTAATTAACGTGGCGATCCACGGGCTCACGGCCGCGGTGCCAGCGGCCTGGAGAAGCACACGCCCCTCTGTTGTTCACGGTGTTTGCTTAAGGCCTGATAATGCTTTTTGAAGAGTGTTGGGTAACAGGTTTGGGTTTTAGAAGCATTTGGACTTCTCTTGGGAAACACACACACACACACACACACACATTCTATTTTTTTCATACACCACGTGATCTACACCAGAATCAGAGCAGCAGTTACTGAATATTAAATTAAACTCCAAAAAAAAAAAAAAGAAGAAGAAGGAAGAAGAAGAAGAAAGGAAAGCCAGCATGCATGAAAACAAGCTGAAAAGGTTAGGAGCAAAAGGAGAATCCTAGAACAGTTTCGGTCTGTTTGGAATGAATTAATCAGACCATTAAACAGATCTTTTAATCTACAACATCCCTTTCATTTCTGTACCCTGTAAAACAAAGTGATGGAAAGTTGACGGCGGGATCTGTCTTGCTCCTTATTTGTATTACACAGATGGGTGTTTGGCCTCATTAACATTCTGCTGCAGTCAAAGACCACACGTTCAGGCTGAACACTGGAGTGGGAGAGTCTGGGGGCCCTGAGGTCTCTCCCAGCTTGATATAAACCACCAAGAGGAGTCTTCCCCTTTATCTGTCTGTCTATCAATTGCCACCCATAACTTGAAGAATGTGATACAACCTCTGAAGAGCTTCTTACCCATCCCCCCAAAAATGTACCTAAGGCTATACATTCAAATTTTGAGCACAGTTTCAGGGTGTGCAGGGAACCCCAGGATCCCATCCCTGGGCTCTGAGGTTAAGGGTAAGGGAAAGTCAATGTCATCTCAGTAGCCATACTAATGTTGTAGGAAAGCTATCTTCAGATCCTTTCAGTGGGATTTGGTAAATTTCAATTTAAAGAAAGATACAATTTAAGTGCAATTCACAGTGTTACTAATTGTATATCAGAATTAGATGAAAAAAAGATACAACTAAAATTCATTTCTATTTTTTACCAAAATATACACTGATGACGAAAGCCT
The DNA here is from genome assembly GCF_028023285.1 of Balaenoptera ricei. Classification (NCBI taxonomy): domain Eukaryota; kingdom Metazoa; phylum Chordata; class Mammalia; order Artiodactyla; family Balaenopteridae; genus Balaenoptera; species Balaenoptera ricei. Next base: position 1,583,351 of record NC_082646.1, read on the forward strand.
TAAGTCCGGGACTTGGGGAGCCCAAATCTAATCCCATTCTTCTAATAACTGAGACTTTGGCGCTGGACACATGCGGTTCCTCTGGGCCGTGGTTTTCGTATCTGTGAGATTACTTGGTGGGGCTGGAGGACCGCCAAGATCCATTTCACTTTTCCTTCCCACCTTCTTATTTGCTGGGGGCGCCATAGAGAGAATCACAGTGACAGTAAAAATGGATATAGAAATAAAAGGCACAACAAAAATACAATTACCACAGTGAGACTGTAAAATTCCACAGAAGCACGAGGATACAAAATGCATCTGAAGTCTTCTTGCTGTACGAATAATTTTGTTATCTATGTAAGAGTTGCTGCTATTCATGATTTATCTTTGCACTAAATTTTAGTTCTTTGAGGTTATGATTTGCATTGGATTCTTTTTTTTTTTTTTTTTTTAATTTCCTATGTCTCTTAGTATGGTTCCTACCGCCAAGGAGATGCTCAAGAAGTATTCCTTGGATGACTTATGGATGCCTGGAAGGAAAGGTGGGAGAGGGTTGAGTGAGCTCCTGTGCAGTGTGGGTATCCTGGGGCCAACAGTGGCTCCTGGAAGGCCAATTCGGTAGAGTTCTTGGAAACTGTAAGGTTTTAGTGTTTGTGATGAACACAAACAGGAATCATCTGGCAAGCAGAATGGAAAAGGACACTTCATGTAAAGCTGTAATGGTATAACATGATTCTCTCCTTGGTTTATCTAGTCACAGCCACATTTCAGTGCCACTGTTGTCCTGCTGAATCTCGCAAACAATTACTGGTCAGCCTTCCAGGAGCATACAGATGTCTCTCCTTTCAGGAAGCAGAGAGGATGGTTGGCTTAGGTCTCCCCCTGGAAGTTACTGCTCAGTCCACCCAGAGAAGAGGGATGCCAGATGGAAAGACAAGAGCTTTCTGTCCCTTGAGTAAAAACAAAAAAAGAGAAAAGGTTTATCTCATTACTTGGGAATTAAAGAACTCAGCTGGCTTCAAAGTGGTGTGCCTTTAAACATCCATCTGAAACCATCAAGTGTGAGGCCAGATTCAGATCAGGAAGCCCCTCTTCCCAAGGAGCTTGCCCTCCTCCTCTCCCACTCTTCCCTCCCCTTTTCTGAATCTAGGAAGATTATGTGGCCGCTTTATCTCCTCGGCGCTGAATTGTAAAGGGAACAGCTCACTGTGTGATCATATTATTAATATTTATACCCTATCACTGAATGTTGACAGATTAATTATGCAACGTAGTATCAAAATCAGCAGGCAGCGTGGGTGAGCGGTGGCAAAGGTCATATATTAATAACGCAGCGGGGTGGCTGGCACGTGCCCCAGGATGACTGCACGCTCCTGGAGCTGCAGGTCCCAGTCTCTCTCAGGGCAATGACCTGCTGGCTTTATCCCACGCTCCTTACAGGTCAGTGTACCATCTTTTCGGACATCCAAAACTAGTGTTCATTAAGCCTTCCTTGTATGCATTCTGGCTCCATCTCTGGGAGGTGACCACCTGAGCCAGAAAACCCGGAAACAGGGTTTTCTGAAGCATAAATGGGACCCGTGATGGAGCAGAGCCAGCTGAGGTCTGTAGGGGACACTTTCTGGACTGAGCTCTCAATGAATGGGTCTCCTTTTCTTAGAATATAAATAACCCATGGTTGATTGGTGAGTGTTGTGGCACAGGATGCTCTGCTAGGTACTTAGAGCGTACAGCACAGCAAAGTGGGTTCCATTCCTTAGGGAGCTTCTAATTCAGTTGGGAAAGCAAGGCTTCAGTTCAGCAAAGGAACATGGTCGAGGGTAATGTGAGAAGTCTTCCCGGCTTCACAGCTAATCATTGTTGCTTTGCCTGCCTGGACCGCAGGTCCCTTTGGTGATGATGTTGAATCCGCAGGACTCAATAAAGTGCAGTGGGAGGCACTTTGCTGTCCCAGACCTGGGACCCAGTGCTGTCAAATAGCTGTTTGGTCTTGGGCAGTTTGTGTAACATTCCTCAGCCATAGTCTCTGGGGAATAGATTAATAACCCCACCGGGGTTTATTATATAGGAGGTATGCATATGCATAAAGGACTTGAGCATGCTGTTAACAGCTATATCATAAAATGCTAAATAACACTATAAGACCTGTTCCTGAAAGGCACAGGATGAGGTCACCTTCAGCCTCTACTGTCTTCCGTTTTTCTGTTTTGTACTTGTTTCTCCCTGAAGAAATCTGTGTACTTAAAAGAGCAGCATACCGTGGTGAACGATTCTGCCACGTGGTACAGCCGGTGTGCCATATTCCATCTCTTTGTGGAACCACGTACCGGCAACTTTTGACAAAGGCCAAGCAGCTTTACTGTACTCCGTGGGCCTCTGCAAGATACCCAACCCCCACTGTGCGGCATTTCAGTGAACGCCGACAAGCAGCCACTTTAGCAGTGATGGGGACCTTGGTGGCAGGGTTCTCCTCACACACCACGGGAGATTCTGCAGCGGCACTTGGCTGGTGGCCTGCTTCTGGGGTTGGCGATGCCATCTCATCTCAGAGAGCTAGGGATGCCTGGGGGACAGATGTTGCTTGTGTACACTTTGTCACTGTTCCTCTGGGTGAGTTTGAATGTGTGGTTGTTGAAGGAAGATGAGTAGATAATTCTGCAGAGTTCACTTGAACCCATCGGTTATCAGGTCACATAACAAAAAGCTGGTGCAATCACAACACATCAAATCAATTCTGGGAGTGATATACCTTATAATCACGCAATGCAAATATTCAAACCCAATAAGCAAGCAAAGCTCCACTGTCATCAAGCAAAACAACTTACAAGTAGCTCTGATAGCCTTAAATCAGCTCTTAAACTCTTGTGCTCAGCTACAGTAGCCTTGGGTGTGCTCTCCACACTGAGGTGGGTGAGTTAGCGTCTGCAAAGATGCTGCTCCAGTTAACTACTGTCTTTTCTTAGCCAGTCAGTTGATTACATTAGCCATTTAGTAATATTCCAAGATCATCTGTGAATTAGAAGAAAAACTACCAATTGTATGTGTAAATGAAATGCTCTCATATCCGTTCTGACGATAATTCTTCACATGTGCCAGAAACCACATTAGTGGGGTTAGATTGGAGGAAACATAAGGACTATAGGATATGGCTCTGCATGCTAAAGTGAATGGGAGGATAAGTGCCACGCCAACAGCAGATCAAAGTGCGGTGCGGTCAATGTGATGCCGTGTATATGTTAATCAATAGGCGTTTGTTAATTACCTACTGTGTGTCCAGCCCTTACAATGCACGCAGTCACAGAGGCAGAACAGAAAACAACAACCCCTGTCCCAAAGGAACCCGAGCCTGTTGGAGAAATAGGACAGTGGAGAACAAGGTGGTGAGGCTACGAGGAAGGGAACACAGGTGAAGTCTAGGAAAGGGGGGGACCAGTTAATTCTGAATCCCGGAAATCCATCTGTGAAAAGGTGGAATTGTGGGCAACATGCTTGTGCAACCGATTTCCATCGGTAACCTCCCTGCCCCTTGGAGTTGTCCCTGCTGAAACTGAACTCCCTTTGGCCAGCAGACTTAGAATCCAGGGGAAAAGAGGAGCTGCAGAGGCAGCTAGGCTTTGGAATTTCCAGCACAAATGTCCCTCCGCATCATCTATCTGTTACATTCTCCATTCCTATTGGCCAGAGCCTGTAGGATGAAACGCCAGCCCCCATCCAGGAGGTTGACATAAGGTATTTGGGGAGGTAGTTTAGTGCTTTTAAGCCGTTGGAATCTCACTAGTGCATTTGTAATAGATTAGTAAAGTTAAGAGGAGTGGGGGATTATTTCAGCACGTGGGCCAGAAGAGCAGGGAAGAGTAGAGGAGGCTCCATGTTCGGGACCCGTGAGCACTGCATTTGCATGTGTCAAGTGACCTTCTGGAAGGTGCGACCCAAGACTCATCCAGACTGTCTGTGCGGTAGGACACAATTTGGGACCAGAAGTCTTTGAAAGTCAAATCCTTACTGTTCTAGTATGACTACAGACTAGTGGGTGCTAAGAACAGAGCTTTTGCTCTCTACAAAGCTCAATTAAAATGTGCATGTGCAATCCCCTCACCCGTTAAGAGCGCCCGTGGTGATTGATAGAGTTATTTCCAAGCATGTTTAGGCGCAGTGGAAGCACTTAACT